>NC_059216.1:8544950-8848164 GCF_020615455.1 Coregonus clupeaformis
CAATTTTGAGGGCCTTCCTCTGACACCGCCTGGTATAGAGGTCCTGGATGGCAGGAAGCTTTGCCCCAGTGATGTACTGGGCCGTACGCACTACCCTCTGTAGTGCCTTGCGCTCGGAGGCCAAGCAGTTGCCATACAAGGCGGTGATGCAACCAGTCGGGATGCTCTCGATGGTGCAGCTGTAGAATTTTTTGAGGATCTGAGGACCCATGCCAAATCTTTTTAGTCTCCTGAGGGGGAATAGGCTTTGTCGTGCCCTCTTCACGACTGTCTTGGTGTGTTTGGACCATGATAGTTCGTTGGTGATGTGGACACCAAGGAACTTGAAGCTCTCAACCTGTTCCACTACAGCCCCGTCGATGAGAATGGGGCGTGCTCAGTCCTCTTTTTTTCCTGTAGTCCACAATCATCTCCTTTGTCTTGGTCACGTTGAGGGAGAGGTTGTTGTCCTGGCACCACACGGCCAGATCTCTGACCTCCTCCCTATAGGCTGTCTCATCGTTGTCGGTGATCAGGCCTACCACTGTTGTGTCGTCGGCAAACTTAATGATGGTGTTGGAGTCGTGCCTGGCCATGCAGTCATGGGTGAACAGAGAGTACAGGAGGGGACTGAGCACGCACCCCTGAGGGGCCCCCCGTGTTGAGGATCAGTGTGGCAGATGTGCTGTTACCTACCCTTACCACCTGGGGCGGCCCGTCAGGAAGTCCAGGATCCAGTTGCAGAGGGAGGTGTTTAGTCCCAGGATCCTTAGCTTAGTGATGAGCTTAGAGGGCACTATGGTGTTGAATGCTGAGCTGTAGTCAATGAATAGCATTCTCACGTAGGTGTTCCTCTTGTCCAGGTGGGAAAGGGCAGTGTGGAGTGCAATAGAGATTGCATCATCTGTGGATCTGTTGGGGCGGTATGCAAATTGGAGTGGGTCTAGGGTTTCTGGGATAATGCTGTTGATGTGAGCCATGACCAGCCTTTCAAAGCACTTCATGGCTACAGACGTCAGTGCTACGGGTCGGTAGTCATTTAGGCAGGTTATCTTAGAGTCCTTGGGCACGGGGACTATGGTGGTCTGCTTGAAACATGTTGGTATTACAGACTCAGTCAGGGACATGTTGAAAATGTCAGTGAAGACACTTGCCAGTTGGTCAGCACATGCTCGGAGTACACGTCCTGGTAATCCGTCTGGCCCTGCGGCCTTGTGAATGTTGACCTGCTTAAAAGTCTTACTCACATCGGCTACGGAGAGCGTGATCACATAGTCATCCGGAACAGCTGGTGCTCTCATGCATGCTTCAGTGTTGCTTGCCTCGAAGCGAGCATAGAAGTGGTTTAGCTCGTCTGGTAGGCTTGTGTCACTGGGCAGCTCGCGGCTGTGCTTCCCTTTGTAGTCTGTAATAGTTTTCAAGCCCTGCCACATCCGACGAGCGTCAGAGCCAGTGTAGTACGATTCAATCTTAGACCTGTATTGACTCTTTGCCTGTTTGATGGTTCGTCGGAGGTCATAGCGGGATTTCTTATAAGCGTCCGGGTTAGAGTCCCGTTCCTTGAAAGCGGCAGCTCTACCCTTTAGCTTAGTGCGGATGTTTCCTGTAATCCATGGCTTCTGGTTGGGGTATGTATGTACGGTCACTGTGGGGACGACATCATCGATGCACTTATTGATGAAGCCAGTGACTGATGTGGTGTACTCCTCAATGCTGTCTGAAGAATCCCGGAACATGTTCCAGTCTGTGCTAGCAAAACAGTCCTGTATCTTAGCATCTGCGTCATCTGACCACTTTTTTATTAACCGAGTCACTGGTGCTTCCTGCTTTAGTTTTTGCTTATAAGCAGGAATCAGGAGGATAGAGTTATGGTCAGATTTGCCAAATGGAGGGCGAGGGAGAGCTTTGTATGCGTCTCTGTGTGTGGAGTAAAGGTGGTCTAGAGTTTTTTTCCCTCTGGTTGCACATTTAACATGCTGGTAGAAATGAGGTAGAACGGATTTAAGTTTCCCCTGCATTAAAGTCCCCGGCCACTAGGAGCGCTGCATCTGGATGAGCGTTTTCCTGTTGATTAATGGCCTTGTACAACTCATTCAGTGCAATCTTAATGCCAGCATTGGTTTGTGGTGGTAAATAGACAGCTATGAAAAATATAGATGAAAACTCTCTTGGTAAATAGTGTGGTCTACAGCTTATCATAAGATACTCTACCTCAGGCGAGCAAAACCTCGAGACTTCCTTAGTATTTGATTTTGTGCACCAGCTGTTGTTTACAAATATACACAGACCGCCACCCCTTGTCTTACCGGAGTCAGCCGTTCTGTCCTGCCGATGTAGCGTATAGCCTGCTAGCTGAATGTTATCATTGTCGTCGTTCAGCCACGACTCGGTGAAACATAAGATATTACAGTTTTTAATGTCCCGTTGGTAGGATAACCGTAATCTTAAGTCGTCCACTTTATTTTCAAAAGATTGAACGTTGGCTAATAGGATTGATGGAAGAGGCAGTTTACTCGCTCGCCGTCGGATCCTTACAAGGCACCCCGATCTACGTCCACGATATCTCCGTCTCTTCCTCACGCGAATGACGGGGATTTGGGCCTTGTCGGGTGTCTGTATGATATCCTTCGCGGCCGCCTCGTTGAAGAAAAAATCTTCGTCCAATACGAGGTGAGTAATCGCTGTCCTGATATCCAGAAGCTCTTTTTGGTTATAAGAGACGATGGCAGAAACATTATGTACAAAATAAATTACAAATAACGCGGAAAAACACACATAATAGTACAATTGGTTAGAGGGCTGTAAAACGGCAGCCATCTTCTCCGGCGCTGTTTTTTCCATGCTCTCTGGTGAGGACCGTTCCAAGTATCCTTCCAACGGTCCTCCCCATGGTTCACAGAGGAGCTGCGTAGCATGAAGACCCATGGCCACAAGCTAGAGCGTCTGTGGAGAAGTACTGGCCTAACTGTCCACCTACCGGCCTATAAAGACCACCAGGCTTGTTATTTCAAAGCATTAAAAGCAGCCCACTCAATCTTCAACTCTGCCATGATAGACAACGACAGAGGAAATCCCAGGACTTTGTTTTTCACCATCAGTCGTCTTCTCCATCCTACAGACTCTGGCCCTCCCACTGCAACTACTGAACAATGCAACAGATTTGCTGAGTTCTTCATGGCTAAAATCAACACCATCTGAGAGAAAATTGTATCCTCCAACCCTAACCCCACTCTGGCTCCTCCTTCTTTTGGACCTTAGTGCTGCTTTCCACACAGTAGATCACACCATTCTACTGCAGCGTCTCAGAGAGCACACTGCCATCTGTGGGACTGCGCTAAACTCTAATCAATGTGCCGAATACAACTGGTGTAGACCTTACAGTGAAAACCTTAATTACAAACCCTTAATCAACAGTGCAGAGTTTTTAAAAAGTAAGTCAAAAACATTTGCTAAACTAAAGGAAAAATGGTAACACAATAAAATAACGGTAATGAGGCTATATACAAGGGATACCGGTACCGAGTCAATGTGCAGGGGTACGGTGTAGTCGAGGTAATTTAGGTAATATGTACATGTAGGTAGGGGTAAAGTGACTATGCATAGATAGTAAACAGAGTAGCAGCAGTGTATGTGAATATATGTGTGTGGTGTCAATATGCATGTGTGTGTTGGAGTGTCAGTGTAGTATGTGTGAGGGTGTGGTTAGTCCAGTGAGTGTACATCGAGCCTGTGCAAGAGTCTCAGTGCAAAAAATAAGAATAAATACAAATAAAATAAAGGGGTCAATGCAAATATTCTGGGTAGCCATTTGAATAACTGTTTAGTAGTCTTATGGCTTGGGGGTAGAAGCTGTTAAGGAGCCTTTTGGTCCCAGACTTGGCGCTCCGGTACCGCTTGCCGTGCGGTAGCAGAGAACAGTCTATGACTTGGGTAGCTGGAGTCTTTGACAATTTCTAGGGCCTTTCTCTGACACCACCTGGTATAGAGGTCCTGGATGGCAGGAAGCTCGGCCCCAGTGATGTACTGGGCCATACGCACTAACCTCTGTAGCGCCTTGCGGTCGGATGCCGAGCAGTTGCCATACCAAGCAGTGATGCAATCAGTCAGGATGCTCTCGATGGTGCAGCTGTATAACTTTTTGAGGATCTGAGGTCCCATGCCAAATCTTTTCAGCCTCCTGAGGGGGAATAGGTGTTGTTGTGCCCTCTTCACGACTGTCTTGGTGTGTTTGGACCATAATAGGACCTTTTAGTGATGTGGACACCAAGGAACTTGAAGCTCTCGACTGGCTCCACTACAGCCCAGTCAGTGTGAATGGGGGCGTGCTCGGCCCTCCTTTTCCTGTAGTCCATGATCAACTCTTTCTATAGGCTGTCTCATCGTGTCGTCGGTGATCAGGCCTACCCATGTCGTCAGCAAACTTAAAGGGAAATTTCACTCAAACTATCTTTTGGAGAAAAACAATCATTAGTCCACTGTTGATACAGTCCCAAAATGTTTTGCATATCAGCAGTCAAGTTATCAAGATATTGGTCTTTTAAGAAGCAAAGTGTCACCAGCCACATCATCATGATGATGCAAAAATGCATCATATGATGCAACACGTCATTTAGGCAGGTTACCTTGAAGTTCTTGGGCACAGGGACTATGGTGGACTGCTTGAAACATGTAAGTATTACAGACTGGGTCAGGGAGAGGTTGAAAATGTCAGTGAAGACACATGCCAGCTGGTCAGCGCATACTCTGAGTACGCGTCCTGGTAATCCGTCTGAATGTTAACCTGTTTAAAGGTCTTATTC
The DNA here is from genome assembly GCF_020615455.1 of Coregonus clupeaformis. NCBI lineage: Eukaryota > Metazoa > Chordata > Actinopteri > Salmoniformes > Salmonidae > Coregonus > Coregonus clupeaformis. The sequence goes on from NC_059216.1 coordinate 8,549,729, forward strand.
ACATCGGCTACAGAGAGCGTGACCACACAGTCATCCGGAACAGCTGGTGCGCTCATGCATGGTTCAGTGTTGCTTGCCTCGAAGTGAGCATAGAAGGCATTTAGCTCGTCTGGTAGGCTCGCGTCACTGGGTAGCTAGCAGCTGGGTTTCCCTTTGTAATCCGTGATAGCTTGCAAGCCCTGCCACATCTGACGAGTGTCAGAGCCAGTGTAGTAGGATTTGATCTTAGTCCTGTATTGACGCTTTGCCTGTTTGATGGTTCGTTGGAGGGCGTAGCTGGATTTCTTGTAATTATCCGGATTAGTGTCCCGCTCCTTGAACGCGGCAGCTCTAGGGGTGGCAGGTAGCCTAGCGGTTAAGAGCGTTGAGCGATTATCCGAAAGGTTGCTGGTTTGAATCCTCGAGCCGACTAGGTGAAAAATCAGTCTGTGCCCTTGAGCAAGGCACTTAACCCTAATTGCTCCTGTAAGTCACTCTGGATAAGAGCGTCTGCTAAATGACACAGATTTACAAACATTTCAAATGTAGCCTTTAGCTCAGTGCGGATGTTGCCTGTAATCAATGGCTTCTGGTTGTGATATGTACGTACGGTCACTGTGGGGACGACGTCGTCGATGCACTTATTAATGAAGCCGGTGACTGATGTGGTATACTCTTCAATGCCATCGGATGAATCCCGGAACATATTCCAGAAACAGTCCCAAAAGAAATCTAATAAATTGGTCACATACATATTTTTAGCAGATGTTATTGCTGGTGTAGGGAAATGCTTGTGTTCCTAGCTCAAAATGTGCAGAAGTATCTAACAATTCACAACAATACACACAAATCTAAAAGTAAAATAATGGAATTAAGAAATATATAAATATTTGGACGAGCGATGTCGGAGTGGCATTGACTAAAATACAGTAGAATAGAATACAGTATATACAGTACAGTCGTGGTCAAAAGTTTTGAGAATGACACAAGTATTGGTCTTCACAAAGTTCGCTGCTTCAGTGTTATGAGATATGTTTGTCTGATGTTACTATGGTATACTGAAGTATAATTACAAGCATTCCATAAGTGTCAAAGGCTTTTATTGACAATTACATTAAGTTTATGCAAAGAGTCAATATTTGCAGTGTTGACCCTTGTTTTTCAAGACCTCTGCAATCCGTCCCGGCATGCTGTCAATTAACTTCTGGGCCACATCCTGACTGATGGCAGCCCATTCTTGCATAATCAATGCTTGGCGTTTGTCAGAATTTGTGGGTTTTTGTTTGTCCACCCGCCTCTTGAGGATCTACCACAAGTTCTCAATGGGATTAAGGTCTGGGGAGTTTCCTGGCCATAGACACAAAATGTCAATGTTTTGTTCCCTGAGCCACTTAGTTATCACTTTTGCCTTATGGCAAGGTGCTCCATCATGCTGGAAAAGGCATTGGTCGTCACCAAACTGTTCTTGGATGGTTGGGAGAAGTTGCTCTCGGAGGATGTGTTGGTACCATTCTTTATTCATGGCTGTGTTCTTAGGCAAAATTGTGAGTGAGCCCACTCCCTTGTCTGAGAAGCAACCCCCCACATGAATGGTCTCAGGATGCTTTACTGTCGGCATGACACAGGACTGATGGTAGCGCTCACCTTGTCTTCTCCGGACAAGGTGTTTTCCGGATGCCCCAAACAATCGGAAAGGGGATTCATTAGAGAAAATGACTTTACCCCAGTCCTCAGCAGTCCAATCCCTGTACCTTTTGCAGAATATCAGTCTGTCCCTGATGTTTTTCCTGGAGAAAAGTGGCTTCTTTGCTGCCCTTCTTGACACCAGGCCATCCTCCAAAAGTCTTCGCCTCACTGTGCGTGCAGATGCACTCGCACCTGCCTGCTGCCATTCCTGAGCAAGCTCTGCACTGGTGGTGCCCCGATCCCGCAGCTGAATCAACTTTAGGAGACGTCCTGGCGCTTGCTGGACTTTCTTGGGCGCCCTGAAGCCTTCTTCACAACAATTGAACCTCTCTCCTTGAAGTTCTTGATGATCCGATAAATGGTTGATTTAGGTGCAATCTTACTAGCAGCAATATCCTTGCCTGTGAAGCCCTTTTTGTGCAAAGCAATGATGACGGCACGTGTTTCCTTGCAGGTAACCATGGTTAACAGAGGAAGAACAATGATTTCAAGCACCACCCTCCTTTTAAAGCTTCCAGTCTGTTATTCTAACTCAACAGCCTTGTCCTCATCAACACTCTCACCTGTGTTAACGAGAGAATCACTGACATGATGGCAGCTGGTCCTTTTGCGGCAGGGCTGAAATGCAGTGGGAATGTTTTTTTGGGATTAAGTTCATTTTCATGGCAAAGAGGGATTTAGCAATTAATTGCAATTCATCTGATCATTCTTCATGACATTCTGGAGTATATGCAAATTGCCATCATCAAAACTGAGGCAGCAGACTTTGTGAAAATTAGTATTTGTGTCATTCTCTAAACTTTTGACCACGACTGTACATATGAGATGAGTAAAACAATATGTAAACATTATTAAAGTGACTAGTGTTCCATTATTAAAGTGGCCAGTGATTCTGTGTATATAGGGCAGCAGCCTCTAAGGTGCAGGGTTGAGTAACCGGGTGGTAGCCGGCTAGTGATGGCTATTTAGCAGTCTGATGGCCTTGAGATAGAAGCTGTTTTTTAGTCTCTCGGTCCCAGCTTTGATGCACCTGTACTGACCTCGCCTTCTGGATGATAGCGGGGTGAACAGGCCCTAGCTCGGGTGGTTGATGTCCTTGATGATCTTTTTGGCCTTCCTGTGACATCCGGTGCTGTAGGTGTCCTGGAGGGCAGGCAGTGTGCCCTCGGTGATGCACCACCATCTGGAGAGCCCTGCGGTTGCCGTACCAGGCGGTGATACAGCCCGACAGGATGAGCAATTCCACTGCTACGCAGACGACACACAGGTGTACATTAAAACGAATCTGCTCTGTCAACCTTGTCCAACTGTCTGAAAGAGGTTAAATCTTGGATGCAGAACTTCCTTCAACTCAACAGCAGCAAGACAGAGGCAATGCTGATAGGCACCCCCCAGCAGATCACCAACTCCTGCAGCATCCACCCTGCTATAGACGGCCACATCGTTCCCTTCTCAGTCATCACCAACCTGGGTGTGAAATTCAACCCTGCTCTCTCCTTCAATGCCCACATTAGTCTGTAAAATGTCATTCTTTCAGCTGAAGAACATCTCCCGCCTAAGACCCTCTCTCACCACTTCTGACGCAGAAATTCTTATCCATGCATTAGTTTTCTCCAGAATTGATTATGGGAATGCAGTACTTGGGGGCCTGCCTGCGAACTCCATTCATCGGCTGGGTGTAGCCTAGAGGTTAAGAGGTTGGGCCCGTAACCGAAAGGTTGCTGGGTCGAATCCCCGAGTTGACTAGGTGAAATCTGCCGATGTGCCCTTGAGCAAGGCACTTAACCCTAAATGACAAAAAAATACTATAAAAAATAAATAAATTACAGCTCATTCAAAACAGTGCTGCAAGGATTTTGACACAAACAAAAAAGTCTGCCCACATCACCCCCATCCTTGCTGACCTCCATTGGCTACCTGTCCCTCAAATAATTGACTTTAAAATTCTCCTCCTGGTCTACAAAGCCCTAAAAGGCATCGGACCTGCCTACCTGTCAGACCTTCTCTCCCCCTATGAATCTTCACGCAACCTACGGTCAAGCTACGCCGAACAATTTCATGCACCCAGGACCTGGCTCTGTTGGGGGACTGTGCCTTTTCCTCTCACGCACCACACCTTAGGAACTTCCTTCCTGACAATCTCAGGGCTGTTCAGACTGTTGGCTGGCCTATCATTCCACCTAGTCTTTGATTGTTGCTTTTATGTTATGGTTATATACAGTACAAATCAAAAGTTTGGACACCTACTCATTCAAGGGTTTTTCTTAATTTTTACAATTTTCTACATTGTAGAATAATAGGGAAGACATCATGTAGTAACCAAAAAAGTGTTAAACAAATCAAAATATATTTTGGATTTTAGATTCTTCAAAGGAGCCACCCTTTGCCTTGATGACAGCTTTGCACACTCTTGGCATTCTCTCAACCAGATTCATGAGGAATGCTTTTCTAACAGTCTTGAAGGAGTTCCCACATATGCTGAGCACTTGTTGGCTGCTTTTCCTTCACTCTGCAGTCCAACTCATCCCAAACCATCTCAATTGGGTTGAGATCGGGTGCTTGTGTAGGCCAGGTCATCTGATGCAGCACTCCATCACTCTCCTTCTTGGTCAAATAGCCCTTACACAGCCTGGAGGTGTGTTTTGGGTCATTGTCCTGTTGAAAAACAAATGATAGTCCCACTAAGCGCAAACCAGATGGGATGGCGTATCGCTGCAGAATGCTGTGGTAGCCATGCTGGTTAAGTGTGCCTTGAATTCTAAATAAATCACAGACAGTGTCAACAGCAAAGCAACCCCACACCATCACACCTCCTCCATGCTTCACAGTGGGAACCACACATGCAGAGATCATCCGTTCACCTACTAGGTGTCTCACAAAGGCACGGCGGTTGGAACCAAAAATCTCAAATTTGGACTCCAGACCAAAGGACACATTTCCATCGGTCTAATGTCCATTACTCGTGTTTCTTGGCCCAAGCAAGTCTCTTCTTCTTATTGGTGTACTTTAGTAGTGGTTTCTTTGCAACAATTTGACCATGAAGGCCTGATTCACGCAGTCTCCTCTGAACAGTTGATGTTGAGGTGTGTCTGTTACTTGAACTGTATGAAGCATTTATTTGGGCTGCAATTTCTGAGGCTGGTAACTCTAATGAACTTATCCTCTGCAGCAGAGGTAACTCTGGGTCTTCCTTTCCTGTGACAGTCCTCATGAGAGCCAGTTTCATCATAGTGCTTGATGGTTTTTGCGACTGCACTTGAAGAAACTTTCAAAGTTCTTGACATTTTCCGGATTGACTTACCTTCATTTCTTAAAGTAATGATGGACTGTCGTTTCTCTTTGCTTATTTGTGCTGTTCTTGCCATAATATGGACTTGGTCTTTTACCAAATAGGGCTATCTTCTGTATACCCCCCTACCTTGTCACAACACAACTGATTGGCTCAAATTATCTTTTAACAATGCACACCTGTTAATTGAAATGCATTCCAGGTGACTACCTCATGAAGCTGGTTGAGAGAATGCCAAGAGTGTGCAAAGCTGTCATCAAGGCAAAGAGTGGCTACTTTGAAGAATCTCAAATATAACATTTATTTTGATTTGTTGAACACTTGGTTACTACATGATTCCAGATGTGTTATTTCATAGTTTTGATGTCTTCACTATTGTTCTACAATGTAGAAAATCGTAAAAATAAAGAAAAACCCTTGAATGAGTAGGTGTGTCCAAACTTTGGACTGGTACTGTATACTGAACAAAAATGTAAACGCAACATGTAAAGTATTGGTCCAATGTTTCATGAGCTGAAATAAAAGATCCCAGAAATGTTCCATACGCACAAAAAGCTTGTTTTTCTCAAATGTTGTGCACAAATTTGTTTACATCCGTGTTAGTGAGAATTTCTCCTTTGCCAAGATAATCCAGCCACCTGACAGGTGTGGCATATCAAGAAGCTGATTAAACAGCGTTATCATTACACAGGTGCACCTTGTGCTGGGGACAATGAAAGGCCACTCTAAAATGTGCAGTTTTGTCACACAACACAATGTAGAATGTAATGTTCATTTCTCTACCATAAGCCGCCTCCAACGTCGTTTTAAAGAATTTGGCAGTACGTACAACCGGCCTCACAACCGCAGACCACGTGTAACCACGCCAGCCCAGGACCTCCACATCCGTCTTCTTCACCTGTGGGATCATCTGAGACCAGCCACCCGGACAGCTGAAGAAACTGAGGAGTATTTCTGTCTGTAATAAAGCCCTTTTGTGGGGAAAAACTCATTCTGATTGGCAGTCCTGGCTGTGGGTGGGCCTGGCTCCCAAGTGCGCCTCTGCCCAGTCATGTGAAATCCATAGATTAGATTCTAATGAATTTATTTCAATTGACTGATTTCCTCATATGAACTGTAACTCACTGAAATCGTTGAAATTGTTCCATGTTGCATTCATATTTTTGTTTAGTATATATTTATTTTGTTTTTTAAAACCTATTTTTCTATTTAAATTGTTATTTTCTGCACTTTGAGATTATTTTTGGATAATGAAAAGCACTTTAGAAATGTAATAAATCATTATTGTTATTTACCAAATCAGTGGCAGGGTAAATGTAACCTAGTAGATCATGTTAAGGTAACTGTGGTACAGTGCAGAACAGGGTGATAGACCAATATTTGCTTTGCGTGCATGATAAAGTACACAGTATTTAAAGAAATAACAGACCAAAGCCCAGTTTAAAGTCAGGTTCTTCATGTTCAATCGTTCTGTGTGTTATCCTGTGTGAGACTGTGGCCATGCTAGCGGTGAATGAATACAATTGACCGTTTTTTTCTCTCTGTTTGACCATATTGCGCTGTGGTCCAAATGAAGACTGAAGACCTTGGGTTGTATGACTCTGGATGATCTAGCCCAGTTTGACAGCCAGTTGCAGCTCTCTCTTGCTGCGTGGGGATACTACTACGAAGACTACATCAAGCTGTCCACGGGCGTCAAGGTTCTCCAGGCCTCTAGGGGGAGCCGCGACCAGGACTACGAGATCCAACTGGTGCACAGTCTTGCTGAAAGGCGCCTGAATGAGAAGTGGTCTATCGGTGAGTGCAAGGCATCTGCCATGGATTAAGAGTGATTTCAGTCACTGGCTGTAGAAGATATTGATGCACTACAAGTAGGGCTGTGACTGGCGGCCATTGCGAGTGTACCCATAGGAGCAAAGCAGGAAGTAAAAGCACGAAGTAAAAGCAGGAAGTGTACCCTTCAATATGTGCTACACATTTACATGTTTAGTCATTTAGCAGACACTCTTAAGTTAACATAATTTGAATGAACAGTCTATATTACCATGGAAATTAGTGCATCACAATATCAGGTACCCATAACATCTCCAGTGCATTTGCCAAAGTTAGTTCCAAGCCCGTTATATTCATTATATTTCTATGTGTGTTGCTGCTGCATTAAAGACTCATTTGTTGCTTATTTCAGCAAGGAGCAACAACGTGTCATCAACTTTGTTAATATTGATGGGGGGGGAATTGGTACCGTTACATATCGGGATATTATTTTTGACAATATATTGTAACGTCGTCGAGACACAATATCGCAATATAATGTTTGTGCTAGTTGGCTGCACCTGCACCAACACTCCAGTATTTTTCCTTCATAGCTTGTTCCCAATCTTTTTAAATAAGCAGCAAATTTGTTTTCAGCACTTTTATTTCCATGACTGATCAAAACTAGTTTTCTCATGGCTCTCTCTTGTCCCTCTGCAACAGACATATGGTGAGCAATATGTTTGGATCATCGATTCGCAATTAAATTCACAATATCGAATCGCAATACATATAGAATTGTAATAATCACAATAAATATCATATCGGCACCTAAGTATCGTGATAATATCATATCGTGAGGTCCCTGGCAATTCCCAGCCCTAGTTGTTGAGTCCATATTACCGCAGAAACGGACTCAACAGCACCATTGCTTGTCAGTCCTGTCTTCAGTCAGCTGTTCGTTGTGACAGTTATTTTATTTTCATGGCGGTCTTCATCCATAACCATCGGTTACACGGTTATATGGTCATTATGCCAGCCCTAATTTCATGTACCTAGTGTTTCACTTTTTTTTATCAAGCAATAGCCACACAGATGAGCAACAGTAGGTCATGCTTTGTAAAGGAGAAGTTGACTGTTACTACAGGGTCATGTTAAGACAGTTAGTGCAACCACATAATGTGAAAGAAGGTGGTCTAGGCCTAGGTTGTTACATTACAATTCTCATGTACCTTTTCCTTACCCTATCCTAATTTACATACTGTAGCACACACTGATTCTTATTGGCTTATACACTCCCAATGAGCAAATAGCTATGCTTCCTATGATAGGCTATTCTTGGCATCAGAGAAGATACCTAAGTCCTATTTCTGGAAAAGCTTGATTTGCCTTTGTTGTGTGATGCATCGGTGAATACACACGGTGTCCACACACTGCTGTGCTTGGCTAGTGCAGGACAACATGGACCAATTAGACTTTCGGATTAATGTCCAGAATGCAGAGTCCAACATTGGTATGTGTTCTAGTTTTAAAGGTTTATTATCTACAGGTATAACAGAAAGCAAAAGTGAAATATTTGTCAATCCTCCAAGTTGGTCTGCAAGTATGCCTGTGAGAATGAAGGGCGTAGGCAGTGCTCTAAATTAAAACCATTCATTTGTAGCACTGGTGGAGCACAACATAAAATCTAGGAGCACCAGAAAATAATATATATTTTTGAATTGATTGAGATCTAGCATATTGGGTGTATATGAATTCTTGCTCCTTTTGAAGCACATGTAATATTTAACCCTGTAAAGACATTTGTTTATTATAAAAAGCTACAATGTTGATAAAAAAGCTGTTCATTGAAATTAGTCATTTGTGTAATATTAGGTTTCTACATTGTGCAAAAGCACTACCTATTGAAATGCATTACATTGAAAATTCTACAATTTTTTAAAGATTTAAAAAATCTACCAGCCACTCAGAATTCTTACCAGCCAGTACATGTATTGACCCTAATAACACCAAAAGCCAAAAAAAATACTTTTGGATTGGGTTTTATTGTGCCACAAGCATCTGTATAGGCTTGTAGCTTCATACTTTGAATTATTAAAGAGTTCATTCTGGCACTTCAATTAAGTGATTTGTAGAGAATATGGGATTTGAATTCCACAGCAATGGTTAAACCACATCAGGAGACCACTTTTGAGGTCTAGGGAAGAAAATAAAAACTAAAGCGAGGTGTTTCTGTACTGCATGCTCAATAGCAAAGTTTGCTCATCATGATATCATATCATTCTGCCAGTTAAGCCTGCTTCCATTTAATTCGAGAAATACAAATCGCTGATGCATTCTGTAATATTCTTTACATTTAGACTTTGGATTGAATGAATCTGCGCTCACCTTTTTCTCTAGGGCACTCAGAAACAACTGCACAGTGAAGCCTATCATTACAACCGTCATTATCTGGGTGATTTATTTTTTTATTTTATTTTTCTGGTCGCACTGGTGCTCCCAAAATAAAATGTCAGGTCGCACAGCAAAATATCAAGGAGCATATGCGACCAAAATAGTCGCACTTTAGAGACCTGGGCTTAGGGCACATCAGCTTTGTGTGAAATGTCTGTCAAAAGTCCTGTGCTGTGAAAGTCAAGTAAAGTATGATGTCTGTCTTTTTTCTCTTTCAGCGGGAGCTTTTATATTTGGCTGTACTGTGGCACTGTGCTTTCTGATAAGGGACCTCATGTTTTACGTGATTGGTGAGTGAGTTCCACTGACAGTAGCTGTTTGAAGTAGGGGATGGACGCCTGTCAGCCAGGCCTGGGGCCTAAACTAACCTGTCATTAAAATTATCAGGAGGTACTTGTTGAAAATACTAGTACATATTTGAACTAGTGATACTGTTTGTGTGTCCCAAGACTTCCAGGCTTTACCCATACAATTACTGCTTCTCCACAGCTCATTCAAGGAAATAGACCTTAAAGGGATAGTTCACCCAAATTACAAAATTGGTTTCCTTACCCTGTAAGCAGTCTATGGAGAAGGTATCACGCCAATCCATGCTTTGGGTTAGTTTCCCTGGCACTGTTTCCACATGCTAAAGTTTTGGCATTTGTGGCACAAATCCCATTCAAGTCATGGGACCGATATTCACTTTTTTTGCGCATCATGTTCAAAGCATCTATAAGTAACTGTTTGAGCTTCACAATCAATGTTAGATACTTTTGGATGAAAGTGAACGATCCCTTTAAAGCATTCGTTGAAGTAATTTATCCACATTTGCATTGCAAATGGTCTCTCCACTAATAAGATCAGAGCATGAGACATTAGATCTTCTGAAATGGATCCGTGGCTTTCCCACGCAACCCGATATGCATACATTTATTTTCCTGAAACGAAGACCTGTTCCGAATGGACCTGAGGACAGTCAGACCTGTTCCGAAAAAGACTATGGAAAACAGACTTGTGCTGGTTCTGATCCGAGAGACCCGTTCAGATATGAGAGTAGAAAGAAACCTCCAACTCGGCGCTGCCAGCGCCATTAATAAACAAGTGATATTGGCCAAATCATCCACCATTACGTGTCCTTAAAAACTGCCAATAACCAAATACAAAAAAACTAAATGTGTTGTGTTTCGATGTTCAAAACTTTATAGTCTATTGGTTTTATTGGTTTTTACTTTCCTAAAACAATAATTGTCTACCGCACAGTTTAGCTGTCTGAGATTTGAGCGCTAAATGCATCAGGGCGTTGCATGCATATAGGCCTACAGGCTTAGGTGTCCACTGTATGATATTCATATACAAAAATTAAATATTAAGGGAGACACGCTTAGGCCTAGCCCTAGAGAGACCGATAGAAAGATAGGGTTTTGCCGGCGCCATGTTCCGAACATCGACATGGATTTCTTTATACTTGTCTGATAGGCTACTACTGCTATACAGATATAGGCATACAGGAGGCTAATTTGTTAATTTTCGATCCGAATATGTTTTTGAAAGATAAGCATTATGTTGTTAGCACAGGAGACTGCTGAGAGGAGGACGGCTCATAATGATGGCTGGAATGGAGTAAATGGAATGGTATCAAACACCTGGAAATCATGTGTTTGATGTATTTGATACCATTCCACCCTATTCCGTTCCAGCCATTACCACGAGCCCGTCCTCCCCAATGAAGGTGCCACCATCCTCCTGTCATTGTTAGATTGTAGGAGTAACTCTGGTAGGCCTAAAACATTCTTCCTCACCTCAAGTTCAACTGTGGGAGTCAGTTGGAGTACGCACTGCCGTCACAGGCCTGCAGTAGCTAAGCCTAATAATAGCCATACCATACCTTCACAAAAGTTGCTTAACTTAATTAGGGTAATATCAAAAGTAAGTCAAGTCATTGTTTATAGGGAAAATATGAACAGGTTATTATATTGCTGCATTCAATTAAGTTTTGCATTTTGCCCTCTTTGGTTTTTCCTTTCCTTTTCATTTATTTATTTTATATTTTATTTAACCTTTATTTAACTAGGCAAGTCAGTTAAGAACAAATTCTTATTTACAATGATGGCCTACACCGGCCAAACCCGGACAATGCTGCCCTATGGGACTCTCAATCACGGCCGGTTGTGATACAGCCTGGAATCAAACCAGGGGGTCTGTAGTGACACCTCAAGCACTGAGATACAGTGCCTTAGACCGCTGTGCCACTCGGGAGCCCATGGTTTGTGTGCGAGTAGCATAGTAGGCCTTACGGGAATACCGGTAATTCTGTTATATTGCGACAAACAATATTACAGCTGGAACTTAATTTGGCCACCGAAAATGGCTCAACAGAATGAAACGTTCAAAAAAGTTTTGAACAGGCTTATATTGCAGCTATTACCAACAAAGGCGATTGCCTACCGCAGGCCTACTTAACAAATTACAGCAATAGGCTAATGCTATTTATTTTACAACAGGCCTACTTTTAACCTTAAACTAAATACGGATCACAAAATTAAAAAGACAGAACTTAATTTAGCCAACGAAAATGTCTCAACAAAATGAAACAAAACACTTTTTGCATAGGCTATGTAGAGAACTGGTTTAGATTATGAAATAGGCCTACAATAATAATACAAATTATTTACATTAATAATAATGACTAAACAATTGATAATAAATACACAAATAAATAAATTAAAGGTAGACAATTGCATCAAACCTGACTAGTGAGTTGCACACATTCCATTTGGCCACTCCAACGTTCTTCTCATTCCCCTTGTCGGCTTCTTTTTACTATACTCTTTCTCCTCTAACTTTCGTTTTACTTCAATGAAAAATAGCTTCATCTTCACAATCAACAGTAACCTAGGCCAAGGCTCCTTTTACTCTCTCTCTCTCTCTCTCCTCAGCAGGTGAGGTGAGCAGCTGGAACCAGTTTCAGTCGGACGTAACTATACGTTTTATTGAGCTGCAATTGGCTGACACAGATAACAAGCTCGCTAATTTCTCATCACACAAACAGTAAATTAACAGAGGACAGGTCCAATCGGGTCCAGTCGGTAAATCAATTTGAATTGCACATACCCGAGACCCGTGCCAATTATATCAGACTCAACCCAGATCCGAGACAAAAGTCAGAATTTAGGACCTGGACCCGCTCGTCAGATCACAGAATTTCGGGTCTGTTGGTCCCGTGAAGACCTCTATGAGCCATCCTCAGTATGCTGTGCATTTAATCACATTTGGTGAGTTCAAACAAGGTGTCTGACTGAATGTCTCCCCCTGGCAGGTGGAATTACTGTTTCCATCATAGCGTTTGGCTTTACCATCAAGTTCCTATGTGAGCTTGCTGCGCGGGTGGTTAGCTTCCTACAGAATGATGACCCTGGGAGGAGGGGCGACCGCAGCATCTACGACTATGTACGGGGGAACTACCTGGACCCGCGCTCCTGCAAGGTGTCCTGGGATTGGAAGGATCCACAGGAAGTGGGCCAGACTATGAGCTTCCGTGTTCAGGTAAGATCCTTTCCTACCTAACTGCTTGAAATCAAACATCTAGGCTACTTCACAGTCATTTCTGGATTTTAAGAGTTAAGTTTCTGTATGAAACTATGATTAGAGCACAACCACCCACCTCAAATATTAAAGGTCCAATGCAGACGTTTTTATCTCAATATCAAATCATTTCTGGGTAACAATGAAGTACCTTACTGTGATTGTTTTAAATTAAAATGGTTAAAAAAAAGAGAAAAAAAAATGCTTCTTAGCAAAGAGCAATTTCTCAAGCAAGAAATTTGCTAGGACTGTCTGAGTGGTCTGAGTGGGGAGGGGGAAACTGAAAACAAGCTGTTATTGGCAGAGAGGTTTGGAGAGGGGTTAAAGTTCTCCCTCACATTTTGGGACTATGTCAACAATGGACTTATGAAACAAATACCAAAATATAGTTTTGGGGTGGAGTTTTCCTTTAAGTTTCAGTCATGCGATATGTTTACTTCTTTGTGAAACTCCAAGGGGGGGTTAGAACTCTCTTTTCTTATGTGTCTATTAACTAATTGGCAAAAACTCCATCCCACCAAAACAATTTCAGGCGGTCTTTTCAAACAGCTCTTACACTAAAAGGACATTATCATAATTTTCACAATTTCACAGTATTATTCCAACCTTATAGTGTAGAAAATATATTTAAAACACAGGAAAATCACGTTTTTGATTGCACTGGGCCTTTAAAGAGAATGTGTATGAGGGATACACTTTTTTTTGTTTCTGCGGATTTTAATCAGTAATTCTGTTATTTGTCTTGTCGGTTGGGTTTCTATTGGGGCCATAAAGCACACAATGAAGTTTCAAGTTTCAAAGTTTATTTGTCACGTGGACGGGACACAGCAGGTGTCAAATAGTACAGTGAAATGCTTACTTGCTAGCTTTTCTCCCAACAATGCAATATTCAATATCAAGGTGAGAATAGACTGTTGGCACGATGGTGTTCTGGCACAAATTGTGGTGCTAGAGATCCTGTCATGGTTTGTCATGGTTTGCTCTGACTTTCTACCCCAGCTCTTCTATAAGAACGGCCAGCCCTTCCCTGCCCACCGGCCTGTGGGGTTAAGGGTCAACATCAACCACATAGAGCTGGCCCTAGACATCCCCATCACCCAGGAGGTTCTGCAGGAGCCAGAGTCCAATGTGGTCAAAGTGGCCTTCACTGTCCGCAAGGCCGGACGCTATGAGGTAGCTGTCAAACTGGGAGGACTCAACGTGGCCTATAGCCCTTACTACAAGATATTCAAGCCAGGTAAGGTCATGACCTTTTGGACTGTGTAACTAACCCATCTCAGGACAGGACTGTGCTATATTTGTAAGATAAATGCGAAGCATGGGTGACATGAGGACGTTTAAGTAATTGATATTGATAATTGTGTTTTTGCTTATGATAAAGAACAGAACTTTGACGTTGCCTAGTAAGAATGAATAATGGCCACCCAGACCAGAAATGTTGATACCACTGAATTATAATGCTAATGTTACTTCCAATGTTCTTTCCATTGCTTGTCCTCATAACATGATAATAAGGCAATATCAATATTTTTTAAAATCGGATTGTTTATTACAATGTTTGGAATTATTTGTATTATGCTCTACAGCTGTAATGAATACTCAGGGAGAAAAAGGTGTAGATTCACGCGCAGAGCGCGGCAGTTGTTTATTACGCCTTCGCAGAAGGCAGGAATCGTGGTCACAGGCAGGCAATGGTCATACACAGGTAGGCAAACAGGCAGGTGAAACAAAACTAGGACTGAAGGCTAAAACTGGTTCTCACAAACGAGCTAGGAAAAGGCTTAGTAGCGTCAAAACGAACAATACCTCACAAGGCACAAACAGAAAGAACTGAACTAAATAAGGAGCTAATGAGACCAGGTGAGTAACAAACACAGGTGAAATTAATGAACAAAAATGAAAGACAGGGCTACGTTCAAGAACACAAAGAAACAGGGCTACGTACAAGAACACAAGGTGAACTAAGAAAACAAATACAGAACCTTACAACAGCTTTGCTCAATTAGCCTTGATAAGTGTTGAAAACGGTCCCTTAACATGGAAGCAACTTTAACCTTTGTGTAAATGAAGGAGAGCTGTTTTTCTCTGTTTTCTCAGGGCCATTGTATGTATTTTACTGGCAAATACTACATACTTTAATTTGAAACATCCCCTCAATGCTCATCTCTTCCCCACATGTTCTGTGTCCATTTCAGGGAGAGTGGACCCGTCCAAAACAAAGATAGCCTACCACTTCTCCACCCTGGTCTTAGTATATGGCCAGCAGCATACCCTGCAGATCGAGCCTCGGGACGAGTATGGCAACCCCACCAGTAACTCCACCTCACTAATAGACGAAGTCAACTACAGCATCCACGTCCACTCGGTAAGAACCCAACATCACGACACGACACAACACTCATACAACAGCATAAATTCATTTGCTTCCTGATTTTAGACTGTGAAAGTGGACAATGGGAATCCATTTTGTGTCTTCTTCCTCTCAGCTGGGCACGGTGGATGACGACAGTCTGGAGGAGTACTACAGTAAGTCAGTGTCGTCCAACAAGCAGCTGTGCCAGGTACTGCTGAAGATCACCCTGAGGAAGAAGGGCTGTTTCCGGGTATGCATCTCCTATACCGACCTGCCCCTCAGCAACGGGGAGTTTGACATCATTGTTCTCAGTGGTGAGTAAGGGTCCTATTTTAGGGTACGATTACACAAGCCCAGGTGAAGGAAGAGAGAGTGATAGGATAGTGGATCAAATGGTATTTCACCAACTTGCTACATGTATTTTCAGCCTATCATACTCAAAATGAGATACTCCACAATGTAATATATGTAGAGTCTAGACTTTCGTCTTGGTGTAGTAAAAGTTGTGGTTGTAGAGTTCTCATATCCCTCCTTTGTTTCAATTGCTACCCTTCCACCTCCCCCACAGAGAATGAGAAGAACTGTGTGGAGAAGAACGTGTCCACCACAGGGATCAGCATCTACTTTGAGGCGTACCTGTATGGCACAGGGAACTACAGTAACTACAGTAACTCCTCGTGGCAGCTCCCAGCCTCGGCTCTGATGGCCCCTCAGAGACGGCCCTCCATGGGGGACGAGGAGGACGAGCATGACTCCCCTGTAGAGGGCCAGCCGGAGAAGGTCAAGAAACCAAAAAAGGTCTACTGCTACATATCGCCAAAGGTGGGTGAAGAGGGGATAGAAAGGACGTTTTTGACTAGACATACCACATGCTCTACAGCTGGGTGTGTTGCAGACTTCTGTCATTGACTAGACAATTTACTTTTCTGCTACACAGCAACTGTCCGTGAAGGAGTTTTACCTGAAAATTATTCCATGGCGCCTTTTCACCTTTCGAGTTTGCCCAGGGACAAAGGTAGGACAAGCAGCCCTGCTGTGAAACACTGTGTGATGTCCACATAATACTGTCTGACCTTTAGCAGTAGGTTTAATGAGCTTGTGTGTTCACCGTCATCTTTCTGCCCCTCCAGTTCACATACTATGGCCCTGACCCCATTCACAAGTACTTGACTCTTGTGGTGGATGATGGGATCCAGCCGCCAGTGGAGCTGAGCTGTAAAGACAGAAACATCATGGCCGCCACCTTCATCCGTTTCCTGCACAAGAATATCGGTTGGTATCCCTCCTTTTACAATTCAGTAACCCTGGGGTGTACCTGGTTAAAATAATTTTTTGGCCTCTGTAGAAGCATTGAGATTGGATGGTTTGTATGCTGTTGACAGGTGGCTCGGAGACGTTCCAGGACAAGGTGAGCTTCTTCCAGAGGGAGCTCAGACACATCCACTCCAAGAGACCTCGCACCAAGACCTGCCTGAAGATCACACGCCACTGCATCCTGGACTCTGTGAGTGAACCCACCGTGCAACTATTCTCCGAGCCACAGTGAGATTAAGAATTGCTACTGCAGACTCGTATGGTGATAATGAGTGTTAAAATGACAACGTTTTAAAATGTCTGTCTCTCCTCAGTCTCTGAAATCCACCCGGAACTTCTCCGCGTCGGACTGGAGTAAGAACTTTGAGGTGGTGTTCCAGGATGAGGAAGGTAAGATCAACACTCAACATACAGCAGATGACAAGGCAGTCAACTGGTGTTGTGTGTGGGGAGGGCTGTTGAATGACTAAGTATGTGTGTTGCGTTGGTCCCTAGCTCTGGACTGGGGAGGGCCGCGAAGGGAGTGGTTTGAGCTCATCTGTAAGACCCTGTTTGATACCACCAATCAGCTGTTTACTCGCTTCAGTGATGACAACCAGGGCCTGGTAAGACCTCCCTACTCACCAGCACAACTAACACAATACGGCTAGGGCCAGTATTCAGTGACCTAGTGCTGGGGTTAGCCAGTAGGATATTGAGGGACTGTGTCTGTCCGTCGTATCTTCTCAGGTCCACCCCAACGCGGAGCGGCCGGTCCATCTGCGTCTGAAGATGTATGAGTTTGCGGGCCGCGTGGTGGGGAAGTGCCTGTACGAGTCAGCCCTGGGCGGGGCCTACAAGCAGCTGGTCCGCGCTCGCTTCACCCGCTCCTTCCTGGCCCAGCTCATCGGACTCAGGATGAACTACAAGGTACGCCCTCCGCCTCAGTCCCACATCCTCTGAGGACCTAGTGATGGAACTCTCTTCCAATGTTTACCTCGATGCTTCGGCTGGTTGGAAAGGCGATCTGTTTATTTCATAGCGTATGAGTTGTATATCGTGGTGTTTCTAGAACACATTAAGAGTTCACCCTGCCGCTTTAAGTGGTTAAGTCATCCTTATTGATTCGCCGAGATAGAATGACATGTTTATTTAAAATCCATTTTCCTGTGTTTGCATTTCATTTTCCACGGCAGTACTTTGAGACAGATGATCAGGAGTTCTACAAAACGAAAGTCTGCTTCATCCTAAACAATGATGTCAGTGAAATGGACCTGGTGTTTGCCGAGGAGAAGTACAAGTCAGGACAGCTGGAGAAGGTGACAAGGGAACCTTTCTGTTTGACATGACTTCCCTTATCCACCATGTCATCTCACAGAAAAAAGAAAGCACTAACTAAACAGAATAATGATTTCCTTGGCAGACTGCTTAGTACTCATAGAAAGGCAGTGTAGGGTCTGTATGTGGGTGCGTTGTCAGTCATGTCCTGAGCTCTGTTACTCTGTCACTCTGCAGGTGGTGGAGCTGATATCTGGAGGTGCTCAGATTGCTGTCAACAATGAGAACAAGATGCATTATCTGAACCTGCTGGCCCAGTACAGGCTCGCCAGTCAGGTGCGAGACGAGGTGGAGCACTTTCTCAAAGGTAGGGATAAAACACTGATATAGTATAGGGTCATTTCACATTCACCCCTGTGTCTAATCTGGAATCTCTATGAAGGGATAAGCAACCAAGCTTTTGGCAATTAACTGTTTTGTGAATTGCAGGTTTGAATGAACTTGTTCCAGAGAACCTCCTGGCCATATTTGATGAGAATGAGCTGGAGGTATGTTGAATAAAACTCACAACTGATTTAGTCGCTAATTACATCCCTTATCATACGTTCCAAGCTTACATCCCTTGTCATACGTTCTAAATCTTAGTCCTATGGCCCTGTAATGTCTAAATGTCTGTCTGTCCCCAGCTGTTGATGTGTGGTACGGGGGACATCAATGTCCAGGACTTCAAGGCCCATGCTGTGATCGTAGGAGGGTTGTGGCACTTCAGAGAGAAGGTGTGTGACATCACCTGGTCTGAGCCATAGTAGATGGTGAAAGATACTGCTTTGCTACAGTATTATATGGATGGAGATGTGTTAAATGTGTTAGTGT
The DNA here is from genome assembly GCF_020615455.1 of Coregonus clupeaformis. Classification (NCBI taxonomy): domain Eukaryota; kingdom Metazoa; phylum Chordata; class Actinopteri; order Salmoniformes; family Salmonidae; genus Coregonus; species Coregonus clupeaformis. The sequence goes on from NC_059216.1 coordinate 8,568,250, forward strand.
TGAGCCCTGTGCTGACTGTGTTGTGTTGTGCTAGGTGATGAAGTGGTTCTGGGCCGTGGTGTCTAGCTTCACCCAGGAGGAGTTGGCTCGTCTGCTGCAGTTCACCACAGGCTCCTCCCAGCTGCCCCCTGGGGGCTTCAACACCCTCTGCCCCTCATTCCAGATCATCGCTGCTCCCACACACAGCACCCTGCCCACTGCACACACCTGGTGAGTGGACGGGCATGCACGCACCCTCACAAACACACACACACACACTCAGACATGTACCGTGTGTGTGTGTGTGTGTATGTATATATATATATACACACATATATACCGTCAAGATGACGGTATATATATATATACACACAGTGGGGAGAACAAGAATTTGATACACTGCCGATTTTGCAGGTTTTCCTACTTACAAAGCATGTAGAGGTCTGTAATTTCTATCATAGGTACACTTCAACTGTGAGAGATGGAATCTAAAACAAAAATCCAGAAAATCACATTGTATGATTTTTAAGTAATTAATTTGCATTTTATTGCAAGACATAAGTATTTGATCACCTACCAACCAGTAAGAATTCCGGCTCTCACAGACCTGTTAGTTTTTCTTTAAGAAGCCCTCCTGTTCTCCACTCATTACCTGTATTAACTGCACCTGTTTGAACTCGTTACCTGTATAAAAGACACCTGTCCACACACTCAATCAAACAGACTCCAACCTCTCCACAATGGCCAAGACCAGAGAGCTGTGTAAGGACATCAGGGATACAATTGTAGACCTGCACAAGGCTGGGATGGGCTACAGGACAATAGGCAAGCAGCTTGGTGAGAAGGCAACAACTGTTGGCGCAATTTTTAGAAAATGGAAGAAGTTCAAGATGACGGTCAATCACCCTCGGTCTGGGGCTCCATGCAAGATCTCACCTCGTGGGGCATCAATGATCATGAGGAAGGTGAGGGATCAGCCCAGAACTACACGGCAGGACCTGGTCAATGACCTGAAGAGAGCTGGGACCACAGTCTCAAAGAAAACCATTAGTAACACACTACGCCGTCATGGATTAAAATCCTGCAGCGCACGCAAGGTCCCCCTGCTCAAGCCAGCGCATGTCCAGGCCCGTCTGAAGTTTGCCAATGACCATCTGGATGATCCAGAGGAGGAATGGGAGAAGGTCATGTGGTCTGATGAGACAAAAATATAGCTTTTTGGTCTAAACTCCACTTGCCGTGTTTGGAGGAAGAAGAAGGATGAGTACAACCCCAAGAACACCATCCTAACCGTGAAGCATGGAGGTCGAAACATCATTCTTTGGGGATGCTTTTCTGCAAAGGGGACAGGACGACTGCACCGTATTGAGGGGAGGATGGATGGGGCCATGTATCGCGAGATCTTGGCCAACAACCTCCTTCCCTCAGTAAGAGCATTGAAGATGGGTCGTGGCTGGGTCTTCCAGCATGACAAAGACCCGAAACACACAGCCAGGGCAACTAAGGAGTGGCTCCGTAAGAAGCATCTCAAGGTCCTGGAGTGGCCTAGCCAGTCTCCAGACCTGAACCCAATAGAAAATCTTTGGAGGGAGCTGAAAGTCCGTATTGCCCAGTGACAGCCCCGAAACCTGAAGGATCTGGAGAAGGTCTGTATGGAGGAGTGGGCCAAAATCCCTGCTGCAGTGTGTGCAAACCTGGTCAAGACCTACAGGAAACATATGATCTCTGTAATTGCAAACAAAGGTTTCTGTACCAAATATTAAAGTTCTGCTTTTCTGATGTATCAAATACTTATGTCATGCAATAAAATGCAAATTAATTACTTAAAAATCATACAATGTGATTTTCTGGATTTTTGTTTTAGATTCCGTCTCTCACAGTTGAAGTGTACCTATGATAAAAATTACAGACCTCTACATGCTTTGTAAGTAGGAAAACCTGCAAAATCGGCAGTGTATCAAATACTTGTTCTCCCCACTGTGTATATATATATATATATATACACATGCACTCTTACACATTCATATACATGTGCTGTACAGTCAGTTTCAGTTATTTACTTGAGTAATGCACAGACACACTACACATCTTGTAAATACACACATACACAACTGTCAAATGACTGACTATCTGTGAATTATTCTCTCTCTAGTTTTAACCAGCTGTGCCTCCCCACCTATGATTCCTATGAAGAGCTGCACAAGATGCTGAAGCTGGCCATCAGTGAGGGCAGTGAGGGCTTTGGCATGCTCTGAGTGGCCCTCTCCCTGGAGCTCACCCCCAGACCCCAGACTGCTTATACAGCAGGGGCGGTACCAACGACACCAGCGCCAACCAGGCCCCTGGTATGCCCGTTACCCTCTCATTCCGCTTTGGACAATGGACATCCCTCCTCGACTCACACGGACTACCCATGATCCTCTTTCAGTGGTAGAGAGCATTAAAGGAAGTCCACAGGATGTCCCAGAAGGCTCTGGGAAGTCCTCAGGTGTCTGCACTATGTGTATATACTGTACATCGTTTGCTTTTCTAATGAAGAAAATGACCTAGTGTTTAAAAAGGCTTGGTAGTTTTATTCTAGATGTTAGAGTTGCTTAATTGATATGTTTGAGACAGAATATAGAGCTAGTTAAAGAGCCTAATGAGCTTGGTGTTGTATTGGTTTTCTGATTTCTTTTTTGTGGAAAACATCGGAGGAACATTTAAATGCAAAAGCATCCTACACAAAGTGTGGAGAAGCTGCGCACCCCATAGCACTTTGGCCTTAACTGATCAGGGAAGGATGTGTGTGTATATAGTACGAAAAGTATGAAAATGTATGTACTCACTACTTTAAGTCGCTCTGCTAAATGATTAAAATGTCAAATGTATATACAGTATATATTATATCACTCTTTAATTTCAATATGTGTACATGTTAATAGGTTGTCATGTTATGGCAACAGTTCAGATATATTTTCAAACAGAAGGGACTTGATAGATCTTTGAGGTCACATGTTTTTGTTGGTGGGAGCTGATTCATTTATTTTTTGTTATTACCGTTTCACATCAACAATTGACTTCAATGTACAAATACATGGGTTTTCAAAGGAACAAACAAATTACTTCCCCATGTCAGTGTGTCTGTTTTAACTTATGGACTGATTTGTGTTGTTTTCACCCATACTGTTGATGACAATGTTATTTGTCTTGAGCCGTAATAGTTTTTGTTTTAAAACCTGCCTTATTCAAGCACTTTGCCTCTGACTTAATCTGGAGAACTGTGTAGTTAAAAGAAGCCTAGACTAGCAAAAGTATAACAACAGTGATATTACTATAATATTACGTTTGGTCGTTTTTGCAGTGGAAGTTTGAGATGTGAGTATCAATTGGATGTTAACATGTGAAGAGACCGGAACTCAAGGTTATCTTGATATCTGTCATGTCTTGTGCTCTTGACTGTTGGTTTTCATGCACTGCCTTGTATGGGTTTACCTCCGGATCTCCAATCTCATCTATGCATCCCCTGTGTGTGTGTGTGTGTGTGTGTCCCTGTCCATGATTGTGTGATCTCAGCTGCCTCCTCTCTAGCTACTACCCATAGTGTGCTGTCTCTGACTCCTACAACTCGGTAGATAAGCCACCTGAGTAAGGGATACTGAGACAGGATACACAAGATGAATATTTCTTACCTGTGTTGACTTATTTCTATTGACTAATTTCTACATATTTATTTCCAGACGTATCTAATGATCAAACCATGAGCCTACAGGATGGTGGGAAATATTGTTTTATGTTCTGAACTGCATGTATTAATCTTCTATGGTCATTTTATCTCTGCAGCGAACATTTGTACATTTGACAAGATGCAGCATATTGTGGTGTGCAGCTAACCACATTATGTACAGGCTATTTAGTAAAGCCAACATCTAGAACATAGCACAGTAGCCTAAAGCAGACACATTCTTATGCAATATTATTGTATTCTTTGTATTCACCTGAATCATCAGCCTCACAACGTACCACAAATGCAAACCCACGGCGGGTTACATTATTGTTATTCAACTCTCCTAGCATTTGCAGTTTCAATGTGACGCAGCCACTAAGAGATTTTCCACTTAATTGAACATCACCTCACTCTTGTTGAACAGGATACACACTTATCACTAACCAAGCTCCTCGGACTAACAGAATAACTTGTACCTTATTGGGAACCTCTTAAGGGTGCTGGGTTTTTGTTATTGCTGCTGGGGTTTACTGCACATACCTCCCAGTCACTCAGAATTTCTCATTTGAGACATAGTGAGCTTTCATCCTCCACTAGGATTTGCCTAGGGCAAAGTCTTAAAGGGATACTTCTGGATTTTGGCAATGAGGCCCTTTATCTACTCCCCCGGAGTCAGATGAACTCGTGGATACCATTTTTATGTCTCTGTCTCCAGTATGAAGGAAGTTATATGTAGTTTTGCGAGCCAATGCTAACTAGCGTTAGCGCAATGGCTGGAAGTCTATGGGTATGGAAATGTTAGACTAGGTAGATGACCTAGTCAACTAAAATGGTAGCTAGCTGCTATCCTTATGGAGGCACAAGTCAGACACAAGACTTGACAGAAGTAGCATTGCGTTGTACTATAGGAATCAAGATATTAAATATTCTTATACAAACCATGTGCAATTACAAAAGTGTAAATAGTTGAAATGCAGTTCAGATAAAGACATGTTATGAAGATGTGAAAAGAAACAGCGGCTGTGATTTTAAAGTTAATTGTTTAGAAAGTGTTTCACTCTCATAAGCAGGTCCTGCTCTCAGTGTTTAGGGTTCTAGTTCGAGTGATTGGGAAATCTCAGTGGTTATTGTGGTTTGGTTTTGGATTTGTATCTATGTAAATATTGTGAAATAGTTGTTTATAGCTTGGAGGTGTGTAAAATAAATGACAAAACTGTTGGCCATCACTGATGAATGTCAGGGTTCCTGCTCTGCAGTCCCTTTGTTGTTAATGGGATTAAAAAGTGATGGAAATTATTACATCTTGTGTCAATTTGTCTTTGTTTAAGGAGGCTGAGATTTGCTGGACTGTTTCAAGGATTCTGAGCTGGCCACAAGCAGAAGACCCCATGAAACCTACATGGACAACATCTTCAGAGACACTGGTCTCAGAACAGAGGACCTACTAGCTGTCATGAACAACAGAGAGCTTTGGCATTCCATCATCCGACACATTGCACCACCATAAGCAAGCAATTAATTTATTCCATTATGGTACGGCAAAAAATCAAGTATGCTTAGTTACATTGGTAAAATAATGTTCACCTTCATTGCAAATACCATTAATAAAAAATGAAGGAGGAAATTATGCTGAAACAGAACATTTGATTTGAACAATTTTGGGGTGTAATTTAGTGATCAAAGCATTGAATTGATTCATTATTACCGTTCAAAAAGAAGTCAGGGTCCTGGACCAGTCCATGGCCCCCTGACAAGTGACTCCAAACTTTGAGGAGAGCCCTGGGTTTGACCCTCACTGATGGGGAGTGTGACTGATGCTGTGAGTATGAGAATCCGGACTAGGCCCAGGCCCCAGCTCTCTGACTGCTGACTGAGAAGAGTGTGGTGGAACTACGTGACCGTAATGAATGCAGCAGCCTGGCTGGCTAGTGGATACAGCATGTGCCCTTTCACTGCAGCCCGGACACACCAACCATCCTCTCCACAGCCCAAAACGAAAGATGATTCCCACAGACCGACAAGGTCTTGCTCCTTCCAGGATGATCTCTATTTTATGTGACATCCCAGCGGTCTGTCCTTGGACACAATCAAAGGAATGGAGAGGAGAGGAGCGTCCATTCGGCAGCCTCACCATAGCCTGGCCTCAATTATCCCATCTGCTGTGGTACAGTGACAGGCCAGTCTCCAGGTGCAGAAATGGGAAGGCCTCATGTTGCATTAGCATTTCATTAAGATTACATGAAGAGCATAACCAGATGCTGCCTGACTGCAACATGCTGGGAATATCTGGAGGCCTGCTCTTCATCTGGACTGGAGCTTCTAGATTGCTACCAGACTGCTTTCACTTCCCTCCTACTATTGATGTATTTATTCTGCCTGTCATTTGTGTGACTTGCATGTTATGTTTAGCTAGTGCATAACAAAATTACCTTCGTAACGATGGACACACTTTCTTTCATCATTGCCTTGGCCTGTAGGCCTTTAAAGTAGTATGCCATCTCATCACTTTAGTCATTTTATGTATTTTTGCTTTGTATTTGTGGAACATACTTCAAAATGTTCTTAAATGTTATGTGTTGGTGCTTCTAGACTAGGACAATTCAGAAAACTGATTGAGGACCTTATTATTGATGATGAATGTGTTTGTTTTTTAGGGCGCCAGGTAGCCTAGCGGTTAAGAGCGTTGGGCCAGTAACCGAAAGGTCGCTGGATTGAATCCCAGAGCTGACTAGGTGAGAAATCTGCCGATGTACCCTTGAGCAAGGCACTTAATCCTAATTGCTCTGGATAAGAGCGTCTGCTAAATTATACAAATATATGACTGTGTTTTCTTGTATTTCTATATGTGTATTTCTGTAATTTCTGTAATTCAGGGCTCATCTGTAAAAGAGACCTTGGTCTCAGTACAACTCCCTGATAAAATAAAGGAGAAAAAAAACATGAATCACATGATTCCAGCAGAATGCGATGTTCTCTCAGACACAAGGGGGCAGTATTTCTACATGAGAAGCAAAGCCGCAACGGTATGGCAAGACTCCAGTCAGCACGGTTGACAAGCTTAGCGCTAACGCTAGAGACAGATCCCACTAACAGTAACTGATGAGGGGCTTTCCTCACTTCAACTGGCCACCACGCTTGTCCTGATATCTCCAGTCCTGCACAGTCAGGAAGAGTTAGAGAGTCCAATGATAAATGTTCCAGATTACAGATGTCTGATTTATTTATCTAGTGAGTTGAAACACTTCAGCGAACCAGCCTACTCACACCTCATTACTGTTTAGAAATAAATACGCCTCATTCAATAAGACTGGTTTCCCATCAGTTAAAGACTTAATGAAGTCAACCAATTGAGTGTTCTACTGTGCACTGGAATGTGATACTTGAGTATACAGAAGTGATAACTGGTGCCAAAAAAAGGCTTCAATGTAAACTTGTGGCTGTAAAATGGCAGGTTAAGACAACCATCACTGTGCATGGACTACATATATCCAGTGTAGAGCCAAGCCTAGCATTTAATGGTTTTGTTGTAGGAATGGGGAGTACTCCAAACATGCAGAACCCCTGGCCCTCCACACTACATCCTCATGCTCACAAACTGCCTGCCTCCCACCATTGTTGTGTAAACCCTATCAGGGCTAGGCCAAGGCATCTTGAAGCACTCGGAAACAGGGGTTCAGTCTTGGCATGCACCTGGGTATTTGCATAATGACCCCTTTCAAATTCCCTGCAGGAATGCTCGATACATAAGGACCACAAATCAAGATGGCTGCCTCTGGCCCGCCATTGAGATATTGTACCATATTTGTTTGTTTGTTGATTTGTTAACCCCCTTCCATGAGCAATATTGTGTGAAGATAATCTATGATGAATACAATGAATTCACAGAATCATTTTTATCAATAGGAATCCTTTGGGACATCATTTTCTGACAATGTTCCAATTCTTAGGCAATGGCCTAAACAAGAGCAGTTGTGGGTGGTTAGCTCAAACCATTGGATTGCCTTGAAAGGGTTGAGCTCCATTTCCTCTCCCGACTTAACCATTCTATTCCTGAGGGGAAGTCTATCTGTTTGTCTGCTAGCCCATTATAGGATAATTGTGCACAGACAGTATAGTGCTGTGTGGGACAGAGAGTAGAAGTGTGGCCCGGCAGTCTTAATGTCTGAAGAACATGACTGATGTTTCCTCCTGCTGGACAGCCTCAGGGCCTTCTGCTCCCCATTCCAACATGGGCTACTGATTACCTGATTGGACGGCGCTGATTAACTGGCAACTCGATTGGCTGTAGGTATTTATCATCCGTGCTGATTGAGGGGCCAGTCTCAATCAGTGTTAAAGGATAGGAGAGGCAGGCGCTCTCCAGGAGCAGCCTTGGCTAGACTTCTCCATGGGCCTCCATCCTCCTCTCCTCGCAGGCACCATGGAGGACTGACTTCATGTTACGTGCGACCAGATCCTTAGGCCTGGGTCCAAACCCTGGAAAACGTCAGCCACATGGAGCGTCGTCCTCAAAATGAGACCAAATGCTCTCAGCACGGAGCGGAACACAGCGGCTGGCCAGTTACAACAGCTCTGACAAAGTGATGGATTGACGAAATTACTTTAGTAGATATTTATCACCACCAGTTCCGTCCCCTCCAGGTCTCCTGCTGCACCGCTGCCAGGGCCAGCTGTGTGGGGCTTTATGATATGGTGACAGTGTGGCGGCGACAGTGGCGTTGCGGGGGATTGTGGGGGAAATGACGATGACCCTGGGGGAGATGGGCGGCCAGGTGATGACGGCGCTCTGGCAGATCACTGGGGGAGGAATGTGTGCGTGGGATGCTGCTGATTAAAGGCTTTGTCTCCCTCCCTTTCTCTTTCTCTCCTTCTCTCTCTTTCTTTCGCTCTTCCTCACTCTCTCTCTATCTCTCTCTTACTCATTACTTCCTTTCTCTTGTATGCGCTGAGACCTGGAACTTATCACCCTTGTTGGGACGCTCTGAACGACTCCAATCTGAACAAGGCCTGGAGCAGAGACCATTCCTGCTGCTCTCGCTGACCTAGCAGGAGCTATGTACCAGGGTGAGAGATCTCCATACCCTCAGTTTCACCACCACAACTTGCATACATACAGTACGATAGACTATAGGTGATGCAAGTGGCTGTGAATGCTTTAAATACAGAGATTTCTCATACTAATCCACGGGAGGTGAAGTCACTACAGTGTCTACAGAATGTGAGATATTTATGGTGTTTAAATGTTAATGCCAAATAGGGAAAGAGAGGGGCCGTGAACAGGCCACACACAGATGTTCTCTCTAAAATGTAGCCTACGTCCTCGTTAAAAAACAGCCAACACGGGTTAGCCGAGACCTTACATAGTGCAGGCTGAGGTCAGACATGTACAGAATCTTTCATCCTCTTTCATCCAAAATATAAAAAACTAGCAATGGACTTGGAAAGATGTTTGGTGTTAGATGGAATGCTCCCCACTCTGTTGCTGTCTGTGTTATATATTGTGTTGGAGTAGGCCACCTTGATTCATGGGGTTGGTGGTCCTGCTGGGATGTGCAGCCGTATTCTTTTCTGTGTGTCGGCAGACATTTACACTCCTCATATTTCCTCTGCACTGCCTGGCTCTCTGAAGCCCAGTCCTCAATTGTTAGACGTCCTCAATTGTCTCTCTCTCCCCCGCATACAGGGTCCCCCACCACCGCCATATCAGGTATGAATGGGTTGTAAAGTGGAGTCCACCTAGTCTTTGGGAACAGGAACTGTGTAAAAGTATGTAAAACAAACAACGCGGAACGGCACAGTGTTTTCTCCTGGTCACATAAATATGTCCATGTCAAATTGTCCCCTATACGGCAAACACATGTTAAAACACTTCATATACATCTTCACCCATGCAGCAGGACATGGTACAGTTTAAGACATGTTCTCCTGGTGTGTGTGCGAATGGCGGGGACCTTGGCCATGGGAGGGCTATGCTTAAGTTCAAGGTCACAGTCAAAGTCAATGTCATGAATTCAATTTGCACAATGAGAGCCTTTCTGCCTGCTGGTATCACAAGCCTTTGGGGCCTGAGTGGATGTTTACATTTCTGAGGGCCTCGACATGCACCAAGGTCTGGCTGGCAGTGCCCAGGAATGGGTTTGGCACAAGCCCCCATTCCAACCGCAGCAACTGACTGCAGGCTTACAGAGTGAACCAGGCCACTCAGGAGGACCTGAACCCAGCCAGGTCGGAGCACTGCTACTCTTCAAAGAGCTTTGTTCAGACTTAACACAAATACTGTATGAGAGAGTGGATGTATCCGGTCTTGGATCTGCAGGGAGAGTACAGTACAAAGTGGTGCTATATAGCTATATAGTATAGCTGTTTGTCACGGTTTCGGCCGAGGCTGCCTCTCTTCCTTGTTCGGGCAGGCTTCGGCGTTCGTTGTCTCCGGAATACTAGCTGCCACCGTTGTATGTTTCATGTTCGTTTGCTTTTGTCTGTTTGTTGTGACACCTGTTCTCGTTTAGTGTAATTAGTGTCCTATAAGTTTCTCGTTGTGTTTGTCTAGTGTTGTGTGTGATTGATTTATTTCTGTTGTGTGTTGTGCTTGTATATTGCTTATTCGCTCGGTTGAGCTTTACTCCACTGTGTTGGAGCGTTTACGCACATGTTTAGTGCGCCTTTTGTTTTGTCGCCTTCGTGCGTAGTTTCGCCTTCGGGCAAGTTTGTTCGATTTTCCTTGTTGGAAATTGCACTAAAGTCTTTTGGACTATACTTCGGTGTCCTGCGCTTGATTCCACCACTACACCCACCTACAGCATTCTTGACAGAATCACACACCATCAAGAATGGAATCAGCAGGAGCCGCAGCAGCCCAGGCGACGCTGGAGGACAAGGTCCGTGAACAGAGTGACCAGATCCTGCAGATGGGGTCCGCACTGCAGGAGGTGATCACCACCATCCGAGGCTGGGGGACTCCTCCACCGCCATCCTCTCTGCCAGCACCATCGGCCAGTCAGCCCATTCCTGCTCCGGAACCCAGAGGAGTTCGACTCTCGCTCCCGAGGGCCTACGATGGGACCGCGGCCGGGTGTCAGGGATTCCTTCTCCAGGTGGAGCTGTACCTGGCCACCGTGCACCCGGCGCCCTCGGGACATGAGAGCGTGTCCGCCCTGATCTCCTGCCTTTCTGGGAAGGCGTTGGAATGGGCCAACGCGGAGTGGAGGAGGATCGACGCGGACACCATCACCTACGACGAGTTCTCCCGCCGCTTCAGGGCGGTGTTTGACCATCCCCCGGAGGGGAAAGCGGCGGGGGAGCGTCTGGTCTTCCTCCGGCAGGGGAAGAGGAGTGCCCAGCAGTTCGCCCTAGAATTCCGTACTCTAGCGGTGGATGCAGGGTGGAATGAGCGGGCTCTCATCGATCACTACAGATGTAGTCTACGCGAGGACGTCCGTCGGGAGCTGGCCTGTAGGGACACCAGCCTCTCGTTCGACCAGTTGGTCGACATGTCCATCAGGCTGGATAACCTGCTAGCTACCCGCGGACGTTCCGAGGGGGGTCCGTCCATTTCACCCTCCAGCGCCTCCGAGCCGTGCCCCATGGAGCTCGGGGGCGCTGGCGCTAGAGAGAGGAGGGGTCGGCTTACGAGGGGGTCCATCTCCTGCACCAACTGTGGTCGGGGAGGACACACCGCGGCTAGGTGCTGGGGATGGCCTCCTAGGGGAGAGGACGACAGGTCCCGCACTGGGGATTCCTTCCAGGTGTGTAGGCGCCCCACTCACCCAGAGCTCTCTGTTGCACATTTCTGTATACCTGTGCGTTTTCCACAGGTAGCACCTCATTCCCAGCATAAGGCGCTGGTAGATTCAGGCGCGGCTGGGAATTTTGTTGATAAGAAGTTTTGTTTAGCCTTAGGGATTCCCCTTCTCCCTGTTGATGTCCCTTTCCCCGTTCATGCCCTAGATAGCCGTCCGTTGGGTGCGGGCTTGATCAGGGAGGTCACTGCGCCACTTAGGATGTGTGTGCAGGGGGGTCATCAGGAGATGATTCAGCTATTTCTGATCGACTCGCCTGCGTATCCGGTGGTGCTGGGCATGCCCTGGTTGAGTACCCATAACCCATCTATTTCGTGGCAGGAGAGGGCTCTGATGGAGTGGTCTGCCCAGTGTGTGGGTCGATGTTTGGGCGTTTCCGTAGGGGGCTACCTCGGTGGAGAGTCCAAACCAGGTGCCCGCATTACACGTTCCCCCTGAGTATGGGGATTTGGCTATTGCGTTTAGTAAGTCGAGGGCGACGCAGTTGCCGCCCCATAGGCAGGGAGATTGTGCGATAGACCTCCAGGCAGGAGCTGCGCTCCCACGGAGCCATGTGTATCCTCTGTCTCAGGAGGAGAAGAAAGCTATGGAGACTTACATAGACGAATCTCTGAGACAAGGATACATACGGCCTTCCACTTCCCCTGCGTCCTCGAGTTTCTTTTTTGTGAAGAAAAAGGATGGTGGTTTACGCCCGTGCATCGATTACCGTGGTCTCAATCAGATCACGGTGAAGTACAGTTATCCACTCCCGCTGATTGCGACCATGACTGAGTCATTGCATGGGGCGCGTTTCTTCACTAAATTAGATCTCAGGAGCGCGTACAACTTGGTGCGCATCAGGGAGGGCGATGAATGGAAGACAGCCTTTAGTACCACCTCGGGCCATTACGAGTATCTTGTCATGCCATACGGGTTGATGAACGCTCCGTCAGTTTTCCAATCATTCGTGGATGAGATCTTCAGGGACATGCAGGGACAGGGGGTGGTTGTGTACATAGATGACATTCTCGTGTACTCGCCTACCCGTGTCGAGCATGTGGCCCTGGTGCGCAGAGTGTTGCGGAGGCTGGTGGAGCACGACCTGTATGTTAAGGCAGAGAAGTGTCTGTTTTTCCAGGAGTCGGTCTCCTTTTTGGGGTATCAGTTGTCTGCGTCAGGGGTGAAGATGGAGGTAGACCGGGTGTCAGCCGTGCGTAATTGGCAAACACCAACCACTGTGAAGGAGGTGCAGCAGTTTTTGGGGGTTTGCGAATTACTACCGGAGGTTTATCCGGGGTTTTGGACAGGTGGCAGCTCCCATCACGTCTCTTTTGAAGGGGGGTCCGGTGCGTCTGCAGTGGTCTGCCGAGGCGGACAGGGCGTTTGGGAGGCTGAAGGACCTGTTTACCTCGGCCCCGGTGCTGGCGCATCCGGATCCCTCTTTGCCATTTCAGGTAGAGGTGGACGTGTCTGAGGCCGGTATAGGAGCCGTGCTTTCACAACGGTCAGGCGCGCCACCTAAACTCCGCCCCTGTGCTTTTTATTCCAAGAAGCTCAGTCCGGCGGAGCGAAACTATGACGTAGGGGACAGGGAGCTGTTAGCCGTGGTACAGGCCCTAAAGGTGTGGAGGCACTGGCTTGAGGGGGCTCAACACCCTTTCCTCATTTTGACGGACCACCGTAACCTGGAGTACATCCGGGCAGCGAGGAGGCTGAACCCTCGCCAGGCAAGATGGAATATGTTTTTGACCCGGTTTACATTTAAGATCACGTACATCCCTGGGTCACAGAACGGTAAGGCAGATGCACTGTCTCGGCGGTATGACACGGAGGAGAGGTCCGTGGAGCCCACTCCCATACTGCCGGAGTCGTGTCTGGTGGCACCGGTAGTGTGGGAGGTCGATGCTGAGCTCGAGCGGGCGTTACGCACCGACCCTAGTCCACCGCAATGCCCGGAGGGTCGGAAGTACGTTCCGCTCGAGGTTCGGGATCGATTGATCTATTGGGCTCACACGTCACCCTCCTCTGGACACCCTGGTATCGGCCGGACAGTGCACTGTCTTAGTGCCAAGTACTGGTGGCCCACGTTGGCAAGGGATGTGAGGGTTTATGTTTCCTCCTGCTCGGTGTGCGCCCAGTGTAAGGCGCCTAGACATCTGCCTAGGGGTAAGTTACTACCCCTGCCCGTTCCACAACGACCATGGTCTCACCTCTCGGTGGATTTCCTTACTGACCTTCCTCCTTCACAGGGGAATACCACTATACTGGTCGTTGTGGACCGGTTTTCTAAGGCCTGTCGTTTGCTCCCCATGCCGGGCCTTCCTACCGCCCTGCAAACTGCCGAAGCACTATTCACCCATGTGTTCCGGCACTACGGGGTACCCGAGGATATTGTGTCTGATCGAGGTCCCCAATTTACCTCCAGGGTCTGGAGAGCCTTTATGGAGCGGTTGGGGGTCTCGGTGAGCCTCACCTCGGGTTACCACCCGGAGAGTAATGGGCAGGTGGAACGCGTGAACCAGGATGTGGGTAGGTTTCTTAGAACATACTGCCAGGACCGGCCGGAGGAGTGGGCAAGGTACGTTCCCTGGGCCGAGATGGCCCAGAATTCCCTACGCCATTCCTCCACTAACCTAACCCCTTTCCAATGTGTGTTAGGTTACCAGCCGGTTCTGGCACCTTGGCAGCAGAGCCAGATCGAGGCTCCTGCGGTGGATGAGTGGGCGCGGCGCTCAGAGGAGACATGGAACGCTGCACACGTCCACCTGCAGCGGGCCCTCCGACGTCATAAGGCGAGCGCCGATCTCCACCGCAGTGAGGGACCGGTGTACGCACCTGGTGATCGAGTCTGGCTCTCTACCAGAAACCTGCCCCTCCGCCTGCCCTGTCGGAAACTGGGTCGGCGGTTTGTAGGGCCATTTAAAGTCCTGAGAAGGTTGAACGAGGTGTGTTACAAATTACAACTACCTGTTGAATATAAAAGTATTAACACCTCGTTCCATGTGTCCCTTCTCAGGCCGGTGGTAGCTGGCCCACTCCAAGAAAGTGAGATCAGGGAGACTCCTCCGCCCCCATTGGACATCGAGGGGGCACCGGCGTACTCCGTGAGGTCCATCTTGGATTCGAGACGTCGGATGGGGGTCTCCAATATCTAGTGGAGTGGGAGGGGTACGGTCCGGAGGAACGGTGCTGGGTGCCGAGGAGAGACATTTTGGACCCGTCTCTCCTGAAGGAATTCCATCGTGGGCACCCGACGCACCCTGCTCCGCGTCCTCCTGGTCGTCCCCGAGGCCGGAGTCGGCGCACGTCTGGAGCCGCGCGTCAAGGGGGGGTACTGTCACGGTTTCGGCCGAGGCTGCCTCTCTTCCTTGTTCGGGCAGGCTTCGGCGTTCGTTGTCTCCGGAATACTAGCTGCCACCGTTGTATGTTTCATGTTCGTTTGCTTTTGTCTGTTTGTTGTGACACCTGTTCTCGTTTAGTGTAATTAGTGTCCTATAAGTTTCTCGTTGTGTTTGTCTAGTGTTGTGTGTGATTGATTTAATTCTGTCGTGTGTTGTGCTTGTATATTGCTTATTCGCTCGGTTGAGCTTTACTCCACTGTGTTGGAGCGTTTACGCACATGTTTAGTGCGCCTTTTGTTTTGTCGCCTTCGTGCGTAGTTTCGCCTTCGGGCAAGTTTGTTCGATTTTCCTTGTTGGAAATTGCACTAAAGTCTTTTGGACTATACTTCGGTGTCCTGCGCTTGATTCCACCACTACACCCACCTACAGCATTCTTGACACTGTTGTACATTTCCTGCTTCTGTTGCAGTTCCCCTGGTGACACACAGGGCTTAATTTACAGTATATTTGTTTTACTTCCCTTAGTAAATCCCTGGAATGGGATTCTGCTGTAACAGTTGATGACAATGAACTTTGTCATGACCGGGAACCTTATTTTATGGAAATTCAAAGTAGTGTTGGTTTAAGTTAGATTTAGTGCAATCTGCAAATTAGCGAGATATCAATTCTCTGTCTCTCGTAATCGAGCATGCTCTGCCTGGATTATTTTTAACCCCTGTTCCTCATTGAGAGGCTGAGCCTTGTTCTCCACTGTAGACAGACACACCACAGTGGTTGTGTTGCGGTCTGTGGATGAGTCTCTCCATGTCAAGGAGCTGTGGTATGGTAGTGGGAGCCTCTGTGCCAGAGAGAGGAGTGAGCACGTGCAGCACCAAGTGTCTCTATGAGAACTGTAATCACAAAGTTTATCTAGTCTGTGGAGAATGTATTCATATGATTTTCCCCTGCTTTCCCCCAACTAGAGCAGAGGAGGTTTTAAATGGATAAATATGTCAACAACTGAACAACCACAACAACAGCAACATCTGGTGACCACATGTATCACCACATGTATCATAAGCCCACTATCAGTGGCACCTCTTTGTGTGGGTCAGTCAGTAATGGTACTGTACTATGATGCCCCCTCCCAATCACGTTTTGTTGCTAGAGCAATCGCACACAGCGTAGGCAGGAGAGGAATATATATTTTTTTTTACAGGGGTTTGAAAGGAGCACTAAAGACAGGACGTAGAAATTTGCCAAATAAGGAAGCTGCTCAGCCTTGCATTTAGCTCGGCCAGGACAGTGGTGCATGTGTCTGGGCTGGCACTGAGCAGGGCTGGAGCTACGCAGGGGAAACAGAGGGACGTGCCTCTGCTGAGAGACAGAGGAGGGCTGATGTGGAGGATAGGTGGGGTGGAGGGACAAGGTGGGTGGGGCTGGACAGAGGGACCAGGGAGAGTACACCTGCTGAAAACTGCTGAGTCAGTGAAGTGTGTTCCTGTCTGTCTGGCCCTGGCATGGTGATATCCTCTGCCAAGCCTTCTCAACAGCCTGCAGATCCATGGGACCACCCTGGTGGTGCGGTAACAGAGAACAGGGCGAGGCTCTGTTCAACACGACTGGAAGATTGACTGAATACTATTAGGTAACTATACTGCCTCCATGCCACCACCACTCAATCTATATGAGGCTATGATGTGTGGTAAGGCTGATTTGAGTCCAGCTATTTGTGTCTGCACGTATAGGTTAGTTCAGAAATGTTTCAGCTTGACAGCTTATGTAATATATTTTGAGGGTGCATGCAAGGTAAGTTAGCATGTGTATAATCTCACTGCTTGGAAGTATTTCACTAGAAAATTAACCGGTTCATGAAAGTCCTTGATTTCCACTGTCCTCTCAGTGCTGAGCTAATTCCTGTTTATTGTATGAGGGCAAAGGTGGAGTGTTTCTATGCTTCTCTCCATCTCTCAACACATTATGATGCTGTTGGTCCCTTAGTTATTACCAGGTCCCACCATCCTCTCTGCTAACTGTGTTAGTGCTGCTGGTCAGTGCAGGAGCCTCTTCCTGTTTAAAAGTGTCAGCCACCCAATGTGATGATGATGATAACATCCAGATACATGTGAGATACATGAGAAGGCCCACAGCCATGGCAGACTGTTTTGACTTTGTTTGGAGAGAGACGTGAAAGGAGTTGGCTGTATATTTTTCTTTTATGGTGATTGGAAGAGAAGCCTCAGCAGCGGAGGTCCTCTGAGAGTCATCACACTGTTCGAACAGGAATATCAGGGAGAAACGTGTAAAAAGATTTGTATTTTTAACAACTACCTTTACTCTTTCATTAAGATGATCCGTGCCTATTTCAAAGCTTTTTTCTTCTTTACCAAGAAAAGTTTATTGGACCGATTTCAGACTTTTCAGTAAGTCAAAGTAAAATGTGTAGCAAGGTTGAGTAAAGTTGAGAGACGGCGTTGTTATTAGCTTATGTATTAAAGCAGTTGTAATTTCAAAACTGCCTCAGGCATTTTGACTGATTTGAGCTGTAGAATGGTCTATGAATCAGACATCAAAGATGAGAAACATCTGGAGATGACTTAACTTTCAAATGTATTATTACTCTAATAATTACCAGTGACAACATCAACATCAACGTCAGATGAATAGAATGCAATGGAATCATCTTGATGTCCAAAAGAGGAAGACAAGTTGCCTGGGAATGTCAGTATGCGCATAAATTCATGAATTGAAAATACATACAGTATATTGCCCTTCTGTGTTGATTGACAGAGGAGAGACTGACAGGCACCTGATTTGTTTTCTTCCTTTGGACAGGGCTGTAGTTCAGAGAGGCCCGTTGATGTTTCTTCTCCAGGCTGCAGAGACGCAGAACCTGATCGGAGGGACGTTAATTTGCAGGGCATTGTGGGGTGGAGGCAGGTGGAAAGGAAATAGTAACAGCTGCTGGAGGCCCTAACTGAGAGGACAGTAGGTGAGTTATTATTGATTTATGATTTGTAGCAGGGATCTCTCTCCTTCTCTCTCGTCTTTCTTCTGTCTCTTTCTCTCGCTCACACACGTGCACACGCTCATGCAGGATGGAGCAATTCTGAGATAAAAGACTTGACCCTTCTCTCTCTGTTTTTTCCCAGTGTCACTCTTCACAGGGCCAGTTAGCAGTGATAATTCATTAAAGTCATGGAAGCCCTGTTGCCTTTTGAAGCAGCCCATTCCAGACTGCTGCCGTCACAGAGGGGGCTCAACCTCCTAGCTGGGCTCTCAGCATCGGGTCAGACAGTCAGCCCAGGCAGACAGCTCAGCCTGGAGGGAGATTCAAACTTTGTCAGATATGCCACACTGTGCAAACACACCATGGTTTGAACATGTAATTTTCTGTGTGTTGCGTCTTTAGAGAACTCTGTCTAAACTAACCTTTCTGCGGCAAGAAAACCCATTATATTAGTGCAGACTTTGACCATAAAGGCTTCTTCATTGAGGTTTGGCATGGTCATTAACTTGAATGAATGAGTTTATTACATAATGGCATTCGTTTAGAAATAACTTTAGTTCAAGGTTATGGTCTTGTGTGTGGTTGTATTGTATAAGCTATGGTTAGAATATGAGCATGACCAGTTAGCTACACTATATATACAAAAGTATGTGGACACCCCTTCAAATTAGTTGATTCGGCAATTTCAGTCTCACCCGTTACTGACAGGTGTATAAAATTGAGCACACAGCCATGCAATCTCCATAGACAAGAATTGCCTTACTGAAGAGCTCAGTGACTTTCAATGTGGCACCGTCATAGGATGCCACCTTTCCAACAATTCAGTTTGTAAAATTTCTGCCCTGCTAGAGCTGCCCCAGTCAACTGTAAGTGCTGTTATTGTGAAGTGGAAACGTCTAGAAGCAACAATGGCTCAGCCGCCAAGTGGTAGGCCACACAAGCTCACAGAACGGGACCACTGAGTGCTAAAGCGCATAGCGTGGTAAATTCGTCTGTCCTCGGTTGCAACACTCACTACCAAGTTCCAAACTGCCTCTAGAAGCAACGTCAGCACAATAACTGTTCGTCTGAGCTTCATGAGGGGTTTCCATGTGATCACCATGTGCAATGCCAAGCATCAGCTGGAGTGGTGTAAAGCTCGCCGCCATTGGACTCTGGAGCAGTGGAAACACGTTCTCTGGAGTGATGAATCACGCTAAACCATCTGGCAATCCGATGGACGAATTTGGGTTTGGCATATGCCAGGAGAACGCTACCTGCCCGAATGCATAGTGCCAACTGTAACGTTTATTGGAGGAGGAATAATGGTCTGGGGCTGTTTATCATGGTTCGGGCAAGGCCCCTTAGTTCCAGTGAAGGGAAATCTTAACGCTACAACATACAATGACATTCTAGGCAATTCTGTGCTTCCAACTTTGTGGCAACAGTTTGGGGAAGGCCCTTTCCTGTTTCAGCATGACAATTCCTCCGTGCACAAAGCGAGGTCCATACAGAAATGGTTGGTCGAAATCGGTGTGGAAGAATTTGACTGGCCTGCACAGAGCCCTGACCTCAACCCCATCGAACACCTTTGGGATGAATTGGAACGCCGACTGCGAGCCAAGCCTAATCGCCCAACATCAGTGCCCGACCTCACTAATGATTCTGTGGCTGAATGGAAGCAAGTCCCCGCAGCAATGTTCCAATATCTAGTGGAAAGCCTTCCCAGAAGAGTGGAGGCTGTTATTGCAGCAAAGGGGGGACCAACTCCATATTAATGCCCATAACTTTGGAATGAGATGTCCGACAAGCACGTGTCCACATACTTTTGGTCATGTAATGTATTTCTAGACTGTACCAGTGACCGTGATGATTCATGTCTCTTGATTTTATCCTTATTTCAATGGAACTGGCTTCTGTATTGTGCATATACACTGAGTGTACAAAACATTAGGAACACCTGCTCTTTCCATGAGATAGACTGACCAGGTGAAAGCTATGATTCCTTATTGATGTCACCGCATGTTGTAGGCCCGTGGACCAATCAAAAATCAGTCGGGTTCTCAACTGACTGTTGAGAGATAGAATATTAGACTACACAAGGTGCAATTTAGAAATTTGGTTGCGCATCAGCAGTCACTCAATTACCCCATGTCAGCAATTTCTTTTGGGATTGGTAAGTTAGTCTAGCAAACTGCTGTCACGGTTTCGGCCGAGGCTGCCTCTCTCCCTTGTTCGGGCAGGTTTCGGCGTTCGTCGTCTCCGGAATTCTAGCTGCCACCGCTGTATGTTTCATGTTCGTTTGCTTTTGTCTGTTTGTTTCCACACCTGTTTCTGTTTTGGCGTAATTAGTGTCCTATAAGTTTCTCGTTGTGTTTGTCTAGTGTTGTGTGTAATTATTTTCCGTTAGTTGTGTGTATTGCTCGGTTGAGCTTCTCTCCACTACGCTGGAGTATTATCGCACCTGTTTGTGCGCGGTTACATTTTGTCGCACCTGTTTGTGCGCGGTTACATTTTGTCGCACCTGTTTGTGCGCTGTTTCTTTTCGCCGTTGTGCGTAAATTTTCGCCTTCGGGCCAAGTTGTCCTTTTTGCCTATGTATGGGCAGTAATACAAGAGATTGGAATATCGTTCTGAGTCCTGCGTTTGATTCCACCATTACACCTACAGCACGCCCTGACAGAATTACACACCATCTATGGAATCAGCAGGAGCCGAAGCAGCCCAGACGAGACTGGAGGCCCAGGTTCGGGACCAACAAGATCAGCTCCTGCAGATGGGGACCGCCCTGCAGGAGGTGATTTCCACCCTCCGAGGCTGGGGTACGCCTCCACCGCCTCCCGCCCTGCCAGCACCATCGGCCAGCCCGCCCATTCCAGCGCCGGAACCTCGAGGAGTCCGACTATCTCTCCCGAGGGCCTACGACGGAACCGCGGCTGGGTGTCAGGGATTCCTACTCCAGGTGGAGCTATACCTGGCCACAGTGCACCCGGCACCTTCAGGGCATGAGAGCGTGTCCGCCCTGATCTCCTGCCTGGCCGGAAAAGCGTTGGAGTGGGCCAACGCGGAGTGGAGGAAGATCGACGCCACGACGATTACCTACAACGAGTTCTCCCGCCGCTTCAGGGCGGTGTTTGACCATCCCCGGAGGGAAAGCGGCGG
The DNA here is from genome assembly GCF_020615455.1 of Coregonus clupeaformis. Classification (NCBI taxonomy): domain Eukaryota; kingdom Metazoa; phylum Chordata; class Actinopteri; order Salmoniformes; family Salmonidae; genus Coregonus; species Coregonus clupeaformis. The sequence continues at coordinate 8,589,187 of NC_059216.1, forward strand.
GGGAGCGTCTGGTCTTCCTCCGGCAGGGGAGGAGAAGTGCCCAGGAATTCGCGCTCGAATTCCGTACTCTAGCGGCAGATGCAGGGTGGAATGATCGGGCCCTCATCGATCTATACAGATGTAGCCTACGAGAGGACGTCCGTCGGGAGCTGGCTTGTAGGGACACCAGCCTCTCTTTCGACCAGCTGGTTGACATGTCCATCAGGCTGGATAACCTACTGGCTACCCGCGGACGTCCTGCGGAGGGTCCGTCCATTTCACCCTCCAGCGCCTCCGAGCCGTGTCCTATGGAGCTCGGGGGCGCTGGCGCTAGAGAGAGGAGGAGTCGGCAGGCTAGGGGGTCCATCCACTGCACCAACTGTGGTCGGGGAGGACACACCGCGGCTAGGTGCTGGGGATGGCCTCCTAGGGGAGATGACGACAGGTCCCGCACTGGGGATTCCCTCCAGGTGAGTAGGCGCCCCACTCACCCAGAGCTCACTGTTGCCCATTTTTGTATGCCTGTACGTTTTCCACAGGTAGCACCTCATTCCCAGCATAAGGCGCTGGTAGATTCAGGCGCGGCTGGGAATTTTATTGATAAAAAGTTTTGTTTAGCGTTAGGGATTCCCCTCATTCCTGTTGATGTTCCTTTTCCCGTTCACGCCCTAGATAGTCGTCCGTTGGGTACGGGCTTAATCAGGGAGGTCACGGCGCCACTTAGGATGTGTGCGCAGGGGGATCATCAGGAGATGATTCAGCTGTTCCTGATTGACTCTCCTGCGTATCCGGTGGTGCTGGGCATGCCCTGGTTGAGTACCCATAACCCTGCTATTTTGTGGCAGGAGAGGGCTCTGATGGAGTGGTCTGCTCAGTGTGTGGGTAGATGTTTGGGCGTTTCCGTAGGGGCTACCTCGGTGGAGAGTCCAAACCAGGTGCCCGCATTGCACGTTCCACCTGAGTATGGGGATTTGGCTATTGCGTTTAGTAAGGCGAGGGCGACGCGGTTGCCACCCCATAGGCAGGGAGATTGTGCGATAGACCTCCAGGCAGGAGCTGCGCTCCCACGGAGCCATGTGTATCCTCTGTCTCAGGAGGAGAAGAAAGCTATGGAGATTTACATAGACGAATCGCTGAGACAAGGATACATACGGCCTTCCACTTCCCCTGCGTCCTCGAGTTTCTTTTTCGTGAAGAAAAAGGATGGTGGTTTGCGCCCGTGCATCGATTACCGTGGTCTCAATCAGATTACGGTGAAGTATAGTTATCCACTCCCGCTGATTGCGACCATGACTGAGTCGTTGCATGGGGCGCGTTTCTTCACGAAATTAGATCTCAGGAGCGCTGTACAACTTGGTGCGCATCAGGGAGGGTGATGAATGGAAAACAGCCTTTAGTACCACCTCGGGCCATTACGAGTATCTGGTCATGCCATACGGGTTGATGAACGCTCCGTCAGTTTTCCAATCATTTGTGGATGAGATCTTCAGGGACATGCAGGGGCAGGGGGTGGTGGTGTACATTGATGACATTCTCGTGTACTCACCTACCCGTGTCGAGCATGTGGCCCTGGTGCGTAGAGTGTTGCGGAGGCTGGTGGAGCACGACCTGTATGTGAAGGCAGAGAAGTGTCTGTTTTTCCAGGAGTCGGTCTCCTTTTTGGGTTATCAGTTGTCTGCGTCAGGGGTGAAGATGGAGGTAGACCGGGTGTCGGCCGTGCGTAATTGGCAAACACCAACCACTGTGAAGGAGGTGCAGCAGTTTTTGGGGTTTGCAAATTACTACAGGAGGTTTATCCGGGGTTTTGGACAGGTGGCAGCTCCCATCACGTCTCTGTTGAAGGGGGGTCCGGTGCGTCTGCAGTGGTCGGCCGAGGCGGACAGGGCGTTTGGGAGGCTGAAGGACCTGTTTACCTCGGCCCCGGTGCTGGCGCATCCGGATCCCTCTTTGCCGTTCCAGGTAGAGGTGGACGCGTCGGAGGCCGGTTTAGGAGCCGTGCTTTCACAACGGTCTGGCGCGCCACCTAAACTCCGCCCCTGTGCCTTTTATTCTAAGAAGCTCAGTCCGGCGGAGCGGAACTATGACGTAGGGGACAGGGAGCTGTTAGCCGTGGTACAGGCTCTAAAGGTGTGGAGGCACTGGCTTGAGGGGGCTCAACACCCTTTCCTCATTTTGACGGACCACCGTAACCTGGAGTACATCCGGGCGGCGAGGAGGCTGAACCCTCGCCAGGCAAGATGGAGTATGTTCTTGACCAGGTTTACTTTTAAGATCACGTACATCCCTGGGTCACAGAATGGCAAGGCAGATGCGCTGTCTCGGCGGTATGACACGGAGGAGAGGTCCGTGGAGCCCACTCCCATACTGCCTGAGTCGTGTCTGGTGGCACCGGTAGTGTGGGAGGTCGATGCTGAACTCGAGCGGGCGTTACGCACCGACCCTAGTCCACCACAGTGCCCGGAGGGTCGGAGGTACGTTCCGCTCGAGGTTCGGGATCGATTGATCTATTGGGCTCACACGTCACCCTCCTCTGGACATCCGGGTATCGGCCGGACAGTGCACAGTCTTAGTGCCAAGTACTGGTGGCCCACGTTGGCAAGGGATGTGAGGGTTTATGTTTCCTCCTGCTCGGTGTGCGCCCAGTGTAAGGCGCCTAGACATCTACCTAGGGGTAAGTTGCTACCCCTGCCCGTTCCACAACGACCATGGTCCCACCTCTCAGTGGACTTTATAACAGACCTTCCCCTCTCCCAAGGGAATACTACCATCCTGGTCGTTGTGGACCGGTTCTCTAAGGCCTGTCGTTTGCTCCCCATGCCGGGTCTTCCTACTGCCCTACAAACTGCCGAGGCACTGTTTACCCATGTGTTCCGGCACTACGGGTACCCGAGGACATTGTGGCTGATCGGGGTCCCCAATTCACCTCCAGAGTCTGGAGAGCGTTTATGGAGCGGTTGGGGGTCTCGGTGAGCCTCACCTCGGGTTACCACCCGGAGAGTAATGGGCAGGTGGAACGCGTAAACCAGGATGTGGGTAGGTTTCTCAGAACATACTGCCAGGACCGGCCGGAGGAGTGGTCAAGGTACGTTCCCTGGGCCGAGATGGCCCAGAATTCCCTACACCATTCCTCCACTAACCTAACTCCATTTCAATGTGTGTTAGGTTACCAGCCGGTTCTGGCACCCTGGCAGCAGAGCCAGATCGAGGCTCCTGCGGTGGATGAGTGGGCGCGGCGCTCGGAGGAGACTTGGAACGCTGCACGCGTCCACCTGCAGCGGGCCCTCCGACGTCAGAAGGCGAGCGCTGATCTCCACCGCAGTGAGGCACCGGTGTACGCACCTGGTGATCGAGTCTGGCTCTCTACCAGAAACCTGCCCTTCCGCCTGCCCTGTCGGAAACTGGGTCGGCGGTTTGTAGAGGCCATTTAAAGTCCTGAGAAGGTTGAACGAGGTATGTTATAGATTACAGCTACCTGTGGAGTATAAGTGTATTAACCCCTCGTTCCATGTGTCCCCTTCTCAGGCCGGTGGTAGCGGGCCCACTCCAAGAAAATGAGATCTTGGAGACTCCTCCGCCCCGTTGGACATCGAGGGGGCACCGGCGTACTCCGTGAGATCCATCTTGGATTCGAGACGTCGGATGGGGGGTCTCCAGTATCTAGTGGAGTGGGAGGGGTACGGTCCGGAGGAGCGGTGCTGGGTGCCGAGGAGAGACGTTTTGGACCCGTCGCTCCTGACGGAATTCCATCGGGGGCATCCGACGCGCCCTGCTCCGCGTCCTCCTGGTCGTCCCCGAGGCCGGAGTCGGCGCACGTCTGGAGCCGCGCATCAAGGGGGGGGTACTGTCACGGTTTCGGCCGAGGCTGCCTCTCTCCCTTGTTCGGGCAGGTTTCGGCGTTCGTCGTCTCCGGAATTCTAGCTGCCACCGCTGTATGTTTCATGTTCGTTTGCTTTTGTCTGTTTGTTTCCACACCTGTTTCTGTTTTGGCGTAATTAGTGTCCTATAAGTTTCTCGTTGTGTTTGTCTAGTGTTGTGTGTAATTATTTTCCGTCAGTTGTGTGTATTGCTCGGTTGAGCTTCTCTCCACTACGCTGGAGTATTATCGCACCTGTTTGTGCGCGGTTACATTTTGTCGCACCTGTTTGTGCGCGGTTACATTTTGTCGCACCTGTTTGTGCGCTGTTTCTTTTCGCCGTTGTGCGTAAATTTTCGCCTTCGGGCCAAGTTGTCCTTTTTGCCTATGTATGGGCAGTAATACAAGAGATTGGAATATCGTTCTGAGTCCTGCGTTTGATTCCACCATTACACCTACAGCATGCCCTGACAACTGCAAACATTTGCCTCCATCCTATGGCAAAATGTGTATAATTGCAAGAAAGTAGCTGGACAACCTCAAACGTTTCTCTCCGCCCCATGGAAAAATGAGTAGAATTGCAGGAAATTAACTTTAAAGAAAATACAAATGTCTCTTCGCTGTCACGAGGGAGGCTGTTAAAATGTTTAACACTGCGGCCCCTCATGATAAGTTCAGGATTTTTGTGGCCCCATCCCCATCAAAGTTGCCATCCCTGGTGTAGATGAAGGGGAGGAGACAGGTTAAAGAAGGATTTTTAAGCGTTGAGACAATTGAAACATGGATTGTGTATGTGTGCGATTCAGAGGGTGAATGGGAAAGACAAAATATTTAAGTGCCTTTATACAGGGTATGGTAATAGGTGCCAGGCGCACCGATTTGAGTGTGTCAAGAATTGCAACGCTGTTGGGTTTTTCACGCTCAACAATTTCCCTTGTATATCAAGAATGGTCCACCACCCAAAGCCAACTTGACACAGCCAACTTGACACAACTGTGGAAAGCATTGGAGTCAACATGGGCCAACATGCTTTCGACACATTGTAGAGTCTATGCCCCGACGAATTGAGGCTGTTCTGAGGGCAAAAGAGGGTGCAACTCAATATTAGGAAGGTGTTCCTAATGTTTTGTACACTCAGTGTATATTTGGTCTACATACTTGGATATGATAGGATCTTATGATATGTACAACATACTATACATTCCCAAATTACTTGGCTTACCTGTACAGCACTTATTGCAGTTCTAATTTTCAGAATTAGTTTGTACAGTGTACGCCATACTTTTTTAATTCCCCCTTTCACTCAAGAACAAAGATGTCATAACAATAGAGATACTTTATAAAGTGACCTAATGTAGTACTTTTGCACCTTTGCCAAAGCTATTGAGTATTCTCTATTTAGTTAGGCCTTGGTCAGTCAACACCACAGGTTGAATCCAGATTTGGTCCTGTATGCCTTTCTGAATATAATGAATAATACTTTGTAAAGATTTCCAATTTAAAATATATGTTTTAGCCGACACCATCCATCATCATTAAGCAGGATGAAGTGATCTGATAAGCAGATCAGTCTCCAACCAGAAAACCTGTCCCTCACCAAGTGATCACAGCCAGCAATTATTCAGCTTCTCATCACACAGTCACAGACTATCCATAAGGGGGAAGAAAACACAAAGGTGGCTGAAGGAAACAGTAGGACAAACACAAACATGTCCACTACTACATCCCTTAGTGTAATCCAACCCTTATGGAAATCACTGATTTCTCTGCCAACTCTCCTCTGCTGTCCATTTCATGAGTGAGGAAACTCTGTCTTCTTAGAATGTGCATAGTCATGGTGCCAAACGCGACTGAGTCTGTGTTTATTTTCAAAGGGATCCTGAGAATGCTCTGGATACATCCATGGTAAACAGGGCTGTATATTAGTGCCACAGGCCAATCCTAATTTGTGAAAACTGACTGGCCTTCATCAGCTCAGTCAAAACACACTATATTTTGTGAAACAATTGAAAGCCATATGGTCCTACTTCCAAAGACACCCACTTAATTTAGACACACTCTTTTCTGAATGAAAGATATGATTCCCAACAGCCATAGGGCAGCTGAAGATCATTAACCTAACACCTCCCCGACAGTAAATTAAAAGATGTAACCTATATTTGTAAAGTGTGTCTCCCTGTATCTTTAACTCTTCTCATTCGCAACAGGAAGTATAGGTACACTATCTGAGGATCATTATGTAAAACAACGTAACAAGGTAAAATGCTTGTTTCATTTCTCAGGGTTTACCTGCGTTGCTGCTTTCTGCCCACATTCCAGGAGTCAGCACAGTTAAGGACAAAATGCTGAAAGATAATTGTGAAATATTATCTTGTTCGTTCACAGGTTGTGATATTTGTTGTGTCTGTCGTCAGATGCCTTTCTCCTCAGCTGTCACCCTGCCCTTTATAATTCACCTTTTCCAATAGAACAATTCCCTGCATGGGCCAAATCTGAAAAGGACAGTGAAAGGACTGAAACTGGGTGACTCACTTTGACAGGAGAGGGCTTTTGAGATCCCAACGATATGAATGAAACATGATTAATATCATGGCGTGGCTAACCTACATGGGCTGGCTGGTCTAGTGGTAATGCCACCGCCTCCTTACCTACTACCCCTTGATCCAACCTACTGCCCTTTGACACAACCTCGCTCTATCTTTCCCTACTGTCATCATCTCTTACTATCCATCCACCATCAGTGCATACAGTGTAACACATGACTGTTATAGTACTACTTTTCTAGTACAGTTATATTACACTCCTGTTTCTGGCATACCTCTGTGTGTATTTTAAGTTTAATCTGAATTGAGAGCTATTCAAAGTATTCCTGCGGGGTGAAGGTTATGGTGTACAATACATCTGGTGTAAATTTGTGAGGGAGTGGTGTAAGGGTTGGTGTGAGGTGTGACCCAGGTGCGGTGCAGGATAGACAGTAGGCAGTAGGCAGAGATGGTGAAACAAGGACCTTTACTGGTGGTCCCGAAGCCAGGATACAAAACAACGGACTTAACACGATAACAGAAAGGTGGAGCAAATAAATCTAAAAAAACAGGCAGACAGCCAAAATACGAAATAGTAACTACGACTTAAATAATAAAGAAACAGGGAGAACACTTCTCGAGTACCTGTACATACTTCTCCGCTCAGACACTGATTAGTGATTAAAAGGTTTTATTCAAAAATCCACACCATACATCATCATACACATTACACACACCATTAATTCCCAACCCCAACATCACTAAAAATAACAATACAAAACTACCCACCACAATATATATCAAACACCCACAAAACCGAACAATAACAGAAATTACACCCCAGGGGAGCACCTTCCCTCCCCCTTTATACCCAGCTAAAAACACACACACAAATCTTAAATCCCTACCCCTCTACACTAACCCTAACCCTAAACCCCCCTTCCACCTCTCCCGAGCAGCATGCTGCCCCCACTTCCTCTCCTTTCCATTCTCCCCCTCAAATTCTGCTCCACCCTCCTCACTATCCCCTCCACACCCCCTTCTCTCCCTGTCCTTTCCATTTTCTGCCTAGCTTCCCACAACCCCCGTTTAAAGAGGCTTATGAGAAGCCAGAGCAGAAACCTGTCCCTAACCGTCCCCCTCGCTTTCCCTACACCTCTCTCTACCCTAGCCCATGTCACAACAAAATCCCCCCTCACCCTGCCTATCAACACCTGTGCCCTAGCCCATACCACCCCGGCGAAAGCACAGCCCCCAAAAACATGGCGCAATGTCTCCTCCCCGCCACAAGTTGGCCTTGGGCAGGTGGGGGATCGAGTCATGCCACGCCCGTACAAGATGGAATGTACGGGCAAGCCCTTAGGGAGGCTCAACCAATTCAGGTCCTTGAGCCTGTTATCCAGACCTCGCACCTGCACTCCTTCCCAAACCACAGCCGGGATACCCAATACTGGCCCGGGACACCCTCCCCGTCTCACCTCCTCATACAGGTGCCTGTGATCTAAACCTACTCGGGCAACTTCAACCTCGGGGTGACCACGCAGCCACTTGGCCGCATAGCCAAAGTGCCATGGCAGCTGTTCCACCCGAGGACCCGTGTTAGTCCACACCATTACGCTTCTCGCCTGGTAAGAGAAGAACACCCGCAGGAAGTAACCAGGTTGACCACGGGTGTATTACCGGATGAGCCAGCTCAGTCAACAAATAAGAAACAAAAATCGAGTCCAGCTTGAGGGGGAAATGTGGTACACCCCTACCTCCCTCCCCAATGGGACAGAGCATGTGAACCCTCGCGACACGCTCGAGCCTGCCACCCCACATGAACTGAAACACTAGCCTTACTAGAGGCCTCCTCAGACTAGCTGGCAATGGGTAGACGTACGCCATATACAAAAGAGACGGCAACACATCCACCTTGAGGACCAGGACCTTGCCTATAAAGGACAACGACCTAGCCCTCCACATCCCCAGCTTCCTCTGTACCACTGCGATGCTCCTGTTCCAGTTCAGCGTCGCTGAGCCAGAGGTCTCAAACAAGACCCCGAGAATCTTCAGGGATCTTGTTGACCCACGCCATCTTCTGAAAAACTTAACGGAAGACTTAGCGTGATTGAGAACCGCTCCCGACGCTTGGGTGAATTCCCCAATGATGGCAAGGGACCTAGTCAGGCACGAGTCCTTGCATAGTAACAAGGAAGTGTCGTCGGCATACTGCGTCATCTTAACGTGCAGCCCACCGCTCCCAGGGATAAGCAAGCCCTCCACCTCTGTGTCTGCCCTAATGGCAGCCCCCAGAGGCTCCATGTACAGAACAAAGAGGAGTGCCGAGAGCGGGCACCCCTGCCTGACCCCCGACGCAAGGTCAAAAATGTCACCCATGTGACCATTTACATTAACCCGGCACCCTGCTCTGACATATAAAGCACGGATCCACCCTATATACTTCTCCCCAAAACCTAACCTACCTAACACCCTGAAAAGAAAATATCTATTCACTCGATCAAAGGCTTTAGCCTGATCAAGTGCTGCTACCATTAACGGCAGCCCTCTATCCTCTACCCAAGCAATGTAGTCCCTAATCAAACTCAGGTTCCACCTAATAGAGCGGCCCTCTATCCAACACGTCTGATCCTCATGGACGACGTAGGGAAGGGCTGTGCGCAACCGGTCCGCTAGAACCTTCGCAAGCAGCTTATAATCTACGCACAGCATGGTCAACGGCCGCCAGTTGCCAAGGTCTGTTGTATCCCCCTTCTTGTAAAGAAGTGACAGCACACCTACGGCCATCGATCCCCCCGGGATCCCCGTCTCGAGGATGGCCTTCAAGACTTCAAGGACTACAGGACCAAGTTTCCCCCAAAACTTCAGGTAAAACTCAGCCGGCAGCCCATCCATCCCGGGCACCTTCCCTTTTCCCATCCTCCTGAGGGCGCTCTCAACCTCTTCGAGGGAGATCTGAGCCTCCATCACTTCTCTAATGTCCTCTGGCACTCGCCGGGACAGGTGTTCTAAAAACATGTTTCCCTGCTCTACATCTACTGCCCTTTCTTGAAAAAACCTCAGAAATGTTCCGTGGTCACCTTGACCATTTCCTCAGTTTCTCTCAGTACTCGACCGTTTTCTTCCCTAACCCCGTACATTACCTTCCTACTCTGTCTTCCCCTAACTGATTTAAAGAACACGGCGGAACAAGTCTCGTCATGTTCTAAAAACCCACTATGCGCACGCTCCAGGAAAGCGCGAGCCTTCCGCTCATGCACCTCCCTAAATTGTGCCTTTAGGGCAGAGGATCTCTCCCAGTCTACCGACCCGCCGAGGTTGCCTGCCTCGAGCTCGAGATTGAGCAGCCTTTTGATGTGATCCACCTCCCTCCTTTCCTCCCTCTTTTTCCTCTTACAATATCCTATTATAAAAACCCTAATCCTCACCTTTCCTATTTCCCACCACTCTAACACCCCCTCACACATGGACCGGAGGCCCTCAAGCCCCCTAAAGAAATCAACAAAACTGTTAACGAAAGCCTGCTCATCCAGTACCTCCCTATCTAACTTCCAGTACCCCCTACCGAAGAGGCAGACTGGTGCCCCCACCTGCAGCAGCACCCCGTCGTGATCCCCCCCAAAAAACACAGGCAACAAACGCCCAGAAAAATATAGTCGAGCCTCCGCTCGACCCCTCTGGAGTTGCGCCATGTTGGACCTGCCATCGTCGGAGCAGTGTGCAGGCCCCCATCTACCAGACCATGGCACGACCATTAGCCCGGCGATGGCACCTGCACTACTGTCCCTCCCCCTCCCTATATCTATATTAAAATCCCCCCCTATCACCAAGTGTCTATTCGTGGCACACAGCGGCGCCAGGCAGTCCACCATCTCCCTCCTGCCTGCCGCCAACTGTGGCCTGTACACCACAATTACCCTATATCTATCATCCCTTACTGTGACATCCACCCCCAAAACCCTCCCCTGTACTGTCGAGGCTGGCCCTCCTCCTTGCTCGGGCAGGCTTCGGCGTTCGTCGTCACCGGAGTACTAGCTGCTACCGATCTATGTTTCTGTGTTCTACTTGTTTTGTCTTTATTGTTCACACCTGGTTCCCATTATGTTCATGATTTGTTCCCTATTTAACCCTCTGTCTCCCACTGTGTTGTGTGCGTGTTTGTTCTATGTTTGGTGTCATAGACTGGTGAGCGGGATTTGTCCTCCCTGCGTGGAGATTATGTTCATTTATTTTCACGAGTAAAGTACGTTGGCTACTAGCTCTGTGTCCTGCGCCTGACTCCATCCTACCGCTACACACTGACGCCTGACACATACCTACCAAAGTGCCCTCCACCTTCACCTCCCTATTCCCAAACAAAATCCCTACCCCCGATGAGTGCACCCCCCTATACCCCAAACCGACTCTCCCTTGTCCCACTCCCTCTTAAACCTTATTACATCCCCACTATCCCTTAGGTGAACCTCCTGTATAAAACAAACATCAAAACCCACCCCCTCTAAATACCCCAAAACCGCCCTTCTTTTAACATCCTCCCTTATTCCCCTCACATTTAAAGTAACAAAAATAATCCCTGCCATAATACATTTCACAAATTACAACCTACTAAACCCCAAAAAACTAAACAGGAGGCTCACCTGATGTTCCCCTGCTCCATCTCCTCCTGTAGGGACTCCGACTCCACCCCAGATGCCCCCCCACTCCCCTCCATCTCTCCAACCCAGGATGCAGGAATGGTGTTTGGCTCCTGGGTTCCCTGCATCCTGGGCTCACCACCATCCACCTCCAAAACCCCAATCTCAAAACAGGTTGGGAACAGTGCAGGGGATCCTGAGCCCTCCCCCCCTGTGCATTGTGGGGGGGGGCAGCGAGGACAGAGGAGATTCTTCCCCCACAGCGCCCTTCTCCCCCATGACACGCTTGCCCCCCCCCTCTCCCCCACCACCCATTTCCCTCTTCCTGTCTGAGGATCTTCCCCTCCTCTTCCCTCTCTTCTTTGGAGACGCCGGCAGTGGGGAGACCCAGTCCCCCTTGATCACCAGCTCCTCCATCATCTCCCTCACCTCATCCCCCTGGGCACTCGACATTTCGCTTTCCCCCCCACTCCGTTCCCCCCTCTCCCCCCTTCTCCTCTCCTCCTAGGGCTGTGGCTGGCTCCTCCCCGGCCTCCTCTCCTTCCGCCGCCTCCGTCTCCGGCACCTCCTCTCCCACACTCCCCTCCGTCTTTGTCTCCGGCACCACCTCTCCTTCCAGAACTGCTACGGCAGTCCCCTGCCCGTCCCCCTCTCCTCCCACTGCTGTTCTTGGCTCCTCCTCCATCGTCGATGATATTGCCTCTGGCCCTGCGCTTGGGTCTGGAACTCCTCCTCCTCTGCCTCCTCCATCCCCCACTCCTGCACCTGCTCCCCCACCAGCTGCAGCTGCATACGACTTGTGACGAACCGTACACTCCCTCCACAGGTGTGCTGACGATCTACACCCGTGGCACTTCTTCGACTCGTCACAGTCCCTCACCTCGTGTACCTCAGACCCACACACCCTGCATTTCTTCGCCCAACATGAGGCGAAATTATGGCCATAGGCCATGCATTGTCTGCAGAAAGGGGGCTGACGGGCATAAAACAATGTCCCCCTGTCAGCCCCCAGGGAGAACAGAGCTGGAGGATGAAGGTAACCTCCCAGGCCCTTTGGGTCTTCCCTCAACAGAGCCTGGAAGCGTCTCCTCCCGTTCCAGAACCGTAGCGAGTCTTTGAGGAGCCTTGCCGAGGAGACATTGTCCATATAACTCCCCATAAAAGCCCTCACCTCCTCATCCTTAACATGCGGGTTATACATGTTTACTGTTATTACCCTGAAGTTGTTCTTGGCCAAGCTTGTCACCTCGTAGTGGCACATTGGCCTGGCCTTCTCCACCTCCCTCGCCTTTTTCATGACCTCGTCATGCTTCCCCTCCGTGTGAAAAACCACATCATAAGCCCCTTCCAAGGCGTTCGCCTGGAGGCACATCACATCCTTTACCGCCAGCTTTAACACTCCCATCAACAAAGTCCTCCCAAATGTTTCCCTTCCAAAAGGCTCCATGTCCTTCTCCTTCCACACAAACCTAACTGCGTTCGTGATCCCAATCCTGGGAATCGCCCTAAAATTTGCATTTTTCGCCATCTCCACGAGGGGAATAGTGCCCGCACCACTGCTCCGACTCTTCTCTATATTAGTTACAAACAATTTTTTACTATTTTAATTGATTTAAACCACCGCTAGCTTCCTTCTTAGACAGTCGTAGTACTGCTGAGCATCGAGAAACTAGCAGAGAAAACTGAGCAAGGAAACACAGGGAAGTGAGGGCATAAATACACAGGTGAACAGGTAGACACAGGTGACACCAATAGGATCATGATTAGTCCAAACTGTGAGTGAGAAGGTGCCTAAGGTTGTCGGAGGAGGACACCTAGTGGATCGCTCCGGAACTGCGACCCCCTCCTGTAACAGAGTGGGGGTGGACTCGAGAGGCCTTTGAGCAAGGAGGCTGCCTGACACCCTACTGATGTGTCCATGTTCCCACCATCCCCTCAACCGTGCCTTCCTCAATTTATCAGCAAGGCCCTAACAATCTCATGACTACTGGGTCAACCCATCCATGTAAGACAACGGATAATGACAAAGTATCCGGAAAAGCTACTGATCATCCTGTGTTACAGGTAACTGTTGGAGACTGAGCGATGTTTGGCTGCAGGACATTCATGATCTCTGGAGTCATGAGGGAGAAAGTAGTGAGTGCACAAAAGAAAATCACCTTTCCTGGCACTTGGGCTGTGTAGCAGCATGTCTGTCTGCATGCTTATTAAAACTTGGCTCCTTAATGACCGTTTGCCCTTGAAGCCTGCTGGGTGCTCAGCAGCACTCAGGAGCCGAGACCATGGAGCACAGGGCTTCTCTTCCTGCTCTCTCCTGACTGCTCAATTCTATGTAGCCACCATAGGCTGCATGGGGGAATTATGATACAATGATCTTGATATCAAGTTCTTCTAACATAAACACAAACACTATACAGTACAGTAAACACACAGTGGTTGTTTCGTCCACATGTTATGCAGATATGTGTTTGTTGAGAATGCATAGTTATTGATAGGAGGGGGTGTATGTTCCCTATGTTTCCTTTTCTTTACATGGTATAACCCCCACTGCAGTGCTCTGGGAGGTTGCTGTGAGCTGGTGTTAGATGGGAGGTACGGGTGACATGGGAAGGATTGGTCCACATAGGCTTGCCCCTAGTCGACTCCCGCTAACGCCATGACTTAAGCCTGCGGACAGTGCCTTGTGTGTGTGTGTGTGTGTTTGTGTGTGGACAACATTACACAATAATAACACGGCTGCCCCAGCGAGTACTCCCTACAGACTCTGATTTACTAGCTGAGCAGTGATGAGACACACCAGGGAGAATGTGTTTAATGCAGTGTGTGTTTGGGGATGTGGAAATCCCAGATTGGGTAATGAAGTTGTGAAAAAGTCTGTGAGTTGTATTTGCCACTTTAAGGAACACTTTGGTTTTGACAGCTTGCTACATTGTGAACCCCTGATGATTAGACCAGTGGTTAATGTGATACATAGCCTGTAGCATCTAGCAGATAAAGGTCAGGTCCACAGCTCCACAGCTCCAGAGCCTGAGTTGATAAAGCTGCCTCTACACTGACTGAGACAGGTTGACACAGAATAAAAGAAAATTCTAAAAGCTGCCATAAAAGTGGCACGATGACTGGAGCCCTTTTTCCTAACATCTGTCTGAAGCACTGGGAAGGGAAGGGCCTAGGGTGTCTGCCTGCCTGGAGGCCTCTGCAGAAGACTAGATAGGCCAGGGAGAGGGGCCTCTTCCCCAGCCTCAGAAACACTGCCTTCCCCATCCATCACCCTCCTACACTCCCGATCCTCTCAGACTGTCCTTTCACCCAGGATCACATAACAAGGTTTAATTGATTGTCATACACAGAGACAGAGAGCTTCACTCTTAGTGTTGCTGCGGAGACAGAGCTTCACACTCAGTGGTGCTGCTAGCTATCAGTGTTACCCTTCTGACCTCTGACCTGAAGGGAACCTTACCTCCTGCTCTTCTGGAGTCTAATGATTAGTTATGGTTAGTGACAGAAATCACTGTTGATCTCTTATTTGTGGTGTCATCCCTTGTTACCGTAAGCAAGCTCTCAGAGGGCAAATCCTAACTTTCACTTAAGTCAATTCACTTCGTCATACATTGATGTCAATGGAAGACTAAGTGAAAATGTGTCTTAAGTTAGGATTCATCCAGTGAACAGAGCTCAAGTATACCTCGTCAGCAGCTTGTGCTGAGTAGGCCTAAGTCGGCTATGTTAAGGTTTAATGGTTTGAAAACTAACGAATGTATGATGCTTAATGGGAACCTATTAAGGTAAAATTTACCTCATGTCGTGGGTTAAATCTCATCATAACTTTCTGGCGCTTAAACCTCATTGTTAAGAGGCTATCAGTGGCTTGCAAAAGTATTCACCCCCTTGACATTTTTCCTATTTTGTTGCCTTACAACCTGGAATTAAAATTGATTTTTTGGGGGTTTGTATCATTTCATGTACACAATATGCCTACCACTTTGAAGATGCAAAATATTTTTTTATTGAGAAACAAACAAGAAATAAGACAAAAATAACTATTCACTTTGTAGCTCTTTCAGAGTTATCTTTGGTGTCTTTGTTGCCTCTCTGAATAATGCCCTCCTTGCCTGGTCTGTGAGTTTTGGTGGGCGGCCCTCTCTTGGCAGGTTTGTTGTGGTGCCATATTCTTTCAATTTTTTTTATAATTGATTTAATGGTGCTCCGTGTGATGTTCAACGTTTCGGATATTTGTTTATAACCCAACCCTGATCTGTACTTCTCCACAACTTTGTCCCTGACCTGTTTGGAGAGCTCCTTGGTCTTCCTGCTGTCGCTTGCTTGGTGGTGCCCCTTGCTTAGTGGTATTGCAGACTCTGGGGCCTTTCAGAACAGGTGTATATATACTGAGATCAAGTAACAGATCATGTGACACTTAGATTGCACACAGGTGGACATTATTTAACTAATTATGTGACTTCTGAAGGTAATTGGTTGCACCAGATCTTATTTAGGGGCTTCATAGCAAAGGGGGTGAATACATATGCACGCACCACTTTTCCGTTATTTATATTTAGAATAAAGTTATTTTTTTGAGTTATTTTTTTCATTCCACTTCACCAATTTGGACTATTTTGTGTATGTCCATTACAGGTGGGTGAATACTTTTGCAAGGCGCTGTATACTTTGTTGAGATCTCCTCCAATGGGCACTGAAGAGAGCACATGATGAACCTCAGCTCACAGTTAATCAAGCATGGGTTCTTTCCAGAACAAAATAACATTGTGGGAATGGTTGATAAATCCATATAGAACAAACATTTTACTTTTTGTTGTTGTTGAATGTTACATAATAGAAACATCTACCATAGTGTGTTAAATGAATTATGTCAAATACATTTTAATTGTATTTGTCACATACGCCGAATACAACGGGTGTAGACTTAAAAATAATAACACAAGAGGAACAGAAATACACAAGAATTAAGCTATATACAGTGGGGGAAAAAAGTATTTAGTCAGCCACCAATTGTGCAAGTTCTCCCACTTAAAAAGATGAGAGAGGCCTGTAATTTTCATCATAGGTACACGTCAACTATGACAGACAAATTGAGAAAAACAAATCCCGAAAATCACATTGTAGGATTTTTAATGAATTTATTTGCAAATTATGGTGGAAAATAAGTATTTGGTCAATAACACTAGGTCCCCCCGTGTGGTTCTGGGATTTTGCTCACCGTTCTTGTGATAATTTTGACCCCACGGGGTGAGATCTTGCGTGGAGCCCCAGATCGAAGGAGATTATCAGTGGTCTTTTATGTCTTCCATTTCCTAATAATTGCTCCCACAGTTGATTTCTTCAAACCAAGCTGCTTACCTATTGCAGATTCAGTCTTCCCAGCCTGGTGCAGGTCTACAATTTTGTTTCTGGTGTCCTTTGACAGCTCTTTGGTCTTGGCCATAGTGGAGTTTGGAGTGTGACTGTTTGAGGTTGTGGACAGGTGTCTTTTATACTGATAACAAGTTCAAACAGGTGCCATTAATACAGGTAACGAGTGGAGGCCAGAGGAGCCTCTTAAAGAAGAAGTTACAGGTCTGTGAGAGCCAGAAATCTTGCTTGTTTGTAGGTGACCAAATACTTATTTTCCACCATAATTTGCTAAATAAATTCATAAAAAATCCTACAATGTGATTTTCTGGATTTTGTTTTCTCAATTTGTCTGTCATAGTTGACGTGTACCTATGATGAAAATTACAGGCCTCTCTCATCTATTTAAGTGGGAGAACTTGCACAATTGGTGGCTGACTAAATACTTTTTTCCCCCACTGTACAGGGAGTCCCAGTACCAGATCAATGTGCAGGTGTATGAAGTACTTGAGGTAGATACACTACCGGTCAAAAGTTTTAGAACACCTACTCATTCAAGAGTTGTTCTTTATTTTTACTATTTTCTACATTGTAGAATAATAGTGAAGACATCAACACTATGAAATAACACATCTGGAATCATGTAGTAACCAAAAAAGTGTTAAACATATCCAAATATATGTTATATTTGAGATTCCTCAAATAGCCACCCTTTGCCTTGATGACAGCTTTGCACACTCTTGGCAGTAGGTGTTCTAAAACGTTTGATCGGTAGTGTATGTACACGAAGGCAGGTTGTGACTAGGCATCAGGATAGATAATAATAATAAGAGTAAAATAAAGAACTGAGTAGCAATAGCATATGAGTGTAAAAGTGTGGCTTCCAGTAAGCGTATTCTAAAATACTCTGTTGATTTCCTGCCTCTGCTTGTAAAAGAGGTACTTGTCATCAATGTGTCAACCACCTAAAATTGTGTATGCCTCATCTTTTTCCCAGAAGCAAAGGTAAACACGTTTTTATGTTCATTAGTCAACTGACTGCAATGCCTAGTAGTATCAAAGAACAGTGAAGAACCAACAGACTATGATTGATTACTAAACACGTTTCAGCCTCAGTAGATTACAATTACTGTCAGGACAGGCCCTGGTTCAGTCGACATCCGGGCCCTGCATCGCTGGAAGAGTAAACTGTAATTTGTGTTTGTGTGCAGGGCTCTAAATTAACATTTTTCATTGGTACTTTTTATTTTATGTTTATTTTTATTTAACCTTTATTTAACTAGGCAAGTCAGTTAAGAACAAATTATTATTTACAATGACGGCCTACCCCAGCCAAACCCTGACGACGCTGAGCCAATTGTGCTGGGAGCACTGGTGCTCTTAATTTAGGAGCTCCAGAAATTAAGATGTTTTTAATTGATTGAGAAATAGCCTATTTTATATGCAGAGTCTGATTAATGCTGGGGCTTACTTGATTGGGTAACTGATTAATAAAAATAAAAATAAAACAACTTCATAATAAATAAATGTGACTGGTCAATTGTGTGATTCAGGGGCTGGGCACAAGCCTGCTCTCAATGTTCAAAATACACCAGAGAGCATCATTTAGCCACAGAGGATCAATATTTTATAAAAAATTACTGTGGATTAAGTTTCATCAGAAGCACATAAAGGTATCTTCCAAAATTAAGGAAACACCAACATAAATTGTCTTAAAAGGGTGTTGCAGAACAGCTTCAATTCGCCTTGGATTCTACAAGTGGACCTAAACCATGCAAGGAAAATGCAACCCACACCATAACATACTGTATCTTGTGAGAAAATGCGCATATTCTATCTGCTGCGAAAATGCGCATATTTTATTTATGTGCATTTTTGAATATTCGCATGAAAATTTGTCGCCAATTGGATGGAAACCTAGCTACATTGTTGTAAATATGTGATTTTAGGGGAATGTTTACACGTTTGACATCAACATTCACTCCTTTAGCAACAGGGGTAATTTCTCTTAGTAACCAGGTAAAGTACATGTCGGATAAGAAATAGCACCACAGGCCTAATGTACACAGCACATTTGTCGGTAAACTTTCCAAATGTTGACAAAACAAAAGATGCTGGGATCTTTTTTTGTCGGTAGAAATAATTATGCGTTAAATGGAAGTGCAAACACCTTCATGCACAAATATTGATAGTAGACTTGGAGTCATGCGATGGTATTATGTGCTCCTCCCACTACGATTTGGGAAAGAATGTAGTTTATTAGGCTACAGATTCAATTAGTTATGATGAACTTCACAGGGTGGTGAAAGTGCACGGTGATGAGGTTGATTCTCCTTTCCAATAAATATCTAGGGTCTTCTTCTGATGACATGATGATCGATAATTGGCTGCCGTTCGACAAATAAATATGATCTTGCTCTTTATGTCCATATTAATCTCATCATGTAGGCTATACCCGCACTGTATCTGCCAGCTGTTGGCTAGAGTGCACGTGCCAAGACCAGAGTGGGCACATTCGCTATATAATGCAACATTTTTTGTGACAAAACCGTCAGTAGAGTTGAAAATACGATGGAAACCCATTTAACTTGTATTTTTTATTCAGTACATGGGAATTTAACCGCAAAAGTTATTTTATGTGCACTATGTCATTATGTACAACCTTTTATCCGCTACAAGTCAATTTGATGGAAACACTTCTCTGGTGGGAAAATGCTGATTTTAGAATATTCACATTAAAATCTGTCGCCAATTGGATGGAAACCTAGCTACTGGGGTAAAAACTGTACTAAAATGTGAGTAATCTTCTGGAGATGATCAAGCAATTAAGTGAATCCAATATTTCTCTCCTCACAGAGATGGTATTAAAAGGCATTTTACTGCTCCTGGTTCAAGTATAAAATCAGTTTAATAAGGTCTCTATGACATTCATCAATGTGAGCTAAAGGAAAGGGGAAGTCGTCTTAATGTTTCTCCAACCTCAGTGGAAGCTTTAGGGCCATGTTGTTGTTTTACAACAAACTGCAAGGCAGCGAATTACAATTCTAATTTAATCTAATCCTTGTGCATTTTTAAAACATTAGGTGATTGTTTACACATTCTGTGGAATACACCTGGATGGTAGAGAAAAGGAAATCCATTAGAATGATGTGCCAGACATTTGGCGTCAGTGCCGCAACTTCTGTCTCACCTTTCCCCCATTTCTTTTACCATAAGAACCCTCCTTCCAATGGACTCCCAGATGTGCGTCATTGGTTATGAAGTTACAGTAAGTGTTTATGAAATTGTGCCAAATAGAGACATCAGTTGCCATTAGCCATGGCCGCATTTTTGGGAGAAATAAGTGTGTGTTGTGTTTAGTGCAGAGTAAATTTGTTTGAGGGAGTTATTACAACGCAGCAGATATCCATTTCTATCCTCCTGTGTAGTAAAGCTGCTAATGTGGAAAATGCTTGACCCAGATTTTCCATGCTCTGCTGGTGGAGCAATGTGAATGAGGAGCATGTATGTGATTCGAAAAGGAGCCAAAGGCAGCTTCAGAGTGCAGAAGGACAGTCTTAAGTGGAAGCCCAGCAGTGGACCCATTCCAAATAGCACAGTTGACTAGGCCACAGCAGAGGCAGTGGAGAGGACTCCCATGGGGCTGTGCCACTGGGTATGTAAGCATGCTGTGCTGAGGGTGAAGGGAGGGGGGAATGGGAGGGAGGGGGTCGCCTAGAGAACAGGAGTTCAAAGGCCCATCCATCACATCCCGTAAACCCCCACACACCTCCCTCCTTCCTCGAACATGGACTCTGGTAAAAGCCAATCAAAACATGATGACTCTCATTAAGTATTTGGAGTTCACCAGGGACTATAGAACAGGGCACAACACCCCCATCCCACAGCACAGGGCACTCCCCCATCCCACAGAACTGGGCATTCCCCCCATCCCACAGCACAGGGCACTCCCCCATCCCACAGCACAGGGCACTCCCCCCATCCCACAGAACTGGGCATTCCCCCCATCCCACAGCACAGGGCACTCCCCCCATCCCATAGCACAGGGCACTCCTCCCATCCCACAGCACAGGGCACTCCCCCATCCCACAGCACAGGGCACTCCCCCCATCCCACAGCACAGGGCACTCCCCCCATCCCACAGAACTGGGCATTCCCCCCATCCCACAGCACAGGGCATTCCTCCCATCCCACAGCACAGGGCACTCCTCCCATCCCACAGCACAGGGCACTCCCCCCATCCCACAGCACAGGGCACTCCCCCCATCCCACAGAACTGGGCATTCCCCCCATCCCACAGCACAGGGCACTCCCCCCATCCCACAGCACAGGGCACTCCCCCCATCCCACAGAACTGGGCATTCCCCCCATCCCACAGCACAGGGCACTCCCCCCATCCCATAGCACAGGGCACTCCTCCCATCCCACAGCACAGGGCACTCCCCATCCCACAGCACAGGGCACTCCCCCATCCCACAGCACAGGGCACTCCCCCATCCCACAGAACTGGGCATTCCCCCCATCCCACAGCACAGGGCATTCCTCCCATCCCACAGCACAGGGCACTCCTCCCATCCCACAGCACAGGGCACTCCCCCCATCCCACAGCACAGGGCACTCCTCCCATCCCACAGCACAGGGCACTCCTCCCATCCCACAGCACAGGGCACTCCTCCCATCCCACAGCACAGGGCACTCCTCCCATCCCACAGCACAGGGCACTCCCCCATCCCACAGCACAGGGCACTCCCCCATCCCACAGCACTGGGCACTCCCCCATCCCACAGCACTGGGCACTCCTCCCTTATTTACTAGTTTAGTAAAGTAATTTCTCTATTGATTTATGCTGTGACTGATTCTATGTGAGTATCAGAGAGTCTCAGACTAAGTCAGACTAATGAATGGAAGGCCTCTCATATTTGGAAAATGTATACTTGCTGGAAAGTTATGGCAGCAAGGTCTTTCTTGGCCTAATTGGCTGCCAGCGTGATCCACCCTTTGAATCGGTTACAGTGGCATTTATCAACAAGGGCTATGACATCATGCAGAGCTTTGTTTATAAAGGGGACACTTCTAAATCAAATTTCCAGAGACATGAGGACTGTCTGCTTTCACCACCATATGCAGCAGAGACAAGCTGAGATGGTGACTTAAGAACCCATTCACAATTAATCCAAGTCCCCGGTCCAAAACCAGAAGAATGAGGAGGGCATGGAGCGGGGCAATTCAATCTCAAGCACCTTATCATTGTGATTTATGCTAATGAGAGGCAGCTGCTCTGATCACATTTCAAATTGCATAAGTCGTTATGTTTGGTAAACGAGCGTCTAGGAGAGTTGGGCCAACGGAGCTGGATGGGACCGGCGGGAGACCCTGTTTACCTTCAGCCCTTAGCATTCCAGTTTACAGATGAGTTCAATCTCTGCAGGGAAGGGCAGCAGGCGGCCGACCCTCCCTCCCGTCCCTCATGGGGCTCTCCAGGCAGACCGCTCAGTAGAGAGAGTGAGAGAAGAGAGTCTATGAGGGAAGCCTGGCTTGTTGAAACACAGGCTCCATGTGTTGAAACACTGGCTTCCTCTGACTTCAGAGTAAGGGCCCCTGTTCACTGTAGACACAGTTTATTACACAGTCAGAAGACACACAAACAGAGTCGCTGAGCCCCTGCCGGGTAACCCCAAACATCAGGAACAAGACAAGGAACCCTCTGAGCGCTACCCATAAAACACATAGCCCCCCTCAAGTCAGGCAGAAACCTTACTGATCAGCCTCAACCAACCCTGGACCCTGGATGGTCAGTAGGGTCACTGAGTCATACGTACGTATACCTAACAAACACAGACTCATAACACATGGAAATATAAAGTTTGGCGGGATGAATTGAGTCCTTTTGTGCTGCAGAAAGGCCCTGACTTCAGGCCTTACGTCATTTGCTGCAGCTGGCCCCTGGATCCCTATTACACTGCCAGGAATCATCCATATCACACACTTTGCTGTGGGAGTAGAATGTGCATTATGTACTGGCAGTGCCTTTGCCAAGAAGATGTTAAGAGCAAGCACTTGTCCAGTGATGAAGCTTTGGGAGGGTCAAAGGGGTGATTTTCATGAAGAGGTTGTGGATTTGAGGGAGCTCTACACGGAAGTTCTTAATCTGATCACATCATCTCTGTGTGGCTAGTGCATGACGTCTTTGTTAACCTTAAACAACTCACACCCGCAAATGAATGAAACAATCATTCAGCTGTGAAATAATGCAGTGTGGATGTAATGCCAGTACTGGATGACATCCTTGAAACTCATTGCCAAGGGTTCTGAGGTCTGTGTAACTTTGACATGTTACTAGACTCCCACTCTCATTTTAACAGAGTTGAGAAATGTTTCCACTTCTTCTCCAGCAATCCAGGAAGTGAACAATGACACACACGCATGCACACACACAGTCTGTGTATCTGTGTAGTGTAGTGCTCTCTCAAGCCTGAACTCGCAATTCCACATAAAACATTTAAAAAGCCAAGTATGAGTAGGATGAAAGGAGAAGTGGCTGTCTTAAAGGCAGGTTAGCGTTTTTCGTCTTGAATCTTGACCTGGAGGCAGCTCTGCAGAGTGGTCACAAGTTGGCACAGCCACAAAGTCATACAATTTTGACTTTGCTGCTGGCCCATCTAGTGGAAATTGCTCTGTTCTGCCTCCAGGACAAAACTTATCCCAATAAACATCAACTTTCGCCCATGTGACCTTGTTCCATTGCCCCAAGCTGACAGCACCTCATTTATACAGTACAAGCTGGGGAGGACACCTCAGTCTAAGCACATTGCAGTTGCTCTATCTTCCACAACTTCCTCTTGGTCAGGGAATGCCTGTTTTTACGACGGAGGTCTAAAATGATATCTGCTCCAAGGAGAAGCTGTAAAGAAATGATCATTAATAGATATATTTAGATATAGATTATAGCATATCCAATTTAGGCTGTTCCAAAATGTTATTCCATCAAAATGAGTCCCATTTCTCTTTAGTTTATCAGATTTGTATTCCATCCTCTTTTCCCAGGGTCTTGACTGTTGCCCAGCCTGAACAATATCTGTATTATGTCTGCAGTTGGGCAGATAAAAGGGAGCTGAGGACATTGGTACAAATAGCTAACAGATTGACATTCTACATGGTCACCTCCATCAAGGGTAGTCACTGAGGCTGATTCAAATGGAACACTTAAAATTCCGGAGCCATGGCTTAGAATGTACTGTTGATACTTGGTTACAATGAGGGCCCTACATTCTGAGCATTATGATACTGTTTGGGTTTCTAATGGGAACACTTGAACTCTGACCCCAAGGCAGCACTCTAATGGTGACGGGCCATTCAGTCATTGTGGCTCTGACCAAACTAACACAAATGTGTCTCTACTGGGACAGTTCTACTGACAGGCAAATCCTCCGGTCTTTGTTCCCGGATAGAATTGATTAGAAGGTGTCAAACCCATAGAATATGACGACTCAATGGCCCCACAATGCTGACACAGCCTCAATGGCCTCTCATTTCACAGCACAGAGTGATCATTCAATAGAGGGATCAGTGAGGCCCAAAGCAAAGGCACAAAGACCAGCCTGGCCTCAGAGCCATACGAAGCATACTTTACGTATTTCTGAGCACCTCCAAGACGTATGATACCTACTAATGGTCTAGTTACTTTAGACAGAAACAAAAGTAGGGAGGTTGGTCGGGGAGGATGGGTAGGCGTAATCCGCGACAATCTAGCAATCTGAAGGTTGCGTGTTCGAGTCACGTTAGGGACAGCTGTAGCATTTGAGCTAACCCTTCCCCTAACCCTTATTCTATACGTAACCAAATTCACCTGGATGGGTGGCCGTAATCCGCGACCATCTAGCAATCCGAAGGTTACGTGTTCGAGTCGCGTTAGGGACAACTGTAGCATTTTAGCTAACCCTTCCCCTAACCCTTATTCTAAACCTAACCAAATTCACCTAACCGTAATGATTTTCTGAGGTCCTTAATTATCTTCTTGACCTTCCTTTGACGCCGGGTGCTGTAGATGTCCTGGAGGGCAGGCAGTGTGCCCCCGGTGATGCGTTGGGCTGCCCGCACCACCCTCTGGAGAGCCATGTGGTTGAGGGCGGAGCAGTTGCCTTACCAGGCAGTGCTGCAGCCCGGCAGAATGCTCTCAATGCTGCATCTGTAGAAGTTCATGAGGGTGTTAGGGGCCATGCCAAGATGTATGATAGCTTTCGTCATCCAATTCGTATGCTATTGTATGACCAGGTAAGGCATATGATACTATACGTGCTCTAACTCGTATGTTATTTTACGACCGCTATTCCATTCATAATGTAACCTAACGTAACATATCGTACTGAATGGAGTCTTACATATTTACGTACATTATAATACAAATTGCCCTGAGACCACATTGCAGAGACAGACATACTCTCTCTCACACACGCACACATGCACACACGCATGCACACAAAGTAAACATGCATAGGTTATGTAATACATGTATATCAATTTGTATTTGTATAAAAAAATATAAACAGGTATTTATGTGTATCTGCATTTATAACATTACTCTTGGTTGCAGGCATGTACTACTAAATAGTGCACTGTTTGTATTGTAATTTATGTTCTGAGTAACTGTACTGTTTGTCCACTGACAGCTATAATTTTGTTTTCTGTTTGAAAATTGATAGGAGTGGTTTGGTTGTCATGCGGGAGTTTTCTGAGGACTCTGTGGAAAAGCTTCAGAGAGATCGAGAGACGCCCTTCTAGAACAACACACTCCTACAGAGCAGCAAAGACAGTAGCAGAGAAACCCCTCACTAAATGCCCCTCTGAACTCATATCAAAGCTCAACATACACAACACTCTATCCACCAAACTCAGGTCATTGAGTGCATGTACAGTAGGCAATGTTATAGACCTAGCAATTACCACCAGTGCTTCATCAGATGATGGTGGTCAATTAGCCAGGAGTGTTTCAGGCATAGACAATATAACATGTTCTATATCTATGATGTTAGGAGCAACCTTAGAAGCCTCCCAGACAATAGTGGCCAGGGGCAGGCCAACCACACTGATGCCCAGGGCAACACACCAGGGTATCGGAATGAGCACCATCGAGTCGACCCCAGAGTCATTAGACAACTGCAACTTCCGCTCTAATTAGATTTCCCATGGGCAAGAGGAGGAGAAGCGCTAATCAGCTCCAGTATATCTCCACAACACAGCCCTGGTCAGAGCTGCTCTCCTCTCCTGACACACTGGACAGTACACAGCCTGGGTCAGACCTGCTGTCCTCTCCTGACAAACTGGACAGTACACAACCCTGGTCAGAGCTGGTCTCCTCTCCTGACACACTGGACAGTACACAGCCTGGGTCAGACCTGCTTTCCTCTCCTCACACACTAGACATGTTTGGGTTGGAAATTATCAGGACTCTGAAGGGGAGAAGCTGAGCAGAGCAGGAGTGAGCTTGGTGGGTCCAATGCTCCTCTCTCTCAGCTGTTACTCAGAGGAAAGACAGCTGGCTTTGCTACTCCCAAACACACTCAGACTCCACAGTGAAGTTATGATGATTGTCCTGCATGTAGTAACTTCTGTTCATTAATTCCCATGAAACTTGGTCAAAGAAAGACAAACATAGCCTACTTCACTTAGGTGGGATAGAAAAGAAATGGACAGACCATGCATGCTGACCACACTAGCCATCTCCTGTTGCGATTTTTGGAAGATGTGTGTAACAGTAATGGTGTTGGCATGGTGGATGGGAGACATAGTGTATAAGTGTATCATTGTGGTTTGAATGGGATGATGCGGCCAACTCTCTATGGGTTGTTTAAGATCTTATGGGAGAAAATACATGTTGTTTCCAGACAGTCAAGGCCAGGGAAACTGATGATGCAGCATGGATGAAAGATGAAGATGAATGGGATTTGTTATATAACTTCTCTAGTTTTCCAAGAACTCAAATTGAGCTTTAACTATGTGTGCACTTCCCATATCCACCATATTGTGTGACACAAAGATCATATTGTTATGTCAATGTTCAATTATGAGTGTTTGCTGTTCAACTACTAATTACTCAATAGTTCGCCGTTTATTAATGTGCTATATTATACATGCATGACAAATTGATTTACTTAATCTAGCATAGCCTACTCGAATCTTGCCTTGATTAGAATTACCATTCCAACAGACTGTGTGAATGCTATAGCCTACTGTAGTATCCAAATTGCGCGCTACACGTGCGTTTTATGCAATGGGAGAACAGAGGAGCACATTTAAAAGCATATTTAAGTATTATATCATACTGTAACTTGGTAGAAATTGTGTGGCCGCTTGGACCGAGGGGGGCTGAGCGTAGGCATCAATAAAACCACGAAGGGGGAGTTTCTTCTTGTAAAATGCACGCAAAGCCTCCAAAAAATTCCCGATGATTTCAGATCCAAGAAGGTGGTCATATCCATGGGAGCACCATTCAAAGTCGAGAACTTTCACTTCGAGTAGGACTGCGGCTCCAGCCCTGGAATCGCATTACTGCCCTCGCGCGCAAAAAAAACCATGAACTATTACAGATGGATACAAATTTATCTGACATAATTTTCATAATTGATTGTTTTTGTAAGTATAGGGAAGCTTTACATTTACGATTTTATGAGCATATGTTAAAGCTGCGAATTGATAGAGATATGTTTAATATATTTAATCCATTCTTCGCAATGCTTACCTGGACATTATGAAGAGACGTCAAAGGATTTTGCATGCTTGGGAAAGGATAGGCCTACATTGCTGCTAAATAATTATGTTCGCCTCAATTTAACCACTTGATATTGCGCGTGGCTATCGAACAAACTGAATCTTGATTATTCACCAGCCTACACGCAGCGGCAATTTCATTTTTGACAAAAATATGAACCGTTTGTGGATTGCTGTTTTAGTGGTTTTAACCATTGCAGTTGTACGAATGTGTGACTGTCGGAAAGACTCAACAGGTGGTGGACAGGGGATGTGGGATAAGCTCCCGGCGCGAGCGAGGGGGCAAGGTCACTCGGCAGGGGGAGCGAACGACGCTGACCCCGCCAGACCATCCAGAGAAAGCTTGCTCAGGTCCTCTCACGATGAATCGCACTCCGGTCGCCGGGCTCTGGTGAGCTCATTATATCAACGAGATAACAGGCACGCGACGGTAATTAAACCAGTTCCAGCTCCCAGTACAGAAGCTTCCCACCGGGCGGACGATTCCACGGTCCCACAAGATACTGCGCGTAGAGCCGCGAGACAGCTCGGCACCCATCACTCATCACAGTACAGACCCCGAATCATTTCCAGACAGAGCAACAAACCCAGCTCCACGCACAACAGGCTTG
The DNA here is from genome assembly GCF_020615455.1 of Coregonus clupeaformis. Taxonomy (NCBI): domain Eukaryota; kingdom Metazoa; phylum Chordata; class Actinopteri; order Salmoniformes; family Salmonidae; genus Coregonus; species Coregonus clupeaformis. The sequence goes on from NC_059216.1 coordinate 8,616,899, forward strand.
CAGGGTAAGATATAGCTGGTTATTGGTTGTAAAAAGATGCCCGCAGGAGTACATTTGAGTTTGTCTACATATGTAGGATCTTAATTTGAGCCAAAATGCTACAGCAGGAAAATTATCATTAGGGGTTGATACATCTTTTGTAAGGGAAAATCAAGGCTGAAATGTCAAAGTGGAAATTACCAACTTCTTAAGCCTTTGTAAACCTCAAATACACTATAAGTCAAATACATTTTTTAAACATTTTTACATTTTAGTCATTTTAGCAGACGCTCTTATCCAGAGCGACTTACAGTTAGTGAGTGCATACATTTTCATACTGGCCCCCCGTGGGAAACGAACCCACAACCCTGACGTTGCAAGCGCCATGCTCTACGAACTGAGCTACACGGGCCCCAAAAATACACTACAAGTCTCCTGCAACAGGGTGATCAAATTAAGATCCTACATCTGTACCAATCATTTTAATCATATTTTTTAAAACATAAAACCTGCTGTCTCCTCCCGGGGTTGTAAAGTGAGTATAGGGTTCAGTGAGTGTAGGCCTAAGGTAGTTATGAACACCTGTATCAAGGCTACATAATTGTCATTGGTGTTCAGAGATAGTGATTGATGTTGGTGGCATGTGGGGAATGTCATGAATAAACACTAATCTACTACAGTGAAACTTTTGCTAAATTGGTAGGCATACACTTGCTATTACTCTGCTATACAACAATGATTGTATTATACCATAGGGCAGGGTTCCCCAACTGGCGGCCGCTGTCCGAATTTTGCACACGAGTGATTTTATTTGACCCCCAAGTTTTCGGAGCAAATAAAATATGAAAACAACAGCACATTTTTTTTTATTTCATTAAAGACTGTAAAAACACCAGCAAATCAGCTCCAAGTGATTTTAATTTTGGAAATCTGTTCCAAATTATTCCCCCACATAATAGAGAGATATATGTGATTGTATACAAATGTAAGCAAGGTTTGAAATGATTAGGTTTTAGTCAAATCTGTTTGGGTGTTATATCAGCAAGAGGCTGAATGTATCTCACCGGAGAAAGCATCCGAGTGAGCAAAACAGCGCCCCTCTGTCTCTGTATGTGTAGGCCATCTAGCTGATTCTGTCTGGTCCAAAAGAGTATGACATTGTTACCGCCTGTAGCATCGAGTGCAAGGGAAGCCAGCGGGCATTTGGCCTCCCTTGATGTTTAATTTTTTTTTTAAATAGCCAATCAGTGTTGAGCTAAGTTCAACTGTAAATGGTCCTGGCGCACCAAAACAAAAGTGTCAAGGGAAGCCAGTTTGTATTTGGCTTCACTCCAATCACATCGCATCAAGAGCATACATCATTGACAGAAACTCGTTGTGCATCTCGTTGTGTTGTTGGCCTCCGGTGGCTAGCTAGCTAGCTAAAATTGGCGTTTCCTAAATATTTATTTTTTATTTTATTTTATTTTGTTGGGGGTGTAGATCAGCTTTAATATTGCAGATAGATTGTAACTTCCGTCAATGTAATTGTCTGCATCACTTCCAATCCCACATATGTTTTTTTCTCTCTCGCAAATATATATACACTACCATTCAAAAGTTTGGGGTCACTTAGAAATGTCCTTGTTTTCGAAAGAAAAGCAAATTTTTTGTCCATTAAAATAACATCAAATTGATCAGAAATACAGTGTAGACATTGTTAATGTTGTAAATGGCTATTGTTGCTGGAAACGGCTGATTTTTTATGGAATATCTACATAGGTGTACAGAGGCCCATTATCAGCAACCATCAGTCCTGTGTTCAAATGGCACGTTGTTAATCCAAGTTTATCATTTTAAAAGGCTAGAAAACCCTTTTGCAATTATGTTAGCACACCTGAAAACTGTTGTGCTGATTAAAGAGCAATAAAACTGGCCTTCTTGAGACTAGTTGAGTAACTGGAGCATCAAAGTGATTTCACCCATGCACCACTACTGAATTCCTCAGTGATATTTCTCTGAATGTAATGATAATTAGTCATGTGGGGTCATGGCAGGACTTGAACAATATTGGTGGAGGTTAAACCCTCTATTCATATCAGAACACAACATGTTTCTCTGTTGTTCATTAACGACAAGTGCTGAACGACATTTTTTTCACCAGTTTATGCAGAGCAGCATATTGAAAGAGCACTACCAGAGCTACCACCTCCTCTAAAGAGAAAGTTGAAAGCAGTACAGTTACAGTAGGACAATGTCCTCAGACTACTCCTCGGTCTGTGTGGTTGTGTGTTGTGTGTAATTTTGTGAATCCACATGCTGCCCATGGCCATGTAGTGGTTCTACAAAAGCCCTGGCCCACATTTGCAAATTCACTTAGTGATCAGAAACACCTGTTTCTCTGACGGCCTTCTCTCAATGCGGCAAATCCCTTGAGTTTTTTCTCAATTTCTTAAAATTCCAAACAGAACCATTGGTTGTTTCCATTAAAACCTCTTTCTTTTTGCTAAATGAACCCTCATGCAGCCAACCCTGTTTGTTCCACAGGCACACATAGGAGAGAGGTGTTTACATCATAATCAGAATGGACTTTAGAAGTTCACCTAGGGTTACAGACATTACCTAAATGTTAAATGGAATATTCTTGTTTGAGTATGTCATTACAGGGCCACTCACCGAGCCCAAAGGAATCAGGTTATTTATATGGCCAATTTCTGAAGGACAATTTATTAGCAATATGAGGATCCATTCTAATTGGAGAAACATCTGTTGGGGAATGAAAGGTGTATTCACAAACCTTTCATTTTAGCACATGCTCTGCTGTATAAGCATGGTGAGGAATGCCTAGCGGACTCTGTGTAATGTCTAACATTGAGTGCCCTGATTTCAACCCCCATTCTGCTTTTGATATCTTGCTCAGGTAGGCTTTGTTGCTTGGTTCCAGAAAAGCAAACACAACACACATACATTGGTCTATGGTTCCCATAGCCTTTCACAGGGAGATTTAGAGACACTAGAGTACCAGTGTGTTCAGCACCAATGTCTTTATTACTGTAACTGAAAGCAGTGCATGGAGCACTCCCATGTCCACACAACACTATGGGCTTGATTCCATCAAACTTGGTACTGTAACCAGAAACGTTTTATTTCTTGTTCTTTAAGAATGCAAGTTTGGATTCATGTACTCATCAAGCCAATGTTACAAAATGTGAATAAAAAAGAAATTCCAAACATGCTTTTTCACTGCACAGAAGGAGTGTTATTATTTCTTTATCCAGAAACCTAGTTACTAGTTTGATTGAATAGGGCACTGTGAGTTTAAGGGAGTGTAACAGTAAAGGTGCCATAAATCTTCAGAGGCATTACCTCGTGGTAATTCAAATTTGTTCACCTCTTTCTGATTCATTAGCTTGAACAGAATCATCTACTGGTCAATAGAGAGTGTGTCTACATGACACATTTCCTCTTGGAATTCCCACTCTCTCCTTACTCACCACCTGGTTTCTGGTTAGGCCTCTGGGAGAGGGAGTCTCATACGGTGTACCTGTCATGTCCTCTCCAGCAAAGTCTGTCAGGAAGACCCCTGACTGCTCCAACTCGGAAAACTGTTCAACCTGGCTGCATGAAATGGGTCATGACGAGTGCAAATATGATATCATTGATATTTATATAGCTTTTATGAATGGTTTCGTTATGAAGAGCTTGGAATAATTTTACCATGCTAGTGTACTCTCCATGAGGCTATCAGGAATGATCCATATCAGGGCTCTACAGTGCGACCGTGACTGTTTTACTCTCATATGCGCCTAAATATATATTTTGCTGTGCGACCTGGAATTTTAATTTAGGAGCACCGGTGCGCCTATAACAATTAAGGATTCTAGCTTTAACACCTCAAATATTTGTCATTCTGCTCCTAAATTTCTTTGTGTGCACCTACATTTTTCAATTTAGGCACACACGTGCTCCTTGTAAAAAAGGTCAGCGTAAAGCCCTGCATATAAGCATCAACATCCCCACAGACCTGGTCTGTTTTGTGTGGTTCATATTAATAATTTATCTTTATAAAAATGTAGGATTTTTAAAATTATATTATGTTTTCTAAGTGTTGGGTAGTTCTTGAAAAGGTAAAGGTAATTCATTACCTTCCTAGCAACTACTTTGCTAAAATCTGATTGGTCAGATGTTTATTAATTGTCAAAAGAGAACAGTTGAGTTGATGCATGTTTGTGAATGTGGTCAGTTCATCTTTAAATGTGCAAAAGAGTAATTGGTCTCCATCCAGTGTTTGTCTACACAGAGAGTCATCCATCCACTCTCAAACTAGAAAAACAACAGCTGTCTGACCAGGAGATGTTAACAGAAGGCAGACAGTCCTACTGTATCCCTTTGTTTACTCTCTAACAGTTTACTAGTCATCTCCTGACTCAGACCAGATATCATACCGTATCTGCATAAGTCATACAATCACTCAACAAACTGCCATTCATATCTTGTGGCAAGATGATGGGAAGTCGATTTATGCCAGCACTTGTTTGAGGTTTGAATTTGCCATGGAGTTGCGAGTGGTGTGGTGGCTTTTCATGTATTTCGCTGTAAAAATTGGCCAGTGCTGTTCTTACTGATTAAAGTACGTAAAGAATCCAGTTATTACAGTTTTCCTGGAGATTTACGTAAGGCGCAGCATCGGTGCTTTTCCTGTATCTCCTATTTCCCTCCTAGGCTCAGATAACCATGTATTTGTTTTCACTCTAGACTCCATGCAGCACAGAGAGAGGGGTGTGTGGCTCTACACTCACAGATAGAGTTTCATGCTTTGCCTGAAAATGTTATTGAATCAAATGCAAGTATGTTCAAATCTCTAAGGTGCTCCTTCAAGGCCAACCACATTAAGGGATGTGAAACTATAGTGGGGTCAGAATTAAATCTCAGATAGGAATGTTAGGGTTTGAGACCATGAACACTCAAACCATTATTCCCCTTATGAATTTTGAATTGTGAGGTACTGTACTTCCTGCATGCAAGTCCATTTTAAGCATTACGTACAGTATATATTACATATCCCATTTCTGTCTTGCTCTCTACAGGCCTAATGTATGTGGAGGTCATCAGTGCTGCTCTGGATGGGCTGTGGCTTCTGGGACCAACCGCTGTATAAAGGGTAAGTATTCATGTCTGACCATACACCTTAGGTAAACAATCATTAATGATTTTAAAACACAATTTTGGCAGAATTTTAACAGCTTACAAGTGTTACCAAGCTTTTCATTGTAACATTCTTGACATTTGCCTTTTTACTGTTCTGTGGGTTGTTAAGTGTTCTGTATGCTTGCTAGTAGGGGGCAGGAGCCTTAAATTATCTCTCCTGTTGAGAGAGGATTGTGACCTACTAACCAGCTCCTTGTTACAAATATTATCAAGGCTTTTCTACAGCCTATCAAAACATTTTGAGAATGTTTTCCTTTTATTTTTGTCTGTCATCATGTTGCAGACTGAAATAACAGGATTTATAGAAGAAGCTGTTTTATAAAGAGTTATCTTTAAGTTTTACAAGCACAGAATGTGAAACTCTCACAACCTGCATTTCTGGGCTGAAACAGTAGACTAGACAACAGTACACACACGCACACACACACACTGTACCACGCTACAGACGCTGATATTGTTTGCCTATCAAGTCAGTCAATAAAGTCACCTCCTCAGATTACACAGCAAGCTCATTAGCCAGCCTCCTAATTATCCCTCTCTCCCACCCCTGGTTCTGCCTCTTTTTCTCAAGCCAGCTAAAGGCACACTTACAGAGGTGTAAATATAAAAATCTACACACAATACCCCATAATGACAAAGCGAAAACAGGTTTTAGTAATTTTTGCACATTTATTAAAAATAAAAAATTTACATAAATATTCAGACCCTTTGCATTGAGACTTGAAATTGAGCTAAGGTGCATCCTGTTTCCATTGATCATCCTTGAGATGTTTCTATAACTTGATTGGAGTCCACCTGTTGTAAATTCAATTGATTGGACATGATTTGGAAAGGCACACACCTGTCTATATAAGGTCCCACAATTGACAGTGCATGTCAGAGCAAAAACCAAGCAATGAGGTCGAAGGAATTGTCCGTAGAGCTCAGAGACAGGATTGTGTCGAGGCACAGATCTTGGGAAGGTTACCAAAAAATGTGTGCAGCATTGAAGGTCCCAAGAACACAGTGGCCTCAATCATTCTTAAATGGAAGAAGTTTGGAACCACCTAGACTCTTCCTAGAGCTGGCCGCCCGGACAAACTGAGCAATCGGGGGAGAAGGGCCTTGGTCAGGGAGGTGACCAAGAACCCGATGGTCACCCTGACAGAGCTCCAGAGTTCCAATGTGGAGATGGGAGAACCTTCCAGAAGGACAACCATCTCCGCAGCACTCCACCAATCAGGCCTTTATGGTAGAGTGGGCAGACGGAAGCCACTCCTCAGTAAAAGGCACATGACAGCCCGCTTGGAGTTTGCCAAAAGGCACCTAAAGGACTCTCAGACCATGAGAAACAAGATTCTCTGGTCTGATGAAACCAAGATTGAACTCTTTGGCCTCAATGCCAAGCGTCACATCTGGAGGAAACCTGGCACCATCCCTATGGGGAAGCATGGTGGTGGCAACATCATGCGGTGGGGATGTTTTTCAGCGGCAGGGACTGGGAGACTAGTCAGGATCAAGGGAAAGATGAACGGAGCAAAGTACAGAGAGATCCTTGATGAAAACCTGCTCCAGAGCACTCAGGACCTCAGACGGGGACAAAGGTTCACCTTCCAACAGGACAACGATCCTAAGCACACAGCCAAGACAACACAGGAGTGGCTTCGGGACAAGTCTCTGAATGTCCTTAAGTGGCCCAGTCAGAGCCCGGACTTGAACCCGATCGAACATCTCTGGAGAGACCTGAAAATAGCTGTGCAGCGACGCTCCCCATCCAACCTGACAGAGCTTGAGAGGATCTGCAGAGAAGAATGGGAGAAACTCCCAAAATACAGGTGTGCCAAGCTTGTAGCGTCATACCCAAGAAGACTCGAGGCTGTAATCGCTGCCAAAGGTGCTTCAACAAAGGGTCTGAATACTTATGTAAATGTAATATTTTTTATACATTTGCAAAAAAAAAAAAAAAAGTTTTTGCTTCGTCATCATGGTGTGTAGATTGATGAGGGGGAAAAAACAATTTAATCCATTTTAGAATAAGGCTGTAACATAACAAAATATGAAAAAAATCAAGAGGTGTGAATACTTTATTTCTGCAGTCATATGCACTGTATATATTTTTCCCCAGTAATTATTTTGCTTCAAAGTCACCTTAGTAAATGTTATTTGAAGTAAACATAATTCATCAGAATAAAATATCACTCTTGAGAAATGTTATTGTTATGTATATACACTGAACAAAAATATAAACGCAACATGTACAGTGTTGGTCTTATGTTTCATGAGCTGAAATAATATATCCCAGAAATGTTCCATACGCACAAAAATATTATTTATCTCAAATTTTGTGCACAAATTTGTTTACATCCCTGTTAGTGAGCATTTTTCCATTGCCAAGATAATCCATCCACTTTACAGGTGTCGCATATCAAGAAGCTGATTAAACAGCATGATCATTACACAGGTGCACCTTGTGCTGGGGACAATAAAAGGCCACTCTAAAATGTGCAGTTTTGTCACACAACACAATGCCACAGATGTCTCAAGTTTTGAGGGAATGTCCACCAGAGTTGTTGCCAGAGAATTGAATGTTCATTTCTCTACCATAAGTTGCCTTCAACGTCGTTTTAGAGAATTTGGCAGTACGTCCAACCGTCCTTACAACTGCAGACCACGTGTAACCACACCAGCCCAGGACCCCCACGTCCGGCTTCTTCACCTGTGGGATCGTCTGGGGGGGGGGCATGGGAGGGCATAGGCCGACCCACTTGGCAGCAAGGAGTATATCTGTCTGATAAAGCCCTTTTGTGGGGAAAAACTAATTCTGATTGGCTGGGCCTGGCTCCCCAGTGGGTGGGCCTTGCTGCCAAGTGGGTTGGCCTATGCCCTCCCATGCCCACCCATGGCTGCACCCCTGCCCAGTCATGTGAAATCCATAGATTAGGGCCTAATTAATTTATTTCAATTGACTGATTTCCAGATGTGAATGGTAACTCACATGTCTAAGGCTTTGAAGTTCATGTTTGAAGCATTTGTCAGCGTGGTCTGATCCAACCGTGGTCTGATCCAGTTGATGGCTTTCATAAGACATATAGCTCTGTGGGTATTTCTGCTTGGGTTGACAAAAGCCATAAAGTGAAGCGAGGTATAACTGTGGCCAATGGCCATAGAAGAATTTACATTCATTTTTATTTACAATCAGCATTTAGACTAGCTACGCCCCACATGTCCGAAATGGTGCATCTGGTTTGGGGGTCGTCCTCTGTTCTCTTTAGTAAACTTTCCAGATTCACATCTATTGACCAACAAAAGCCTCAGTCCCAGAAATCAAGAGCAAGTTTTACTGTAAAGCCCTAATACTGCTCCACACATTTATTATATGATTTAAAGAATAACTGCAGATTCCTCCTTTTCCAGAACCGGGTTTAGAAATTAACTTATTCAGTTGCACATATTAATTTACAATCACAATTCACAGTTTTAAACCAAAGCATGAATGAATACTTAACCAGCAATTCATGAAATGAGCCAGGAATGGTAAGCAGTGGGAATGCAGTTCATCTTGATATACATTTACATTTTAGTCATTTAGCAGATGCCCTTATCCAGAGCGACTTACAGTTAGTGAGTGCATACATTTTCATACTGGCCCCCCATGGGAAACGAACCCACAACCCTGGCGTTGCAAGCACCATGCTCTACCAACTGAGCTACAGGGGACAACAATTATTGCCTGAAAAAGGGAAGCTGAACATTGGATTAGTGGAATTCCTCTGCTTTGTATTGTATACAGCCACAGAAACCTGTTTCCAAAATAGCAAACCCTCCAAATTAAATCAAATGAGGTGGAAAGAAAAGGTCACCATATTAAATGGAAGGACATTTATCTTACTGATTGATTGTCACTACCGTACCAGAATTGTAATCCAGTATTTTATAATGAATTAGATAGGAATAGTCGCTCTCCTGTTCTACTGGTGCTTCACTTAGATATCTCACTCTAATCTATGGACCTGTGGTATTGAAAGTAAGATTCACAGCAGGCATCTCACAGTGAACATTATCTGGGCTACAGTATTACACAAAGTTGATCTGAGCCAACTGAGCATTCAGATCTCATCTCCCGTTAGTAGTGTTTATTTTTGGTTGGTTAGGAGGTTTATTCTTTACCTATCAAAGTTGCCATTTAAATCCTGACCAACAGGTGTTTACACACTGAGCCTGGCACGTCATGATCACATCATGGACTTCCACCGGCCATAGAGAGAGGGCTAGCCCTTGGCATTCACACCGCCCGGGTCACTATGCATCAGTGTCATTGGGTTTGCGATGGCTTCTCCTCCCAACAATTTAGGACTGAATGCAGAATGCCTCTCACAGGGGGGAGAGTCCCCACAGTGCACACTGTGTCTTGCTGACCATCTCACCCCAGCACACTGAGTTTACCCAGTGCCATGGCACAAAGACTTATCGATCCAGTAAGCTATTTCTGCAGTCATACTTACTGTACCTACTATAGTAAAGACAAAATAGTACATGGTATGTATTTCATCATTCAACAAGTATAATCAGCCATGAAAGAATAGCCCCACCATGAAAGGTATAGCATTGCCTCTTGATTTAAATCCTTAGCTGTCTTTGAGAGGGCAGATGAAAGGTGCATCATTCAAGAAAATAAATAACGCTGTTTTCAGCCTCTTAACCAGCCGGTGATTGACAGAGTGAAATGCGGTAGAAAGGAGTTTCCTTTTGATTTTCCTTCCAGCTTTCTTTGGCCTGCTGTGCTGCTCAGGGCACCATCCAGACCTAAAATAACTCTTGATGCAGAAAGTCTGCCTCTGTCTCTTTCATTTCCCCTTTCCTCGTTATTTCTCTCCCTCTTTCCAAACAAAACATGATTGCATGTGGAACGTTTCTTTAATTCCATCATATCCTCACTGCTGTTAGGGCTAGATTAAAGCCTTCCAGTGCACATATATTTGGAGACACCGTTAGGAATTATGTCTATTTTGCTTCAGGCTGTGCTGTTCTGCCCAATTTCAGAATGACATACTTTGTAGTTACCTCATAACATAACATATGCCTATGTACATATGCTGTATGTATGAGTCGTGGGGTTGGAAACTGTTCAATTGGGTAAAATAGTCACATTTCACAGATTAATATAATATATGTGATACTTTTAATTTGTTTAGTTTACCTGTCAGTTCTTCTAAGACTAGTTTGTTTTACTGATTGAGTACTTTTGGTCCATGTTGTAAAATAGACGGCTGGCTGTAGTGTACATGTTTTACATGCTCTCCCACAGTGTCTTCTCTTACAACATTGAGCCCCAGTGGTTCACAACCATCCTACTGAAACCACATACCTGTCTGGATCTCTGCCTGGATCTCCCATTGGGGACCTGTCATGAAACTGTCATTGGAAACCTGTCATGAAGCCTTAGTGTGAAACAGAGTCCACTTTTAATATATGTTCCTCTCACATCAACATGTGTCCACCAGCTGGTAAAGTAAAGTATCAAGGACATACATGTGTCAGCATTTTGTAAAGAGTACCTTAACATAAAGAGCTTCACAATCATGTTGGGTATTATAGATTCAAACAATCTTGTCTTAGTGGTGCTTTTTTTGTGTACTAAATAGATGATTGTGCTCCAGATGCAAGGCATGCATTGCTACAGTTCAAAATATGTTTTAGCGGGAAGTCTGTCTTTACATTCAACCACTGCATATTAAAGCCTATCATTGAATCTGACAGTGTTCCATTGTCTCCATGTCTGTGGGCCAGTAGCTCATCCTTATCAAAACCATATCTGTTTGTCAGCCATGTCACCTGTATGGGTTTTCGTTGGGGGGAAAGATTTTTATGTTCCATTCAATTGTTTGAAGAGCATACACTGCTAAATGCATTAGCTGAATGGAAGAGATATCAGGCCAATATACTGTGGAAAATGTGGTTTCTATGTATTGTCATCTAGCATCACACGCACATAGAGTTTAGCCTTAAATCTCTTCGAAAGAAAAGAGCATACTCAGTTTATGTATATAGGGGATGTTGATAAGGATAAAATCTGCCTTGAAAAGTGGCTTGTCTTTAAGCCACTGGCCTCTCTGGTGACGTTGTTCAGTCAGGGGTGAAATAATTGCTACACAGACAGCCGTGTAGGCCATTTCTACTTTACAGGCACACTGTGGATTAGCAGAGGGTTACACAGTTCACAGTTCAGGGGCATAACTCTCCCGGGCAGTCTGGATGGCTTTATGGGCCATCAGACAGATCCTGTAATCAATACACACGCCATGCTCACACAGCTCTATCATTACCCACACACTGGACACTTTACATTACTCTCCCCAAACCAGGAGTCCTGCCTTCTCCTCACCAGCTGTTGTCTGTCTGGAGGTGGCAATCAGGTTCTGTTTGGGCCTTCTCTGGCCACATGTTTTTCCAATTGCTACCATGGACCACAAAATAGCTAGAATGAGTTATCATGGACCACAACATAGCTAGAATGAGTTACCATAGACCACAACATAGCTAGAATGAGTTACCATGGACCACAGCATAGCTAGAATGAGTTACCGCACTGTCTCTGCATATAGTTGTTTTTCTGTGGATGAGGAGGTGAAAGGGTTGTTTTTCTGTTTACGCATTGGTTTTGGTTGACGAGCCTCTGTTGATGTAGGGCTACTAGAGAGGGGAGTTGAGCGCTGCTACGCTGCTCCAGCCATAGGAAGTCTGACCAGTGTACTACATTCTTCAATTACATTTAGCTGTTTCTGTTTCTTTGTGTGTGATGTAACTGGTGTCATGATGCAGAGTGGATCTGTCAGAAATCTCTTAACAGGAGAGACTGTAGAGAACTGCAAGACTTTGCTTTTCTATTTATTTATTTTACCATTATTTTACCAGGTAAGTTGACATACACAACACCAAACAAAAAACAACCCCACCTCTGCTTCCTCCCAACACACTATCACAGGTTATTGTGAAATAAACACAAATTACTGATTTTCTGTTTCATATCGCATTCGTGTCCAGTACACAATTTCACAAATTCCAATTTGTTGTGGCTTAAGTTAGCTAGGTTAGCTAGGTGGCTAATGTTAGCTAGGCTAGGGGTTAAGGTTAGGGTTAGGGGTTAAGGTTAGGGGTAGGGGTTACAGTAAGGGTTAGAGTTAGGTAACATGCTAGCTAAGTAGTTAAAGGGTTAAGGTTAGGGTTAGCTAACATGCTAAGTAGTTAAAAAGTAGTAAGTACTTGCAAAGTTGCTAATTAGCTAAAATGCTAAAGGCTAAAGTTGTCTATAATGTAATTCGAACACACAACATTTGGGTTGCTAGACCTTCGCGTTATACGCCCACCCATCCTCTCCGACCAACCTCCTTCCTATCGTTTCTGTCTTAAGTAACCTACTGCCTTTATCTGTGAATGAATTGCACAAAATCGTGTGGTGACTTTTTTTGTGTGTCTGTCATGAATTTCACATAACATTTACATTTACATTTTAGTCATTTAGCAGACGCTCTTATCCAGAGCGACTTACAGGAGCAATTAGGGTTAAGTGCCTTGCTCAAGGGCACATTAACGTCATTTAGCAGACGCTCTTAGCCAGAGCGACTCACAAATTGGTGCGTTCACCCTATAGCCAGTGGGATAACCACTTTACAATTTGGGGGGGTTAGAAGGAATACTTTATCCTATCCCAGGTATTCCTTAAAGAGGTGGGGTTTCAAATGTCTCCGGAAGGTGGTGAGTGACTCCGCTGTCCTGGCGTCGTGAGGGAGCTTGTTCCACCATTGGGGTGCCAGAGCAGCGAACAGTTTTGACTGGGCTGAGCGGGAGCTATGCTTCCGCAGAGGAAGGGGAGCCAGCAGGCCAGAGGTGGATGAACGCAATGCCCTCGTTTGGGTGTAGGGACTGATCAGAGCCTGAAGGTACAGAGGTGCCGTTCCCTCACTGCTCCATAGGCAAGCACCATGGTCTTGTAGCGGATGCGAGCTTCAACTGGAAGCCAGTGGAGTGTGCGGAGGAGGGGGGTGACGTGAGAGAACTTGGGAAGGTTGAACACCAGACGGGCTGCGGCATTCTGGATGAGTTGTAGGGGTTTAATGGCACAGGCAGGGAGGCCAGCCAACAGCGAGTTGCAGTAGTCCAGACGGGAGATGACAAGTGCCTGGACCAGGACCTGCGCCGCTTCCTGTGTAAGGCAGGGTCGCACTCTCCGAATGTTGTAGAGCATGAACCTGCAGGAGCGGGTCACCGCCTTGATGTTGGCGGAGAACGACAGGGTGTTGTCCAGGGTCACGCCTAGGCTCTTCGCACTCTGGGAGGAGGACACAGCGGAGTTGTCAACCGTGATGGCGAGATCATGGAACGGGCAGTCCTTCCCCGGGAGGAAGAGCAGCTCCGTCTTGCCAGGGTTCAGCTTGAGGTGGTGATCCGTCATCCATATGTCTGCCAGACATGCAGAGATGCGATTCGCCACCTGGTTATCAGAAGGGGGAAAGGAGAAGATTAGTTGTGTATCGTCAGCGTAGCAATGATAGGAAAGGCCATGTGAGGATATGACAGAGCCAAGTGACTTGGTGTATAGGGAGAAAAGGAGAGGGCCTAGAACCGAGCCCTGGGGGACACCAGTGGTGAGAGCACGTGGTGCGGAGACAGCTTCCCGCCACGCCACTTGGTAGGAGCGACCGGTCAGGTAGGACGCAATCCAGGGAGTGAGCCGCGCCGGAGATGCCCAGCTCGGAGAGGGTGGAGAGGAGGATCTGATGGTTCACAGTATCAAAGGCAGCAGACAGGTCTAGAAGGACAAGAGCAGAGGAGAGAGAGTTAGCTTTAGCAGTGCGGAGAGTCTCCGTGACACAGAGAAGAGCAGTCTCAGTTGAATGACCAGTCCTGAAACCTGATTGGTTTGGATCAAGAAGGTCATTCTGAGAGAGATAGCAAGAGAGTTGGCTAAAGACGGCACGCTCAATAGTTTTGGAAAGAAAAGAAAGAAGGGATACTGGTCTGTAGTTGTTGACATCAGTGGGGTCGAGTGTTGGTTTTTTGAGAAGGGGAGCAACTCTCGCTCTCTTGAAGACGGAAGGGACATGGCCAGCGGTCAAGGATGAGTTGATCAGCGAGGTGAGGTAGGGGGAGAAGGTCACCGGAGATGGTCTGGAGAAGGGAGGAGGGGATGGGGTCAAGCGGGCAGGTTGTTGGGCGGCCTGCAGTCACAAGTCGCAGGATTTTATCTGGAGAGAGAGGGGAGAAAGAAGTCAAAGCATAGGGTAGGGCAGTGTGAGCAGGACCAGCAGTGTCATTAGACTTAACAAACGAGGATCGGATGTCGTCAACCTTCTTTTCAAAGTGGTTGACGAAGTCATCCACAGAGAGAGAGGGGGGGAGGATTCAGGAGGGAGGAAAATGTGGCAAAAGAGCTTCCTAGGGTTAGAGGCAGATGCTTGGAATTTAGAGTGGTAGAAGGTGGCCTTAGCAGCAGAAACAGATGAAGAAAATGTAGAGAGGAGGGAGTGAAAAGATGCCAGGTCGGCAGGGAGTTTAGTTTTCTTCCATTTCCGCTCCGCTGCCCGGAGCTCTGTTCTGTGAGCTCGCAATGAGTCATCAAGCCACGGAGCTGGAGGGGAGGACCGAGCCGGCCGGGAGGATAGGGGACACAGAGAGTCAAAGGATGCAGAAAGGGGAGGAGAGGAGGGTTGAGGAGGCAGAATCAGGAGATTGGAGGGAGAAGGATTGAGCAGAGGGAAGAGATGATAGGATGGAAGAGGAGAGAGTAGTGGGAGAGAGAGAGCGAAGGTTGCGGCGGCGCATTACCATCTGTGTAGGGGCAGAGTGAGTAGTGTGGGAGGAGAGTGAGAGAGAAAAGGAAACAAAGTAGTGGTCGGAGACATGGAGGGGAGTTGCAGTGAGATTAGTAGAGGAGCAGCATCTAGTGAAGATGAGGTCAAGCGTATTGCCTGCCTTGTGAGTAGGGGGGACGGTGAGAGGGTGAGGTCAAAAGAGGAGAGAAGTGGAAAGAAGGAGGCAGAGAGAAATGAGTCAAATGTGGACATAGGGAGGTTGAAATCCCCCCAAAACTGTGAGGGGTGAGCCATCCTCAGGGAAGGAACTTATCAAGGCGTCAAGCTCATTGATGAACTCTCCAAGGGAACCTGGAGGGCGATAGATGACAAGGATATTAAGCTTAAATGGGTTAGTGACTGTGACAGCATGGAATTCAAATGAGGAGATAGACAGATGGGTTAGGGGAAAAATTGAGAATGTCCACTTGGGAGAGATGAGGATTCCTGTACCACCACCCCTCTGACCAGATGCTCTCGGGGTATGCGAGAACACATGGTCAGACGAGGAGAGAGCAGTAGGAGTAGCAGTGTTTTCAGTGGTGATCCATGTTTCCATCAGCGCCAGGAAGTCGAGGGACTGGAGGTTGGCATAGGCTGGGATGAAGTCAGCTTTGTTGGCAGCAGAACGGCAGTTCCAGAGGCTGCCTGCGACCTGGAACTCCACGTGGGTGGTGCGTGCAGGGACCACCAGGTTAGAGAGGCAGCAGCCACGCGGTGTGGTGCGTTTGTGTAGCCTGTGCAGAGAGGAGAGAACAGGGATAGGCAGAGGCATAGTTGACAGGCTGTAGCAAATGGCTACAAAAATGCAGAGGAGATCGGAATGAAATGGGCTAAGCATCTGGGAGCGGAGAGAGCAGGGCCTCCCCTCACCAAAAACTTCTACCTCAGAAACTAAAATTGTTTCACTGAACCACCCGAACAAAAACTCTCCCAACTTCCGCCTTTAGAAATCAGAATTGTTGTGAACCACAGCGGTTCAATGTTTAAGGAATAGACTCAACCCACTTTATTCAGCTAGCCAACTATGACACCATAGCCAACTAGCAAGCTAGCATCCAATAACAATAACACACCGTTTAGCACCAACACTTGGTCACAACAAACCACCAATAATGTGATAACACACTAAACAGATCATTCGTGTCTGTGTCAAGTTCCTTTCATGACGCAGCAATGATTAGACGTTGGCTAGCTAGGACAAGTATATTGTAGTTAGCTACTACAGTACAGCTAGCTGGTCATGTTGGGGAGCTAGCAATGGCCACTGTGTTGACTTTGTTTGAAGAACGGCTAGCTAGCTAGCTTCGTGCTACAGCCGGCACGGCCGAGGACACTGCCAAGACACAGTAACTACCCACAACAACCCACGAAGCCTAGCTATGACGCCGTAGCTAACTTGCAAGCTAGCATCCATTAACACACAATTTAGCATCAATACTTGGTTACAACAAACTGCCAAGAGTGTGTTAGCACACTAAACAGATAATTCAACTAAACACATAAGTAATTTGTATCTATTTCACAATAATTTGTGATAGTGGGTTGCGTCCCCCTTAGCCTTACACTCTCCTGCACACCACCGTTTAGTCAGAGCAACACATAGCCAATCATATACAGCTGTGGAAAAAATTAAGAGACCACTGCAGAATTTTCTTAAATCAGCATCTCTACATGTCATGACATGACAGCCATTCCATTCCAGTGTCTGCAGGCACACCTCATTCTACTGAATTAGGTACTGATTAGGTGATCACATGAACCAAATCTTATTTAACGAGGAAAAGTATAAAAACCACTGCTGTGGTCATCACTATCCTCTTGCAATAGGACCAGCTGGATGGCAAAAACAGTGCTAATAGTACCTCAAAAGTAATATTAATGTCACGCCCTGACTCAGAGGACGCTTATATGTTGAGTCAGGGTGTGTATATTCCTTGTTGTGATTGTCTATGTTGTATTTTCTATGTTTAGATCTAGTATGTCTAGATCTATGTTGGCCGGTGTGGTTCCCAATCAGAGGCAGCTGTCGCTCGTTGTCTCTGATTGGGGACCATACTTAGGCAGCCTATTGGCACTAGTGGGTTATGGGATCGTGTTCCGTGTGAGGTATGTTGTTTGTGTACCTTGGACTTCACGTGTCGTTAGTTTGTTGTTTTGTCGTTGTTTATTCGGTTCAAATAAACATGTATGCATATCACGCTGCGCCTTGGTCTGACCCGTTCATCAACGAACGTGACAATTAATCAAAAAATAACTATTGACCATGCCAAAAGAGTTGAAAAGGAAAGTTTTGAGTGAGGAAAAGAAGGGTTCAATTCTGGCTTTACTGACAGAAGGATACAGTGAGCGTCAGGTTGCTTCCATCCTTAAAATTTAAAAGACGGCGGTTCATAAGTACAAGGTCAAGCGGCAGACATTGGGGACAACAAAGCTACAGACCGGCAGAGGGCGAAAACGACTCTCTACTGACCGGGATGACTGCCAACTCATTTGAATGTCACTTAACAACCGTAGGATGACATCAAGTGACCTACAAAAATAATGGCAAACGGCAGCTGGGGTGAAGTGCACGGCGAGGACGGTTCGAAACAGGCTCCTGGGGCAGGGCTGAAGTCGTGCAAAGCTAGAAAAAAGCCCTGCATCAATGAGAAGCAATGAAGAGCCAGGCTGAGGTTTGCAAAAGACCATAAGGATTGGACCGTAGAGGACTGGAGTAAGGTCATCTTCTCTGATGAGTCAAATTTTCAGCTTTGCCCAACACCTGGTCGTCTAATGGTTAGACGGAGACCTGGAGAGGCCTACAAGCCACAGTGTCTCGCACCCACTGTGAAATTTGGTGGAGGATCGGTGATGATCTGGGGGTGCTTCAGCAAGGCTGGAATCGGGCAGATTTGTCTTTGTGAGGGACGCATGAATCAAGCCACGTACAAGATTGTCCTGGAAGAAAACTTGCTTCCCTTTGCTCTGACATTGTTCCCCAACTCTGAGGATTGGTTTTTCCAGCAGGACAATGCGCCATGCCACACAGCCAGGTCAATCAAGGTGTGGATGGAGGACCACCAGATCAAGACCCTGTCATGGCCAGCCCAATCTCCAGACCTGAACCCCATTGAAAACTTCTGGAATGTGATCAAGAGGAAGATGGATGGTCACAAGCCATCAAACAAAGCCGAGCTGCTTGACTTTTTGCGCCAGGAGTGGCATAAAGTCACCCAACATCAATGTGAAAGACTGGTGGAGAGCATGCCAAGACGCATGAAAGCTGTGATTGAAAATCAGGGTTATTCCACCAAATATTGATTTCTGAACTCTTCCTAAGTTAAAACATTAGTATTGTGTTGTTTAAAAATGAACATTAACTTATTTTCTTTGCATTATTCGAGGTCTGACAACACTGCATCTTTTTTGTTATTTTGACCAGTTGTCATTTTCTGCAAATAAATGCTCTAAAGGACAATATTTTTATTTGGAATTTGGGAGAAATGTTGTCAGTAGTTTATATAATAAAACAAAAATGTTATTTTTACCCAAATACATACCTATAAATAGTAAAACCAGAGAAACTGATAATTTTGCAGTGGTCTCTTAATTTTTTCCGCAGCTGTATAATGCTCCCTCCGGCTCCTTTCCTGAGTCGGTCCAACGTTAAATAATGATCAACATGTGCTTTAATAAAACCTCCTGGGAGCATGTTTTTGTTGTAATGTAGAAGGTGAGAGAGTGTGGTAAAGTTAGGATCACGTGTTATGGCTTCTCTCTGATATCACACACATGGCTCAGTGTTCCAGAGTTTAGCGTGTTTCCATTCTTAACTTTGAACAGACATTTTTCCATATATTTCCATATATTTTGAAAGGGCCCTTAGTTATTTGTATTGTCTTGTACAAAGAGAGCCTGAATCCTAATCTGTAGAATATCTCCCTAATGATCTTAATGGCACATAATCTCCTCCAACTGTAGAGAGAGGGGTTCCCCAAGATTATCACGATTCCGCTGTCATTATTGATATAATTTTCAAAAAGCTCCAATATAAAGTTAGCGGAGGTAGTATTGTTGACCTGTGAAATAAATTTGAGACATTTCTATGTGTTTGAGTTTCAAATTTCCTGGGCTGAATGAGAGGATTGTAAATGTTTGGGAGGTGGAGAGGGGGCAAATCTTCAGCAAATAGTAATGGACTGGAGACAGGCACTCTGTCTGAAAACGAGAGCCCGGCCCCATGCAGTGAATTGTAGGACTGGGAATTGCTAGGGACCTCACGATACGATATTATCACGATACTTAGGTGTCAATACAATATGTATTGCGATTCTCATGATTCTGTATGTATTGCGATTCGATACTGAGCTTTTACTGCGATTTGATGTTCCAAACATATTGCTGCAGAGGGACAAGAGAGAGCCATAAGAAAACAAGTTTTGATCAGTCATGGGAATAATAGGGCTAAAAACAAGTTGTCCCACAATTTAAAACGACAATGGAGAACAACCTGTAAAAGGAAAAATACTGGAGTTTTGGCACAGGTACAGCTGACTAGCACAAAAATATTGCGATACTGCCAAAAATAATATTGTGTGATATATTGTCAAAAATAATATCCCGATATGTATCGATTTTTTTCTCCCATCACTAGTGGATAGGGGCTGCTGCCTGCCTCTGTAGTAAAGGCTTCTCTCCGTCCCAGACAGGGGCTTAATAGGTAACTCAGGCCTGCTGTGCTGTGGGAGCTATGAATGCTATTTACCCTTATAAAGGCCCTATCTTATTTTAATATACACAATTTACCACTAATTAAATCAAGAACTCATACAGTACAATATCTTAAAATACTGTATATGCCTGCTTTTTTAGAATGGGTTTTATGGTCTGTTTTACAGAATGACTTTGGCCACAGAGTGAATGTTGTTTGGAAAGCAGGGATTCTGGAGTAGACCTCAGCTGTCATGGACTGTTATCCCCCTGACACCCCTCCCCTTCTCCCTTCCTTAAGACTGTCCTCAAATAACTTGAACTGGAGATTGATTTTAAGGACAGAACTTGGACTGAAATTCACATTCATGCAGTTATTGCCCCAAGATATATGTTTGAACTGAGCTCACAAAGTAGAGCTCATAAATGTGATTAATGGACAGTATCTGCTTGCTTGGAGACTTGGAGTGTATGCTTCCATTGAATGACCAGGTCCAAAAATGCCCACGTTTGTGCACTTTTCAGATGACTGGCTCTGGAATCTGTCTCTTTAGATTGGTCATTCAGTCTCAGTCATAATTAAGCACAACAATGACCCTGCCAGGAATAAATTTCCCAACTTCTATTAGAGTTTCAAAGAATATGTTGGATTTATTATTATTCCCCAATGCAGTAATTAAACCACATATTTGTGAAATAGACGGAATGTGAGGCAATTAGTTTTAATGATGTGCAAGACAAATCTGCACGACAGCAATTACTGCGACAAAGTGTTCAACAGCCAGGAAGGCAGGCCAGCCCCATGCAACAGGACAGACCCAGGGAAGAGAGACAGACAGTGACACTGCAGCAGCCAGACTTGTGTGGAGCTCTAGTAAGAGTCAAAAGGGCCAGGGTCAGTGCCCACTGCCCAGACAAGCCCATTGTCAATTAATGGAACGCATGTTTGGTGCCACGTGTCACTTTAATGACTGCTGTTGGGCGACAGAGCTGAAGAGGGTCTTGTATTCAAGGTCACATACACAGACTCTGATGTATACCAACTGTACAATTAGGCAATCTTCTAGGCCAGTTACACAAATTGATAAATGCGTTTACGTAATTGTTCCAATTCAGATGGTATGGTGTCAGAGTGGGGGTGGTGGTTGGGAGGGGTGGGATGGGGAGGGGAGGGGAGGGGGGGGGGTTCACTAATTGACTGAACTCTCCCTCATAATGTCAACAGACTCTTTGGACTGTTTGATGCTCAAAGTCTTCCCCAAACCCTTGTAATCTTTGAGGTTGGAGTGACTTGGGACAAGACGGTGGCAACAGGCCAGCCTCAAGTCTGGTTAGTGGATGATATATTTAACTCCTTGCCAAAAAGAGACAAAGCATTTCTTATTTTATCCCATGGTGTACTGGAAAACTCAGATCACATACCAAGTTATGAGTCCACACTCTACATTTCCCTGACTGAATGTGTAGTACACTTCATCAGAAAGGGCTGGATTTTCCCCAGAGCAGTTAAAACTAATGCTCTAGCAAAAGTTTGGGTTTAAATAGAATAGACTTCACCATAAACCACAGGAATATGGTCAAGGACTATTATTTAATTCCCAATTTGTTTCCTTTTGTCATCATGTTGCGATGATTGACTGTTTGTAATGCGTACTCTCTCAATTAGCATACATCATGTTGTAAGAAAGTTGTGCTGAATTCAAAACCATGTGGGGCTAGTTGACCGCCGTTTCATGGCAATTTTATGTCTATTGTTCGGATACAATTAGAGTTTGAGAGAACAAAAGACTGAAGCCAAGCTGTGAGCTGTACTTAAGCAATAAGACCCGAAGGGGTGTTCTTATGCACGACACAACGCTGAGTGCCTGTATACAGCCCTTAGCTGTGGTATATTGGCCATATATCACAAACCCCCAAGGTGCCTTATTGCTATTATAAACTGGTTACCAACATAATTAGAGCAGTAAAAATAAATATGTTGTCATACCTGTGGTATATGGTCTGATATACCACAGCTGTTAGCCAATCAGCAATCAGAGCTCGAACCACCCAGTTTATAAAGTAGAATAATCATGTTCCTTGGTATGGCAGCCAAGGACTCGGTCTACCTCATGCCATAGAGGACACCTAGGAGGTCCATTCGTCTCTCACACCAGACAAACTGGACCCCATGTCTGAATGGCATCACATTGCTATAACAGGAAACCTACAGCAGGTAGACCATGCAGCCAGTGGGGCCCTTAGCTACCAGCTCTCCTCACAGTGCCAAAAGCAGTGGAAGCTTTCCTGCCTGCGATCTGTCAGTGTCCACGGCATCTGTGCCAATAGCATTCCACCACTGTTGACAGAGCACTGCTGTTTGCTTTAGCCACCAGAGAATAGAAACCTGATTTAGTTTTTGAGGACAATGTCATAAATTCTGCAGCGCAATCCAGTACATACAATTGTGTCACAAGATGGAGAGGTTGTTTGCTTTAAATCGCATGCCACAGGTCTTAGAATAGTGTTCAAGTAGCCAGAGTGAGGTGCAGGGAGGGCCCAGGTTTGGAAGTGTGCAGATTGTTTTGCCATGACCATGAAATTACCTCAACGCTCACTGTATTTGCAGACAATTGATAAATATTGTTTATACATTAATCTTTGACCAGACAAGGAAAACACGTCCCCTCAGATATGGTTTATTTTTTCAAATACAGAAATATTTGCACAAGCCATGCCATACATGAAGTGTGAGGCATTTACAGACAGATTCCAGGTAGGCTCCAAGCCGGCCTGTGGAATCTAGTTTCCCATTCAGAATTGTTTTATGTGCTCTTTTAATTACCTTTTTAAACTGTTTGTCTTTATAACTGTAACGACACACATTGGGTTTGGAATCAGTGACGAAAGGTATTTCTAGGAAAACTGCTGAGCATTGGAGCACCAGCAGCATTAAGCACAGCCAAGGAGCTGAAGTGACTCTTACCTTAGCGAGAAATGGGATAAGGGTTAAATGTAAGAGATCACATACATTTAGACTAAACAGGGCTGTTATGGGCTCAGGTGAAATTGAACATAACACTCCAGGCTCTGCACTATAAGGAAACCAGAGTAAAAGCAACGGCAGGGACACACAACTAATCAGCCCTTGATTGAATCACTTAAAGTAAAGATGGCCTGTGCTGAGATAATGTAGGCCATGTCCTGAGATGCTCTTTTATGTGAAAGGCCACATGTTCTAACATGACACCGTTAAAGATCTCCCTCCGTCTCTCTCTGCCCCCTGCAGCCGACTGCCAGCCCCCCTGCCAGAACCGCGGCTCCTGCAGCAGGCCCCACACATGTGTGTGCCGCTCTGGATTCCAGGGGGCCCACTGCGAGGAGGCGGCCCCAGAGCAGGTGTACATCCACACCGGAGGGTCCCTGAGGCGCATCCAGCCAGGCACCAACCCCTTCCAGAGGGAGCAGCCCAGGTGGAGACCCACGGAGAGGCAGGCCATAGACAACCCCAGCCCTAGGGCCCAGACCCCCAGACCTGATACCACCAGACAGCCTCTCCAGCCTGTGTAAGTCCACCATTGCACTGTACCTTCTTCCTGATGGAGTATTTAGACATTTATAGATGGTTACTCACTGACCTTTACACACTGACCTAATTTATCTCTGTTTAGCTGGAGGAACAATGTGTTTTCCCAACACAAGCTACACTCTTAGAAAAAATGATTCCAAAAGGGTTCTTCGGCTGTCCCCATAGGAGAACCCTTTTGGGTTCCAGGTGGAACCCTTTTTGGTTCCAGGTGGAACCCTTTTTGGTTCCAGGTAGAACTCTTTTGGATTCCATGTAGAACCCTTTCTAGAGAGCTCAAAAGGGTTCTACCTGGAACTCAAAAGGGTTCTACCTGGAACCAAAAAAGGTTGTTCAATGGATTCTCCTATGGGGACAGCCAAATAATCATTTAAAATCAAATCAAATGTTATTTTATTTGTCACATGTGCCGAATGCAACAGGTGTAGTAGACCTTACCATGAAATGGTAACTTCATGAGCCCTTAACCAACAATGCAGAGTTTTAAAAAAGTAAGTAATAAAAATGAGCTAAATAAACTAAAGGAAAAATAGTAACACAATAAAAATAACAATACCAATAACGAGGATATACAGTGAGGGAAAAAAGTATTTGATCCCCTGCTGATTTTGTACGTTTGCCTACTGACAAAGACATGATCAGTCTATAATTTTAATGGTAGGTTTATTTGAACAGTGAGAGACAGAATAACAACAGAAAAATCCAGAAAAACGCATGTCAAAAATGTTATAAATTGATTTGCATTTTAATAAGGGAAATAAGTATTTGACCCCTCTGCAAAACATGACTTAGTACTTGGTGGCAAAACCCTTGTTGGCAATCACAGAGGTCAGACGTTTCTTGTAGTTGGCCACCAGGTTTGCACACATCTCAGGAGAGATTTTGTCCCACTCCTCTTTGCAGATCTTCTCCAAGTCATTAAGGTTTCGAGGCTGACGTTTGGCAACTCGAACCTTCAGCTCCCTCCACAGATTTTCTATGGGATTAAGGTCTGGAGACTGGCTAGGCCACTCCAGGACCTTAATGTGCTTCTTCTTGAGCCACTCCTTTGTTGCCTTGGCCGTGTGTTTTGGGTCACTGTCATGCTGGAATACCCATCCACGACCCATTTTCAATGCCCTGGCTGAGGGAAGGAGGTTCTCACCCAAGATTTGACGGTACATGGCCCCGTCCATCGTCCCTTTGATGCAGTGAAGTTGTCCTGTTCCCTTAGCAGAAAAACACTCCAAAAGCATAATGCTTCCACCTCCATGTTTGACGGTGGGGATGGTGTTCTTGGGGTCATAGGCAGCATTCCTCCTCCTCCAAACACAGCGAATTGAGTTGATGCCAAAGAGCTCGATTTTGGTCTCATCTGACCACAACACTTTCACCCAGTTCTCCTCTGAATCATTCAGATGTTCATTGGCAAACTTCAGACGGGCCTGTATATGTGCTTTCTTGAGCAGGGGGACCTTGCGGGCGCTGCAGGATTTCAGTCATTCACCGCGTAGTGTGTTACCAATTGTTCTCTTGGTGACTATGGTCCCAACTGCCTTGAGATCATTGACAAGATCCTCCCGTGTAGTTCTGAGCTGATTCCTCACCGTTCTCATGATCATTGCAACTCCACGAGGTGAGATCTTGCATGGAGCCCTAGGCCGAGGGAGATTGACAGTTATTTTGTGTTTCTTCCATTTGCGAATAATCGCACCAACTGTTGTCACCTTCTCACCAAGCTGCTTGGCGATGGTCTTGTAGCCCATTCAAGCCTTGGGTAGGTCTACAATCTTGTCCCTTACATCCTTGGAGAGCTCTTTGGTCTTGGCCATGGTGGAGAGTTTGGAATCTGATTGATTGATTGCTTCTGTGGACAGGTGTCTTTTATACAGGTAACAAACTGAGATTAGGAGCTCTCCCTTTAAGAGTGTGCTCCTAATCTCAGCTCGTTACCTGTATAAAAGACACCTGGGAGCCAGAAATCTTTCTGATTGAGAGGGGGTCAAATACTTATTACCTTCATTAAAGTGCAAATCAATTTATAACATTTTTGACATGCGTTTTTCTGGATTTTTTTGTTGTTATTCTGTCTCTCACTGTTCAAATAAACCTACCATTAAAATTATAGACTGATCATTTCTTTGTCAGTGGGCAAACGTACAAAATCATACTTTTTTCCCTCACTGTATACTGTACAAGGGGGACCGGTACTGAGTCAATGTGCAGGGGTACGGTGTAGTCGAGATAATTGAGGTAATATGTACATGTAGGTAGGGGTAAAGGGACTATGCATAGATAATAAACAGAGAGTAGCAGCAGCGTGTGTAAAGAGTGTGAAGGAATGTGAAGGAATATGTGTGGGTCTGTATGTTTGTGTGTGTCCGTGTGTGTGTGTGTGTGTGTGTGTGTGTATGTGTGTGTGTGTGTGTGTGTGTATGTGTGTGTGTGTGTGTGTGTGTGTGTGTGTATGTGTGTGTGTGTGTGTTGGTTTCTATTCCAAGCGTACAGTGGGCCTTTGAAGTGGGTCTGACGTTCTAGATCACTGACATCTGAGATTTCTTTTACATTATCGTTGTTCAGAAGAGGATTTAAACCTCCGATGCCATTTATTTTGATCTATGATGGCAGTGGGCATGGCAACCCCGAGGCGTTCTGAAATGTTTTTGGCCCGGTGTCATGGCACAATGATATACATCTTCATTTGAACATGGAATTTGTCTCACAGTCAAACTTGGACTCAAGTGTAGATTCTGCGGTTTATTCTGATAAACGTTGCTCATATAAAAATTATTATTGCCTCTAAGCCCCTCATTTATACAGTAAGAAGACATAATTATTTTTTCTCATCTAATCAAAATCAGCCTTATTCTGACAGGAGTAAGTAGAGGGAGTAGAAAGGCAATGTACTGTACCCACCACCATTATTAGTTACACTACAACAGCAGTCACATAGACAATGTAATACATGCTGTCATGAGAAGCAAGTGCAATGATATTCTCTATGATGTGTATGTACAACATACGGCAAACATACGTTTTTTATTCTGGTTTGCATTATGATTTGTGTTTGTTATTTGGTTGAATCAAAGCAGATGAGAGGGTCCATATGTTAAATGTTTAATACTTAATGCTTAATGCTGTGTAAAACCAGAGCTAAACAACCTAGCATGTCTTTCCTTCTTCACCATTTAAAAGAGCTGCTCCATATTAACTCCACAGGGGGTTAAGAAGCCATGGCTGAAAAACCATGAAGTTCAACATGTAGAATGAAAGAAAACAAATCTGATTGGCCAGATAGGAAAGTCACAGTAACACTTGCCATTTGCTATGAATATAGAAATCTGATTTGAATGAATAATGTATTTTCTTTGGGTTTGTGTAACACTATAAAACATTTAATTTGTTCTATGACTCATTGGACTGGACTAACATTGACTACCGATGCACATAGTGTGACAACTGGTCAGACTAGGCCCTCTCACAGCACATTCAGCTACTCTCAGAAAAACATTAATCAAACCAGAGAATGGCATCAGACTTTTGGCTTCGACAGCAGTCTATTTTTGTCGCAATTACTCTGGAAATGATACTGCCAACAATATTTTGTTTTTTCCTTGCTTAAGTACATTTTTAAGCCTGGAGGTCACTGCCAAATCTTCTGATTAAGGTTATGTTATGGTTTGAACTGTATTTCGGACTGAGGGTGTTGAAAGGTGTTGCTTGTTTGTGTCCATGACTGCTCAGGCCGCTTTTTTTGCTATGAATGGGATAGGTTTATCTTGTCAAATGCTTCTCTGCCTTGGATGACAGCCCAATGGTTTTCTAATCCTCATGCAGTTGTATAAAGTGCCATAATTAGTTTGAGCACTGAGGTCACCCTTCATTTTCAGCCAAAGTGTCATCTGGGTTTACGTTTATGGTCCAGTATGTTCTAATAGCGAGTGCCTTTTACGTAGTTATGTCACATCATATTTCTGTTTGTGTTATGGAATTACTCTGGCAAAACCCATCTGATGCCTGTAGTAGCTAGAAGTAACCCAAGTAAATGTTTTGGCAGATGTTTTCCTAAAACAGTTTTTCTCTTTTTTCACTTGCATTGTTTCTTAGTCACGAAATATCTTTAGTTTGTAATCAATACAAGGCGTGTGTCAGAAGTGCACAGTTGCTATGCATATGTTTGCTTTGATATTGATTTAGTGGACATATTTGCAGCCTGAGTCACAGATCTGGGGCAAATAAGAGAGCAAAACTGCACATTTGACATTACAAGAGGCAGACACCATTACTGAGTCACACACAACCTGGTGATGAGCAGCTTGATGTCTCTTGTCTCTAATGGAGCTGACTAACACATCTCAGCAGGTGCTGTTAATCTGAAGATGAGCCATTTCCTATTCCACAACACAAGGCTGCCCAGAGCCTGCCCCAACCTCTCAAATGAAAGCTTGTGGACGCGCTGGCAAACCCAGCCATTCAGAAAAAAGGGGATTTGAAGCCAGAAACAGGCCAAACTATGAGAAGTATAGAAAACAGTGTGTGTGGACATTTGGAAAATATTATTCATATAGCCCACTCGGAGAGTGGCAGCCCACATGAAAAAATATTACAGTTTACTATAGAATACTACAGTACTTACTATATAATTCTATAGTAAACTGTAGTATACTGTAGAGTACTATACTACACACTGTATTATCCCTCGATCATGTGTAGTACTTACTATAGAATGTTGCAGTATACTGTAGAATACTATAGTAAATGCTACAGTATTATCCGCTAAAAAAACACTCTGGTAAATACTACAGTAATGTCCGCAAAAACACTATAGTAAATACTACAGTATACTACAGTCCACAAAAACACTAAAGTAAATACTACAGTATACTACAATCCGCAAAAACACTACATTAATTACTATAGTATATACTATAGTTTTCTTTTACTAGAGTATTTATACTATAGTTAACTGTATACTACAGTAAATACTACAGTATTCACTGTAGTGTTTTTGCTCACGTTAGTCTGAAAAAACACTACAGTGAATACTATAGTATTTATGCCATAGTATACTATAGTATTTTTTCATGTGGGAGGTTCACATGTGTCTGTATTTTTAGGCTAGTAGAGAGCTGTTTCTCAGAAGATGTTTATGTGATTTATTCTGATGGTCCAGTTCTAGTGAGCAACATTCTCTGTTCGGGCTCTGTTGAAAGCAAGAGGTGGAACAATTTACCCCTGGATCATCAGTGGACCTGGGTCTTTGTCTTAGATTTCAGGTTTTGGTTGTGCTGTGGCCAGAGGTTTAGGAGCAATGTGAGGTCACTGATAGAGTGCAGAGTGGTGCCAAGCCCAAATTAACGAGTCAGGGGAGCCGCCTCTGCAAAGATTAGAACGTCCTGCAGGTTTTACCCCCTCTCCTCTCTTGGCTTGGAGAAAGGGCACAACATCCCCTGACCCCTGCCTCTGCCCCTGCCTCTCCTCTCCTGCCTCCAGCCTGTCCAGGCCTTTCCTGTTCTCCCTAAGAGGGAAGGTGTGAGGTATGTCTGGGAAACAGATTTGGGTGGTTATGCCAATAGCACCTTGTTATTGACTTGGCCTCTATTGCCTGTTGGGTTGTGCACAGACAACGGGGGCATTTTGTAGCGGCTTCAAGCAGAGCTGGGCTTAAGGTGGGCCAAGTTGGCCGGCAGTGATAAGGGCATGAGGAGTCGCCTGCCTGGCTGACGTGGAGCGGTTTGGGAATCCAGAAGGCCTGCTCTCCAGACCTGCCAGTTGGCCTCCCGGGGTAATGAAATCACCCTGTGTGCACTGTGTCAGCAGCAGATGGGGAAAACATACTGTATACTGTATTTCGTGAAGTGATTTGTCAACACTTGGGAATATCGGGACGGTCTGTAAGACATTCCAGTAAAACAGGTGTAGACTTTTGCTGCACTTAACTCAATTTACAGAAGGCCTGTGTAGAGTAGTCAGAGGCAAAACACAGGCCTTTTAGATTATTCATCAAACGGGAAAGAAAGTGTGTTCATGATGTTTGCAGATTACATGTTTTACCGTAACCATGCCCATAACATTCTGCATCAGGGTTTGTCACTGTTTCCACCTTTGTTGACTGGCTATCAACAGCAGGTGGAATGCTGAAGTCTTCACTGCAGCGGATGGACAGTTCCTTAGGAATGGCCCTGCCAGCAGGTGTCACTGACCGGTAGTCCTGTCACTTGGTGCCATGTTTGGGTTTGTGGCTGCCGCTGTCTAAGCAAAATGATGATGCCATATTAGTCATAATGGACCTCCTTTAGTCATAATTCGGCCTGCACTTCATTCACTTTAACACTATATGGGAAGGCTGTTATATCCATTCGATTACTCATTGTCTGTCAGACTCTGCTTGGCATTTGAAGTTGACTTGACTCACACAGGCAGAAATTCCCAGAGAGTGAGACACTTCAAATGTAATTTTACCAAACCCAAACGTGGAAAAATGTAAAAGGCAATCCTGTAGGATCAGATGTTTATAAAAATATGTTATTTCATGGTCACGCTAGCGAGGTCCCACTGTAAAGGGCCTCCAGCTCTCCAGCAGAGGAGGATGATGTTATTATTGTGGATAAACTGCAAAGTGAATAATCCTGCTGAATGTATCTAGCACATTTATGAGTGACAGTCCAGTCCTAAAACATGTTGGGATGGACAAAACATATGTTACTGTTGTCCTACTGTTAGCAGGGTCTGGGATCATGAGAACTTACTGTGTCCCCCCTGACACTCCCACTCTACTCCCCTACACTCCCACTCTACTCCCCTACACTCCCACTCTACTCCCCTACACTCCCACTCTACTCACCCACACTCCTACTCTACTCCCCTACACTCCCACTCTACTCCCCTACACTCCCACTCTACTCCCCTACACTCCCACACTACTCCCCTACACTCCCACTCTACTCCCCTACACTCCCACTCTACTCCCCTACACTCCCACTCTACTCCCCTACAGTCCCACTCTACTTCCCAACGCTCCCAGCCTCCACCATACTCCCCTCCATTTCCACCACACTCCTCCACACTCATACCCTACTCCACCTCACTTCAACTATACTCTCTCCCACTCTACTCCCCTACACTCCCACTCTACTCCCCTACACTCCCACTCTACTCACCCACACTCCTACTCTACTCCCCTACACTCCCACTCTACTCCCCTACACTCCCACTCTACTCCCCTACACTCCCACTCTACTCCCCTACACTCCCACTCTACTCCCCTACAGTCCCACTCTACTTCCCAACGCTCCCAGCCTCCACCATACTCCCCTCCATTTCCACCACACTCCTCCACACTCATACCCTACTCCACCTCACTTCAACTATACTCTCTCCCACCCTACTCCCCTTCATTCTGACCCTCCACCTATAGTGAACTGTGCGGACATCCCAGGGTCTGGCTAGGTCTAACGACAGGCTAGTGATTGCCAGGTCTCTGGGCCACTCTTACGCAGCCGCCAAATAAATAATCCATTCTGCCTTCATACCGTCCGCTGTCCGTCCCGTCTGTCACCCCTGCAGTGGGACCTGACAGAGGTTCAGCGTAACACAATATTTCCTGTGGGGGGCTTTGCTCAGCTTAAGTAGTGAAACTTCCTTCCCTGCCAGCATGAGATCCTGGTGGTCACAGCCAGTCTGTCAGCCCGTTTTATCAGGGTCAGGGCCAGCCGTAAACCGTTCCTCTCCAGGCCCAGCTGGATCGGTGATACAGAGCGGCATGGAGGACACATTCACTGCCTCCCCTGGGTCCTTCCTCTCTCCCTCTCTGACATCAGGCCTCCACAGGAAACGGGCCAGGCCAGGGGCAGAGCAGAGCAGGATGTGTGTGCAGCATGCACTCATCTCTCCAAAGGTGATTTCTCTTTGTGCTCCATGGTTACATAATCACACATGGAGGGAGGAGGAGGAGAGACCTGCATCCTACTGCAGGACATCCCAAATAACAATCTCTCCACATGTGCTAGCTTAACTGGACTAATAGAAATGTATGTGCTAACTGCAGGTAGCATTGTTGGAGCAGGTATTGCATTCAAAGCCAAATCTTTACTATAATTTACTACAAAAACACAATGGGAACCTTGCTGGGATCCATGCAGAGCTGTTTCACTTGTGGCAGCTTACTCATTCAGTCGTATCTTCTAACGCAGTGTTTCCCAACTCCAGTCCTCAAATAACCCCAACACTACACATTTTTAACTAATCATCAAGCCCCTCAATTAATTAAATCAGTATGTTTGTCCGGGGCTACAACAAAAATGTGTGCTGTTGGGGACTGGAGTTGGGAAACACTGCTCTAATGTATTGGAGCGATGTTACGGCCATAATTACCAATAAGTGAGTGATGGTGATATATTTATCTTACTGCAGACAGTAACTGTTTTCCTCATATCGGCCCACCTTTGTTGCTGGGTGACTAATAGGCCCAGTGGTTACAGAGCTTGTTGACTCGAGGCTTTACACTGACTCACACAGTCACTTCTCAGAGGAAGCTGTGGTCAGTGAGGGAGTCCTCCATGTTAATCATGGAACAGTCATTCCTTTTAACCTAACCTCAGACAGACCACACCACTCTCACTGCTGGAAGCTACTGTCAACATACCACCGTAGGTGTTTACGGAAGCTGCCAGAAAGTATTACTGTTCCCACATGAAAAAATACTATAGTGTATACTACTATATGGTTAGTGTTTTTACCGACTTTACTGTAGTATTCACTGTAATCCGCAAAAACCCTATAGTGAATACTGTAGTATTTACTGTAGTGTTTTTGCAGACTGTAATATACTGTAGTATTTACTGTAGTGTTTTTTGGGACATTACTTTAGTATTTAAGTGTTTTTGTTTTATTATCTTTGACATAGAAGTGGGGGGCTTTCTCCTATTGGAGAAATACTAAAAGAGCAAATGTTCCATAACGTGTAGGTAGGACAGGGTTATGATCAGAGAGTTCAGAGCTTCTGCTCTTTTCTATAACCATAGGGAACACAAAATATTGTCTATACTTGGCATGTAAGTTTCTCACTTACGTGTGGCACAAACTGGGATATGGGGGAGGGGAATGGGCAGGGTATATGCAAATTAAATACTGTAGTATTTACTACAGTTAAATTTTTTACATGTTTTTGCAGACTGTAGTGTTTTTGCAGACATCTCTGTAGTATTTACTACAGTGTTTATTTTGGGATAATACTGTAGTATTTACTACAAAATTCTATACTAAGGATTGTACTACACATGAACGAGGGATACTACAGTGTGTAGGATAGTATTCTACACTATACTACAGTTTACTACAGAATTCTAGATTAAGTACTGTAGTATTCTATAGTAAACTGTAGTATTTTTGATGTGGGTTGTTATGTGATATATCTGTAGTTGTTATTGTTGTAGAATTAGGAGCAGCGTGAGACATGGTAATAGCAGTAGGTTTGCTGGGAGGCCTAGTGATGGTAATATAGATGGTTTTTAGTACACAACACACTGACGTCAGGCACGGATGTGCGCGAATCAAGGATGCAGAAAGACCGCCATCCCATCTGCCCCCATTTAACATAGCCTACATTTATGTAGTTATTACTTTTAAATAAATAACAACTTTTTGGGGTTCTTATAAGCTTACAATGTTGTTTTGATTATTGCTTGAACAGTCGCTAAGATTATATTTGGTTGTCATTTTAGCAAAATACCTATTTTGGATGCAGCAATTGTTAGCTAGAAGGCTAACGGTCATTGACATAGACTGTAGCAAAAGTGAGCCAAAGAGCCATTTTACTGGTTGAAGTTGAAGTTGTTTTTAAGTATAATGCAGTTGATTTGTGATGATGACACGAACATGTTAAGCAGGACATTCATACGAGCCTTAAATTACAATTATAATCCAACAGTAGTGTGAAATGCACTCATAAGCAACATGTAAATGGCACTCTATGAGAACTCCCGTGTTCTGCCACCAACATGGCACGCATCGCTCTCGTTTACAAACACAGAAAGGGGTCTATTAGCAATAGTGGTGGAATGGCAGCTGTAATGTTGAAAGCAAGGAAATCCATTTTTTCTCATAACTACAGAGAAGGGAAAAAATGTCAAAGAGCAAATCCCATGGTAGCTTTAGTTTATGTCTCTGATACTCTTGACACTTTTAATCCTGTATGCTCTTTATGCTAAGCCATTCTGCCTGGGAAAGTTATCCTGCCATCTGGTAGTCAGCTATCCTAATCAGGGAGGAAGTACCAAGAGTCATCCCCTTGTCTCCAGATTCTGCAGCCAAAAGAGTATGCCTTGAGCTGGGGGAATAGAGGGCTATGGAGGGGGAGTTCGGACTCAGAGTGTAAAACTGTTTAACCTTTACCCATTTAAGTTCAATCTGTTCTTTCTGACCTCTGCAGGGATAGACTGTAGCGTGGGGATCCCTGATCTGTTTCACTAGTCTGGGTGTGAATGTGAACTTGAAAGAGGCCTGGGCAGGCTTAGTGTTCAGTGTTAGGGAGGGAGGGACAGGCTGTTTGTCTTTGTGCTGATGCTACAAACTTGACCTCTGGCTCAACCCTGGTCCCCAATGAGCACTTTCACTTGTGATGTGAATGGATAAGGCCATTGTGTTTCTCTGCTAACTCTGAATTATAGAATGTCACATGGCAAAGAGTGCAGACTGCTCTGGAGGCTACCTTTTCCTCACGTGAACCCTCGTGGGGCTTGGGATGGGACGGTGTGGGGATGTTTGGAATTGGTACATACCAGCTGCCATGTTTAAAGTTGCTTGTTTCTGCATGCTTGTTTGTGTGTTTATGTTGGTCTTTTATGGAAGAGCTGGTTTGTTGTATTTCAGTCAAAGTTGACATTTTACATGAAATTGAGGGAAACGAAAGAATGGGAAACATGAAATTAGAATGTTTTTGGTGATATTTACATGGCAATTATATAAGCATGTACTAACTACAGGGTGGGTATACAATGCTACATACAACTATTACAGGGTTAGATGACTGATTTGGGAGAGGGAGGTCAACTCAACACAAAGAAAGCAGCATTTAGCACAGACACAGTGATATTGGCAGAGTAAGACTATAGATCAGAGTCCCATGAGTGGTTGACTTCCTTGTCAGGCCACAAGAAACAAAGGTTCTTAGAAAGCTCTGCAGCACGGAACAGATATGGCTCTCTGTTCGCCAAGCTCTCTAGGGCCTCATCAGACACCCACTTACTGCCACAGTGCCGGCCCAGCCTGGCCCGGCCCGGCGGGCTGCAGGTCCCAAGCCAAATCCTAATCCAACACATCAACCAGCAGGCCTCTCTGATGCAGCTGTCATTGGCAGAGACAACAACAACAATTTCTGGGAAACAAAGTGTCCCTCCCTCACTGCAGTTCAGCATCCAGCACAACATTGGTCTGAGTTCCCATGATGGGGCTTGGTGTTGAAAACAGGAATTACCAGTATGGCTGTGCATGCATGGGACCAGTTAATCCAGGCAGTGGTCAGAGCACTGGATCCCTGGGGACTGAGGTCGTGTCTACACTTGACAGTTAAATGCGACTTCTGCTATCAGAATATGAAGATCACATTGAAAAGACGGGTCTAGACGCACAAAAGTCGCTTTGTGGTCATATTGTGTTCAGATCTGACTGACCACTTCAGGAGGTGGTCAGGGATGCATTGTGTGCAGATTTCTCCTCAGTCTGGACACAATCAGACTACCGAAAGCGCCTACAGTGGGCGACGTCATCAGCACTCCTCCCACAAGTCTCCAGAAACGTGTGTTTTGGGTCAGAGAGGCACCTTTTCATTATAACATTGGAGAAAATAAGTTTCTAGCGTGTGAGGAACGTGTTTGCTGGCCCCATAAATGCTAGCCAGCTAGCTAATATTTAGAATATATTTTTTTGGGGGGGCTAGAGTTACGCTAACCTGTTTGCAATCCCTTTAGCATTGCTTGCTAGCTTGCTGGCTAGCTACAGAAGTTAGCTGGCTAGTTAGCTACAGTAGTTAGCTACTGCCATCAGTTGTTGTTGTGTTATTATTATTTTGCCAATTCCACCGTTTGTAGAATGCATACTGCCATTTGAATATAGCGCAGGAAAAGGGAATCCGGACACAGGGTGGACACGGTGTAGACACATGACGCATTCGGAATTCCATGATTGTCAAGGCGTGCTGAAGGTGGGTGTGGTGTATGAATCATGCGCAGGACGCAGAGGCTCAGTCCAAAGGCTTTATTGCAATATATATAAAAGACAGAAGCACAATAAGCCCGAAGGCGAATACACGGCGCACACAGGCGACAAAACAAACGGCGCACAAACATGTGCAAAATAACCTCTCCAAAACACTGGAGGGAAAATGTAGCTCCAAACACGAAACAGAAGCGCAATCACACACAACGACAAGCACACACAACGAGAACTAAATAGGACACTAACGAGGACTAACAAGACACAGGTGTACAACATCCAGACAAAACCAAACGAACATGAAACATAGATCGGTGGCAGCTAGTACTCCGGGGACGACGACCGCGAAGCCTGCCCGAACCAGGAGGAGGAGCAGCCTCGGCCGAAACCGTGACAGTACCCCCCCTTGACGCGCGGCTCCAGCCGTGCGCCGACCCGGCCTCGGGGACGACCAGGAGGACGCGGAGCAGGGCGCGCGGGATGGTCCCGGTGGAACTCCGACAGGAGAGATGGGTCTAGGATGTCCCTCCGCGGCACCCAGCACCGCTCCTCCGGGCCGTACCCCTCCCACTCCACGAGATACTGGAGACCCCCATCCGGCGTCTAGAGTCCAAGATGGACCGAACGGTGTACGCCGGAGCCCCCTCGATGTCCAGTGGGGGCGGAGGAGTCTCCCCTATCTCATTGTCCTGGAGTGGACCAGCTACCACCGGCCTGAGAAGAGACACATGGAACGAGGGGTTAATATTCTTATACTCAACAGGTAGATGTAACCTATAACACACCTCGTTCAATCTTCTCAAGACTTTAAAGGGCCCCACAAACCGCCGACCCCAGCTTCCCGGCAGGGCAGGCGGAGGGGTAGGTTTCTGGTAGAGAGCCAGACTCGATCTCCGGGTGCGTACACCGGCCCCTCACTGCGGTGGAGATCAGCGCTCGCCTTGTGACGAAGGACGGCCCGCTGCAGGTGGACGTGGGCAGCGTTCCAAGTCTCTTCCGAGCGCCTCATCCAATCATCCACCGCAGGGGCCTCGATCTGGCTCTGCTGCCAAGGTGCCAGAACCGGCTGGTAACCTAACACACATTGGAAGGGGGTTAGGTTAGTAGAGGAGTGGCGGAGAGAGTTCTGGGCCATCTCGGCCCAGGGAATGTACCGTGCCCACTCCTCCGGCCGGTCCTGGCAATACGACCTCAGAAACCTACCCACATCCTGGTTGACATGTTCTACCTGCCCGTTACTCTCCGGGTGGTACCCTGAGGTAAGGCTAACCGAGACCCCCAAACGCTCCATGAACGCTCTCAAAACACGAGAGGTAAACTGGGGGCCTCGATCAGACACTATATCCTCGGGTACCCCGTAATGCCGGAAGACGTGGGTAAATAGGGCCTCAGCGGTCTGTAGGGCAGTAGGAAGACCCGACATAGGGAGAAGACGACAGGCCTTAGAGAACCGGTCCACAACGACCAGGATGGTGGTATTCCCCTGTGAGAGGGGAAGGTCTGTCACAAAATCCACCGAGAGGTGGGACCATGGTCGTTGTGGAACGGGCAGGGGTTGTAACTTACCCCTGGGCAGATGTCGGGGTGCCTTACACTGGGCACACACCGAGCAGGAGGAGACATAAACCCTCACATCCCTAGCCAAAGTGGGCCACCAGTATTTAGTGCTAAGGCAATGCACCGTCCGGCCGATACCCGGATGTCCAGAGGAGGGTGACGTGTGAGCCCAGTAAATGAGTCGATCCCCGAATCTCGAGCGAACGTACTTCCCGACCCTCAGGACACTGTGGAGGGCTGGGGTCGGTACGCAACGCCGCTCGATTTCGGCATCGACCTCCCACACCACCGGTGCCACAAGGCAAGACTCCGGTAGTATGGGAGTGGGCTCAACGGACCTCTCCTCCGTGTCATACCGCCGGGACAGCGCATCCGCCTTACCATTCTGGGACCCAGGGATGTACGTGATTTTAAATACGAACCTGGTGAGAAACATACTCCATCGAGCCTGGCGAGGGTTCAGTCTCCTCGCTGCCCGGATGTACTCCAGGTTCCGATGGTCAGTCAAAATGAGGAAAGGGTGTTGAGCCCCCCTCAAGCCAATGCCTCCACACCTTAAGGGCTTGAACTACAGCTAACAGCTCCCTGTCCCCAACGTCATAGTTACGCTCCGCCGGGCTGAGCTTCTTTGAGTAAAAAGCACAGGGGCGGAGTTTAGGTGGCGTGCCGGACCGTTGAGAGAGAACGGCCCCTATACCAGCCTCAGACGCGTCTACCTCGACCTGAAAGGGTAATGCGGGATCCGGATGCGCCAGCACCGGAGCCGACGTAAACAGGTCCTTCAGTCTCCTAAAGGCCCTGTCCGCATCGGCTGACCACTGCAGGCGCACCGGACCCCCCTTCAGAAGGGACGTGATGGGAGCTGCCACCTGTCCAAAACCCCGGATAAACCTCCGGTAGTAATTCGCAAAGCCCAAAAACTGCTGCACCTCTTTTACAGTAGTTGGGGTTTGCCAATTACGCACAGCGGACACACGATCCACCTCCATTCTCACCCCTGACGCGGACAACCGATAACCCAAAAAGGAGACCGACTCCTGGAAAAACAGACATTTCTCTGCCTTGACATATAGGTCGTGCTCCAACAGCCTCCTCAATACACGACGCACCAGGGTTATATGCTCGGCTCGGGTAGACGAGTACACCAGAATGTCATCAATGTACACGACCACCCCTTGTCCCTGCATATCCCGGAAAATGTCATCTACGAAGGATTGGAAGACTGATGGAGCATTCATCAACCCATATGGCATGACGAGATATTCGAAATGACCTGACGTGGTACTAAACGCTGTCTTCCATTCGTCACCCTCCCTAATGCGCACCAAGTTATACGCGCTCCTGAGATCCAGTTTTGTGAAAAACCGCGCTCCATGCAATGACTCCGTCATGGTCGCAATCAGAGGGAGTGGATAACTGTATTTCACAGTAATCTGATTGAGACCACGGTAATCAATGCACGGGCGCAACCCTCCATCTTTCTTTTTCACAAAAAAAGAAGCTCGAGGAGGCGGGAGAAGTGGAGGGCCGAATGTATCCCTGTCTCAAAGATTCGGCTATGTAAGTCTCCATAGCTTTTCTCTCCTCTTGAGACAAAGGATACACATGGCTCCGTGGGAGCGCTGCTCCTGCCTGGAGATCAATCGCACAATCCCCCTGTCTATGAGGAGGCAACTGCGTCGCCCTAGTTTTGCTAAACACGAGAGCTAAATCCCCATATTCAGGCGGAATGTGCAGTGCGGGCACTTGGTTTGGACTTTCCACCGAAGTCGCCCCCACGGAAACACCCAGACATCGCCCTCGCACTGAGCAGACCACCCATCGAGAGCCCTCTGTTGCCACGAAATAGCAGGGTTATGGGTGCTTAACCAGGGAATCCCCAGCACCACTGGGTACGCAGGAGAGTCGATCAGATACAGCTGTATAGTCTCCTCATGACCCCCCTGCGCACACATCCGAGTGGCACTGTGATCTCCCTGATCAACCCCCGACCCCAACGGGCGGCTATCTAAGGCATGAACGGGAAAAGGTTTGTCAACAGGTAGGAGAGGGATCCCTAACTCAAAACAAAACTTCCGATCAACAAAATTCCCAGCTGCGCCTGAATCTACTAGCGCCTTATGCTGGGAATGAGGTGCAACCTGTGGAAAACAAACAGGTATACAAAAGTGCGCAACAGAAAGCTCTGGGTAAGTGGGACGTCTACTCACCTGGGAGGCCCCCCAGTGCGTGGCCTGTTGTCTTCTCCCCCGGAGAACCCTCCCCAGCACCTGGCCGCAGTGTGCCCTCCACGACCGCACTTGGTGCAGGAGACAGGCCCCCTCGGGCTCCTCCTCCTCCGTTCTCTAGCGCCGGCACCCCCGAGCTCCATAGGGCTCGGCTCGGAGGTGCCGGAGGGCGGAATGGACGGACTCCCCTCGGGACGTCCACCGGGTGGCCAGCAGGGTGTCCAGACGGATGGACATATCGACCAACTGGTCGAAGGTAAGATGGGTATCCCTGCAGGCCAACTCACGTTGAACGCCCTCTCGTAGGCTACATCGAAAATGGTCGATGAGAGCCCGTTCATTCCACCCTGCATCCGCCGCTAGAGTCCGGTACTCTAGAGCGAACACCTGAGCGCTCCTCTTCCCCTGTCTCAAATGGACTAGACGCTCCCCCTGCCGCTTTGCCCTCAGGTGGATGGTCGAACACGGCCTTGAAGCGGCGGGAGAACTCGGCGTAGGTGATGGTGTTGGCGTCCATCTTCCTCCACTCGGCGTTAGCCCACTCCAACGCCTTGCCCGTGAGACAGGAGATGAGGGCGGAAACGCTCTCGTATCCCGAGGGCACCGGGTGTACAGTGGCCAGGTAGAGCTCCACCTGCAGGAGGAACCCCTGACACCCGGCAGCTGTTCCGTCATACGCCCTCGGGAGCGAGAGCCGAATCCCCCTGGGTTCCGAACCTGGGACTGGTGGACCGACCGATGGGGTGGGCAGGGTAGGTGGAGGTGTGGGTACCCTGCTGGCCTCCCATCGGTGCAAGGTGTTGATTACCTCCTGTAGAGCGGTCTCCAGTTGTCTTATCTGGCCCTCTTGCCCACGGAGATGCTCCTCGAGCGACACAGGCGTCACTGCCGATCCTGCTGATTCCATTAAGGTGTGTGATTCTGTCAAGGCGTGCTGAAGGTGGGTGTGGTGTATGAATCATGCGCAGGACGCAGAGGCTCAGTCCAAAGGCTTTAGTGCAATATATATAAAAGACAGAAGCACAATAAGCCCGAAGGCGAATACACGGCGCACACAGGCGACAAAACAAACGGCGCACAAACATGTGCAAAATAACCTCTCCAAAACACTGGAGGGAAAATGTAGCTCCAAACACGAAACAGAAGCGCAATCACACACAACGACAAGCACACACAACGAGAACTAAATAGGACACTAACGAGGACTAACAAGACACAGGTGTACAACATCCAGACAAAACCAAACGAACATGAAACATAGATCGGTGGCAGCTAGTACTCCGGGGACGACGACCGCCGAAGCCTGCCCGAACCAGGAGGAGGAGCAGCCTCGGCCAAAACCGTGACAATGATCAGAACTCTATGATCAGAATACTAAAGCTGCATGAACTGTCAAGTCTAGACACGGCCTGAGGCAGTGGAGCGCAACTTCCAGCTCCAAATATCGAACAATGTCAGCCTCTGGTCCTTGTTGAGCACTAGTTAGTTTATGGTGTGCTGCTCAATAGGTGATTACATACAGTACTAGTCAAAAGTTTGGACACACCTACTCATTCAAGGGTTTGTCTTTATTTTTTGCAATTTTCTACATTGTAGAATAATAGTGACGACATCAAAACTATGAAATAACACATATGGAATCATGTAGTAACCATAAAAGTGTTAAACAAATTAACAAAATATAT
Source organism: Coregonus clupeaformis (assembly GCF_020615455.1). NCBI lineage: Eukaryota > Metazoa > Chordata > Actinopteri > Salmoniformes > Salmonidae > Coregonus > Coregonus clupeaformis. The sequence goes on from NC_059216.1 coordinate 8,657,808, forward strand.
TATATTTGAGATTCTTCAAAGTAGCCACCCTTTGCCTTGATGACAGCTTTGCACACTCTTGGCATTCTCTCAACCAGCTTCATGAGGTAGTCACCTGGAATGCATTTCAATTAACTGGAGTGCCTTGTTAAAAGTTAATTTGTGGAATTTCTTTCCTTCTTAATGCATTTGAGCCAATCAGTTGTGTTGTGACAAGGTAGGGGTGGATGACAGAAGATAGCCCTATTTGGTAAAAGACCAAGTCCATATTATGGCAAGAACAGCTCAAATAAGCAAAGAGAAACGACAGTCCATCATTACTTTAAGACATGAAGGTCAGTCAATCCGGAAAATCTCAAGAACTTTGAAAGTTTCTTTAAGTGCAGTTGCAAAAACCATCAAGGGCTATGATGAAACTGGCTCTCATGAGGACTGCCACAGGAAAGGAAGACCCAGAGTTACCTCTGCTGCAGAGGATAAGTTCATTAGAGTTGCCAGCCTCAGAAATTGCAGCCCAACTAAATGCTTCACAGAGTTCAAGTAACATACACATCTGTTCAGAGGAGACTGCGTGAATCAGACCTTCATGGTCGAATTGCTGCAAAGAAACCACTACTAAAGGACACGAATAAGAAGAAGAGACAATAAGAAGAAGAAACACGAGCAATGGACATTAGACCGGTGGAAATCTGTCCCTTGGTCTGATCAGTCCAAATGTGAGATTTTTGGTTCCAACCGCTGTGTCTTTGTGAGATGCAGAGAAGCTGAACGGATGATCTCCTCATGTGTGGTTCCCACCGTGAAGCATGGAGGAGGAGGTGTGATGTTGTGGGGGTGTTATGCTGGTGATACTGTCTGTGATTTATTTAGAATTCAAGGCACACTTAACCAGCATGGCTACCACAGCATTCTGCAGCGATACGCCATCCCATCTGGTTTGCCCTTAGTGAGACAATCATTTGTTTTTCAACAGGACAATGACCCAACACACCTCCAGGCTGTGTAAGGGCTATTTGACCAAGAAGGAGAGTGATGGAGTGCTGCATCAGATGACCTGGCCTCCACAATCACCCGATCTCAACCCAATTGAGATGGTTTGGGATGAGTTGGACTGCAGAGTGAAGGAAAAGCAGCCAACAAGTGCTCAGCATATGTGGGACCTCCTTCAAGACTGTTGGAAAAGCATTCCAGGTGAAGCTGGGTGAGAGAATGGCAAGAGTGTGCAAAGCTGTCATCAAGGCAAAGGGTGGCTACTTTGAAGAATCTAAAATATAACATTTCTTTTGATTTGTTTAACACTTTTATGGTTACTACATGATTCCATATGTGTTATTTCATAGTTTTGATGTCTTCACTATTATTCTACAATGTAGAAAATAGTAAAAATAAAGAAAAACCCCTTGAATGAGTAGGTGTGTCCAAACTTTTGACCGGTACTGTACATATCTGACGTATGGGTCCCTCACTGAAAAATATAATTTATCACCGGTTCTTGTTTCCATATGTCGGAAAACGATTTCTGCTGGCCTTTTTTGCTGTTTTTAGGTCATTCATGGCTGTGCATGCATGGGACCAGTTAATCCAGGTAGAGATCAGAGAGCTGGATCCCTGGGGACTGAGGCAGCGGAGCGCAACTTCCAGCTCAAAATATCTAACAATGTCAGCCTCTGGTCCTTGGTGAGCACTAGCTAATTTATGGTGTGCTGCTCAATAGGTGATTACATACATATCTGACATGTGTGGGTCCCCCACTGATAAATATAATTTATCACTGGTTCTTGTTTCCAGATGTCAGAAAATGATTTTTGTTGGCCTTTTTTGCTGTTTTTAGGTCGTTCTCAGTATAAATAAATGTTTTGTATTGCTTTTAAATTAACTTCCTCGGGCTGTATCAAAATCCCCTTCATCAGCCTTCTTGTTTGTGTACCTGCTAAGCTTAAAGGGCCAATCAGCAGTTGAAACAATAACAAAGTGTTTTCCCCGCCACTGTTTCCGTAAAAAGCTGAAAGATGGGGCTGGAGAAATGTAATCACTCTCAAATTCATATACAGACCTATGGATGCAAGGACTGACCATCCAAGATATCAACATTATAGTTTTAACCATGTTTTGAGGCTATACAGTGTTTGTTTACATGTATATTTTGGGTTAGGATGGAGAACGACAGTTTAACTAAGCTCATGAGGCATTTATACGTTATATTCTTCAATGGGTACATATCATTAAAGGTAGACTCAGCAATATGGATCAGCAAAATCAAGAGACATTAATCATCACGGTCACTGGTACAGTCTAGAAATACACTACATGATGAAAAGTATGTGGACACCTGCTCGTCGAACATCTCATTCCAAAATCATAGGCATTAATATGGAGTTGGTCCCCCCTTTGCTGCTATAATGGACTCCACTCTTCTGGGAAGGCTTTCCACTAGATGTTGGAACATTGCTGCGGGGACTTGCTTCCATACAGCCACAAGATCATTACTGAGGTCGGGCACTGATGTTGGGCGATTAGGCCTGGCTCGCAGTTGGCGTTCCAATTCATCTCAAAGGTGTTCGATGGGGCTGAGGTCAGGGCTCTGTGCAGGCCAGTCAAGTTATTCCACACCGATCTCGACAAACCATTTCTGTATGGACCTCGCTTTGTGCATGGGGGCATTGTCATCCCCAAACTGTTGCCACAAAGTTGGAAGCACAGAATCATCTAGAATGTCATTGTATTCTGTAGCGTTAAGATGTCCCTTCACTGGAACTAAGGAGCCTGACCCATGAAAAACAGCCCCAGACCATTATTCCTCCTCCACCAAACTTTGCAGTTGGCACTATGCATTCGGGCAGGTGGCGTTCTCCTAGCATCCACCAAACCCAGATTCGTCCATTCGACTGCCAGATGGTGAAGTGTGATTCATCACTCCAGAGAACGTGTTTAGACTGCACCAGAGTCCAATGGCAGCGAGCTTTACACCACTCCAGCCGACGCTTGGCATTATGCATGGTGATCTTAGGCTTGTGTGAGGCTGCTCGGCCATGGAAACCCATTTCATGAAGCTCCCGACGAACAGTTCTCATGCTTACGTTGCTTCCAGAGGCAGTTTGGAACTCGGTAGTGAGTGTTTCAACCGAGGACAGACAATTTTTACGCACTACGTGCTTCAGCACTCGGCAGTCCCATTCTGTGAGCTTGTGTGGCCTACCACTTTGCGGCTGAGCCGTTGTTGCTCCTAGAGGTTTCCACTTCACTTACAGTTGACCGGGGCAGCTCTAGCAGGGGGGCAGAAATTTGACAAACTGACTTGTTGGAAAGGTGGCATCCTATGACGGTGCCACGTTGAAAGTCACTGAGCTCTTCAGTAAGGCCATTCTACTGCCAAGGTTTGTCTTAAGAGATTGTGGCTGAAATAGCCGAATCCATTAATTTGAAGGGGTGTCCACATACTTTTGTATATATAGTGTAGATGCAGAAAGTGTGCAGCATAGTGGGTCAATTTCCGCAACAACTACGAGCGTTGAAGCGTGAGTCTACCTTTATTTATAAGTCCAAAAATGGATGTAGCAGCTGCTGATTGAAAACCTACGAAGATCTGACATTTCAGAGCAAAACCATGCTTTTATGTTATTAGGACTTGGCATCACAGAACACCTCTTCCTGCTTAGCTGTCTCGCTATAATTTGGTAAATTAATTATCAGAGCGACTGTAATATGTTGGAGAGGTTTGAATGGCCTCTCAGTTTTGCATGTCTTTTGGTCCTCTTCCCTGAACCATACAAACCACAGGCCTCTGTTCCCCTCCCATCCTGTCCAGGCACAGCTCTCTGGCCTGCTTCTCACAGCCTCACACTGCTCACGCGCTCTGGAAATTGATGGACTGGCGAGGGGGTCACATAATATGGCCCCCTAGGTGGGATTTAACAACAGTTTATTTCACAGCTTTTTGGCCAGAAGTATACCGGCCAGAAATATAGTGGACAAAAATATAGCGGACAGAAATATAGCGGACAGAAATATAGCGGACAGAAATATAGTGGACAGAAATATAGCGGACAGAAATATAGCGGACAGAAGTATAGTGGACAGAAATATAGTGGACAGAAATATAGTGGACAAAAATATAGTGGACAGAAATATAGTGGACAGAAATATAGCGGACAGAAATATAGCGGACAGAAATATAGTGGACAGAAATATAGTGGACAAAAATATAGTGGACAGAAATGTAGTCATTCACTCGCACACAGAGCATCTGTGGACCTTGTTGGAATCAAGTTTAGAAAAAGTATATTCTGAAAAATGAAGTAAAAGGGTTACAGTTCTATGTGGTTAGCACCTAAATCAAACCCATTATAGTACCTTGTGGAGAGGAGATAGGACTGTGCTGTGCTCTCTCTCCTACCTCTGGAAGGCACAGTTTGTCCTCTGATTTAAGCCCTGTCCCCTGCGGCACATAAAGGCTGAGGTAGGAGTTGGCATGGAGTTACTTCAATACATCTCACTGATTTAATCTAACTCTTTTCTAATTCATTGTGCCCAGGCGACGGCTGCTACCAACAGGATTCCTGGAAGGCTAGACAGGGGGAACATGATTTAATCCAGCATCTACGGCTGGTGTGATCCGCTCTGTGACGCACCCAGATTTTCATGAGGGGAAAATAATCTGCCAGGAGCCACAATTAGCCAAGCCATAATGACTCGAGATGCTATCAAAGCACAATAGGCCAATCTGGGCTTGATGTTTGGCCCTGTGCAACTATGTAACGAGAAGACCCAGCACTCTCCCCTGTTCTGTGGTTAGAACACAATGTCCACTAACCAGGTGTTTTTTTCTTATGAGATGGGACCAACAATAGCACTAATGTGCAGTGTGGTTGGTTGCATGCATATACTCCAGAGAAAATACCTCAGAGTAACATCTAATTACAGGAGACAGGGTTGTTTAGGGATTCATCAAAAACATTGGAAAAACACATAGACATGTGTTGTAAGATTTGTTACTTGAATTGTAGTCGTCCTGGGTTTGAGAATGTGTGTGGATTACAGGGGATAGAGGGAGGTATTTTCTCTGAAGTGCAGCCATGGTAGATGTTCAACATCACTGTTCAGGCTGCTTCCAACATGGAGGTCAGTGGTACAGTTTCTATCTGCATAGCGATGTGTAATTTATTTTAACAGTTTGTTGGCGCTTTTTAATGTGGTGCCGATCTGCGGCCAGGAGAGGGAGAAACTCCAATAAAACCCTCAGTTAGCTTCCTCAACTGCTCTTTTGCTGCTCCCATACAAAAAGGCTTTTGGATAATGTTGTAATGAGAGCTCGCTAGAGAACGCTCCTCGTGTCCCCCTGTGTCCTCGCTCCTGATTGAATCCACATGTATCTGGTCAAATGTTACTACATGGTAAATTGATAATGAGGACATTGTCTTCTTACATCCCGTGAAGTAAGATCGAGGCAGATGTCAATAAACATGAATCGCTAAAGCCTGTCTGTAAAGGAACAACTGATAAGGTTTTATGACATTTTTGGATGAAGATGTAATGTTTGGTTGACATACAGAGAAGCTACAGTGTAGGAGCAACAGCTCAGCGCCAGTTCTGAAAACAGGCCAATGTTTTTTTTCTCCCCAAGCCTTCACTTTACACCACAACCCAGCAAATACGTAGAGCCCGGTTTACACGACTGACCACCACAGATTAAACCTTCACAGAGGCTATAATTATAGGTCAGGCTTTGATGTGACAGATACTCCTGGGTTATTTTAAGTTTTCCAATGAACACCAACGTTTCCGCGGCTCACTGAATTGTCCATGTTGCCATGAGGAAGAAGCTACAACAATACATGAAATAAGCCCAGTGCTGTCAGGGTATCATCTTTATTATAGCCTGTTCAGCGTCAAGCTTTGAGGTCTTATTGAAAGGAGCACAGAGAGACCTCAATGCACCCACTGCGAATTGTCTCTAGAAAAAAGCCAGGGAAATGAGATCTGCCACTGGAGCTGTGGTTGACCACTGAGGGGGCAGCTGTGCTGCTATGTGAGTAATAGAAGATTAATGCTTTCACAACCCCCAGCCACCTCTCTTCTCACTGCTTCCCAAACCACCCAACTGAATCTACAATGAATTTCCAGACAAATAAGAGATATATGTACATGTATCAGTTTTCTTATAAGATGTGGGTTGATGGAGATGGGGTAGAATTATTTCAAACCTGATCTAATGTGAACATGGATAATTTAAAAATAACATTGTTTCTGAAAATGCCATGTTTAAATTCCTGTGTGCTGATCAAACCTTGTAATTTGAAAGCTTATCTGATATGAAATCCTATTTTGAATGGCGAGGTTCAGAGGATTGCATTCTACAGAAAGATGATAGCATCTTGACGGACAGTCTGGAAAGGTTCCTATGTATTCTAGTTTCACGGTTGTTCCTTTTTGGAACATTATGGACATTCAAAAAACAAATATTTAAAAAACATTTGTCACATGCTTCGAAAACAACAGACTTATGGGTATTTTTCCAACAATGCAGAGTTAAAGATAAAATAGAAATAGTGACACGAGGAATACGTACACAGTGAATAACAAATAACAATAACGAGTAAAAAATAACATGACAATATACGGTGAGCTCCAGTACTGAGGTGATATGCAGGGGTACGAGGTCATTGAGGTAGTTACACTGAGTATACAAAACATTAAGAACACCTGCTCTATCCATGACATAGACTGACCAGGTGAATCCAGGTGAAAGCTATGATCCCTTAATGATGTAATTTGTTAAATCCACTTCAATAGTGTAGATGAAAGGGAGACAGGTTTAAGAAGGATTTTTAAGCATTGAGACAATTGAGATATGGATTGTTAATGTGTGCCATTCAGAGGGTGAATGGGCAAGACAGAATATTGAAGTGCCTTTGAACAGGGTATGGTAGTAGGTGCCAGGCTAACCGGTTTGTGTCAAGAACTGCAACACTGCTGGGTTTTTCAGGCTCAATAGTTTCACGTGTGTATAAAGAATGGCCCACCACCCAAAGGACATCCAGCCAACTTGATACAACTGTGGGAAGCATTAGAGTCAACATGGGCCAGCATCCCTGTGGAACGCTTTCGACACCTTGTAGAGTCTATGCCCCGATGAATTAAGGCTGTTTTGAAGGCAAAAGTGGTGCAACTCAATATCAGGAAGGTGTATGTACATACAGTGCCTTCAGAAAGTATTCAGACCTCTTGACTTTTTCCACATTTTGTTAGGTTACAGCCTTATTCTAAAATTGATTAAATAAAAAACTAATCCTCAGCAATCTACACACAATAACCCAATAATGACAAAGGGAAAACAGAAATACCTTATTTACGTAAGTATTCAGACCCTTTCCATTGATCATCCTTGAGATGTTTGTACAGCTTGATTGGAGTCCACCTGTGGTAAATGTATTTGATTGGATATGATTTGGAAAGGCAGACACCTGTATATATAAGGTCCCACAGTTGACAGTGCATGTCAGAGCAAAAACCAAGCCATGAGTCGAAGGAATTGTCCATAGAGCTCCGAGACAGGATTGTGTCAAGGCACAGATCTGGGGAAGGGTACTAAAACATTTCTGCAGCATTGAAGGTCCCCAAAAACACAGTGGCCTCCATCATTCTTAAATGGAAGAAGTTTGGAACCACCAAGACTCTTCCTAGAGCTGGCCGCCCGGCCAAACTGAGCAATCTGGGGAGAAGGGCTTTGGTCAGGGAGGTGACCAAGAACCCGATGGTCACTCTGACAGAGCTCTTGAGTTCCTCTTTGGAGATGGGAGAACCTTCCAGAAGGACAACCATCTCTGCAGCATTCCACCAATCAGGCCTTTATGGTAGAGTGGCCAGACGGAAGCCACTCCTTTGTAAAAGGCACATGACAGCCCGCTTGGAGTTTGCCAAAAGGCACCTAAAGGACTCTTAGACCATGAGAAAAAAGATTCTCTGGTCTGATGAAACCAAGATTGAAATCTTTGAAATTAATGCCAAGCATTGCGTCTGGAGGAAACCTGGCACCATCCCTACGGTGAAGCATGGTGGTGGCAGCATCATGCTGTGGGGATGTTTTTCAGTGGCAGGGACTGGGAGACTAGTCAGGATCGAGGCAAAGATGAACGGAGCAAAGTACAGAGAGGTCCTTGATGAAAACTTGCTCTAGAGCGCTCAGGACCTCAGACTGGGGTGAAGGTTCACCTTCCAACAGGACAACGACCCTAAGCACACAGCCAAGACAACACATGAGTGGCTTCTGGACAAGTCTCTGAATGTCCTTGAGTGGCCCAGCCAGAGCCCGGACTTGAACCCGATCTAACATCTCTGGAGAGACCTGAAAATAGCTGTGCAGCAACGCTCCCCATCCAACCTGACAGAGCTTGAGGGGATCTGCAGAGAAGAATGGGAGAAACTCCATTCTGTGCCAAGCTTTTAGCGACAAACTGGAATTAAACCAGACTAAGTCAGTGGCACAGATGGAACTATCCAAGCAGAAGATACATCTTCAAATGTTGATATTTGGTTGCGTTGACAACCAAACACAATTCAATATCACTTTTGAAATACAATAAATAGCCTATTAACTTGTCGACAACTGAAGTGAACAATAATATGTTGGATTCACGTCTCCAACTCAACCAAAAATACAAGTTAAAGAATGAGATTAAGCCAGTGGCTCAGATGGAACTATGCAAGCAGTAGATAGGCCTACATCCAATGTTCCCTCTAAGCTGTGCGCGTGTGCGCAGCTCCTCCGGGACTGCCGCGCAGAAGAAATATCATCCCGCTGCAGAGAAGCACGAGATTGAACTTCACTCAACTTTCTAGTTTTCCCCTTTAGTTAACACTATCAACGTTTCCCTTTACTGTGTGAATTGTGATCGAATCAACGCAATACTAGCCACTTTCAATGCAATATACTGAAAACAAAACAAACTATGCAAGTGATTTTCTTGTAGGCAGAACACATCGGAGCAGGATTCTATTGCATTGACACGCACAACTCAGGCCCATACTCTACACAGACCGGTGCGCCATAACCAATCAGAGCTGCAGTATCCCTATATGCAAATAGACCATTGCCATATATGGATACAGTGGGGAGAACAAGTATTTGATACACTGCCGATTTTGCAGGTTTTCCTACTTACAAAGCATGTAGATGTCTGTAATTTTTTATCATAGGTACACTTCAACTGTGAAAGACGGAATCTAAAACCAAAATCCAGAAAATCACATTGTATGATTTTAAAGTAAATAATTAGCATTTTATTGCATGACATAAGTATTTGATCACCTACCAACCAGTAAGAATCCCGGCTCTCACAGACCTGTTAGTTTTTCTTTAAGTAGCCCTCCTGTTCTCCACTCATTACCTGTATTAACTGCACCTGTTTGAACTCGTTACCTGTATAAAAGACACCTGTCCACACACTCAATCAAACAGACTCCAACCTCTCCACAATGGCCAAGACAAGAGAGCTGTGTAAGGACATCAGGGATAGAATTGTAGACCTGCACAAGGCTGGGATGGGCTACAGGACAATAGGCAAGCAGCTGGTGAGAAGGCAACAACTGTTGGCGCAATTATTAGAAAATGGAAGAAGTTCAAGATGACAGTCAATCACCCTCGGTCTGGGGCTCCATGCAAGATCTCACCTTGTGGGGCATCAATGATCATGAGGAAGGTGAGGGATCAGCCCAGAACTACACAGCAGGACCTGGTCAATGACCTGAATAGAGCTGGGACCACAGTCTCAAAGAAACAATTAGTAACACACTACGCCGTCATGGATTAAAATCCTGCAGCGCACGCAAGGTCCCCCTGCTCAAGCCAGCGCATGTCCAGGCCCGTCTGAAGTTTGCCAATGACCATCTGGATGATCCAGAGGAGGAATGGGAGAAGGCCATGTGGTCTGATGAGACAAAAATAGAGCTTTTTGGTCTAAACTCCACTCGCCGTATTTGGAGGAAGAAGAAGGATGAGTACAACCCCAAGAACACCATCCCAACCGTGAAGCATGGAGGTGGAAACATCATTCTTTGGGGATGCTTTTCTGCAAAGGGGACAGGACGACTGCACCGTATTGAGGGGAGGATGGATGGGGCCATGTATCGCGAGATCTTGGCCAACAACCTCCTTCCCTCAGTAAGAGCATTGAAGATGGGTCGTGGCTGGGTCTTCCAGCATGACAACGACCCGAACACACAGCCAGGGCAACTAAGGAGTGGCTCCGTAAGAAGCATCTCAAGGTCCTGGAGTGGCCTAGCCAGTCTCCAGACCTGAACCCAATAGAAAATCTTTGGAGGGAGCTGAAAGTCCGTATTGCCCAGCGACAGCCCCGAAACCTGAAGGATCTGGTGAAGGTCTGTATGGAGGAGTGGGCCAAAATCCCTGCTGCAGTGTGTGCAAACCTGGTCAAGACCTACAGGAAACGTATGATCTCTGTAATTGCAAACAATGGTTTCTGTACCAAATATGAAGTTCTGCTTTTCTGATGTATCAAATACTTATGTCATGCAATAAAATGCAAATTAATTACTTAAAAATCATACAATGTGATTTTCTGGATTTTTGTTTTAGATTCCGTCTCTCACAGTTGAAGTGTACCTATGATAAAAATTACAGACCTCTACATGCTTTGTAAGTAGGAAAACCTGCAAAATCGGCAGTGTATCAAATACTTGTTCTCCCCACTGGATGTACCATTCACTTTGACCTGGACTTTGTTTACACCGTGAGTGGTCGCGAGTAGATGCGCTTGTTTTGATATCAAAGCAAGAGCTGCATGTAGCCACGTGTGTACATTTGTTCATATTCTTTGCTAGTAAGTGAGTTATTACGTTTCAAGTTTCAAGCCCAGTTATAGCTAATTTCTAGTCAGCAATGGGGAAGTGGTTGCTTCCTACAAGAGCACAAAACGTGTGCCTTTCTAGCCACCTTTGAAAAGCATGTCAGGTAAAGAGCTTGTCTTAAAGGGGCAGTGTTGTATTTTGAGGCAGGCTGAAATAAGCTAAGTAGCCAATAGGCAGAGGGTAGCATAATTTGTCTGATTCTCTATAATAATGGTATGGGAATAATAATGACTTTTATTTTGTAAAGTGGTTTCTTGCATAAAAAAACAACATTTTCAGTTAACTTCTTGTCTGAAGGACAAGTGGATAAACAGGTTAATGTCAAGCCTTACATGTTTTTTTAAAAGGTCTCATGGAATGTAAGCTTACATTGACCACCACACATTGGCTGCTACTGTAGGCTGAATGATAGAACAGCTATTTCCATGTTAAAATGTTATGGGATGCATTTTCTCCATAGTTTTTTTATGGTAGGCTACTTTGATAGGCCTACATTATGATCAAATAGCCACAGTAGCCTACTTGGCCACTGTTATAACTGTAACTTAAAGCGGGTACAGCCTCAGTGTTCACAGTAAACACGCGCCAGAAGTTTCACAGAATTTTCACAACATTCAAGTTTAACCTCAGCAGACCTGAAATTTGTTCAGTGCCTAAAAAAATTAGAGGGGACATTGCCTACATCTCCTTTAAATGTTGATATTTGGTTGCGTTGTCAACCAAACACAATTCAATTTTAGTTTTATAATACAGTAAATAGCTTAAAATTAAGGCTATCATACAAACTTTAAAATGTGTAACATCCATGGCCACATTTTGAGGTTTCTGTAACTATAAATCTTCTAATGTAATCATATAAAGTGTGCATGTTCAAGATAACATGGTCGTTGCAGGTCTGTGGAGATTTTCACAATTGCTGTAATAACCCACACAGAATCTTAAACAGCATTGATCACATGCACAATGTACTTTTAATGTAATCTCAACTGCAATCCAGGTCATTTGATTCTGCTAATAGATGAAGCACAGCGATAACACATGAATCTGACATTGTATTTCCATTTGAACTTCGCTGTGCTTTTAAATGGTTGAAAGCATAGTGATAACACATTGGAAATTCAACTATCTTTTGGCTCTTTTTGAGTGGGTGAGTATAAGTTGTAATTGGTCAATGTCTCAACCAAATATTACCCATATCCACGTTGAAATGACATAGTGTGGCCAGTGGGAAGCTTACAGTAAAGAATTACAAAGTTCACTGTTCAAACGCATTCTCACAATACACCCATAAATCGTCTCTACTTTAATTGCCAAAAAAAGGGTGTTTACAATGACTGTCTAGTACAACGTTATCACTGTTGAAGCCACAATCTGTGAAATTCAATAACAATTAGCCCATTTGCCAGTTTACTGTTGTTCCTCCAAATTAGTCTGATGATCTACTTATTCAATCTTTAGCAGTGAAGTGAAGTTCTCTCGCTTATATTTTCTCATAATGAGATAAACATGTACAAACTTGGATTTCCACTTGATCTTTGATTACCATAATTTACTTTCCTATTTGCCAATTAGCCTTCAAATTTCTGCTAATTGCGAGCGACTGTTATGCAATAACAGCATTTTGGACGAGGATCACTTTTGGAAAGAGGTAAATGGAGCCAGTAAAGCTGGAATCCTTAATGGTGAAACAGCCACGTCCGTTTGCGATATTACAACATTTGACATTTTAGTCATTTGGCAGACACTCTTATCCAGAGCGACTTACATGAGCAATTATGGTTAAGTGCCTTGCTTATGGGCACATCGACAGATTTTTCACCTAGTCGGCTCGGAGATTAGAACCAGCAACCTTTCGGTTACTGGCACAACGCTCTTACCCACTAAGCTACCCAACAACAAAGAAGTTACTCAAAACAACGGACACAGTTTTTTCCCCTCGGACATCATTGCACGCGCAATTAAAGAGCATAATATGTACAGCTTTTTTTTTTTTTACCATGCTGCGTGACACTCCTCAGCTTGGCAACAAAAACAATAACAGCGGTGGTGGGGCAGCCAGTGGAGCTGTTTCCCCCTACTGCGGATTCCATCTTTAAGCATTTTGTGTAAATAAAGAGAAAAAAAAATCACTGGGTTAATATTGCCATGATAGAGTGAGCTATTCTTCTGGTGATTAGTTGTGGCATTAGAGATTGGCCCTGGGGACATGCCACATTTCTTTCTGGGGGCACCACTAGCAGAAGTGATCTGTTTTGAGAGCCCCCTAGTATCTGGCTGTTCCTGGCAGCATAACAAAGCCGCCTCGCAGAATGTCACAACGGATGCATTGGTTACTATAACACCCTCTTCAAAGAATGCCTACCATTTTGCTTGGCAGGGTTATGTCATTGAGAGCTATTAACAACTCGATTTATGGGATTCTGCGTCAGTTCCTGGTTCTGTCCTCTGTTTTGATTGGACTGTACTATCAGCATGGGCCGATATTGCCCCCTAATTGGCCCCTGATCCCTCTCTTATTATTTTGTTTGTATAAAAGCCCTGTGCATCTTTCCAGGCCACCTGGCACTCCAAGTCCAACGAAACAAGATTCTGTTATTGAAACGCATTAGTCTCTAACTGACTGACTTATGATATATTTAGTGTCGATTAGCAGTGATCAGACAGCATTTTGGAAGATGCTAAAGAATGCCCTGTATTGTACTGAACTATGAATATACTTTGCATGTTTTCCAGGTTGACAATGTGCAGTAGGCCCGTGATGATTAAGGGTTTCGTTTGAGATTAGGGCTGGGCAATATGGCCAAAATATCATATCGCAATATTTTTCTCATTTTTGGCAGTATGTGACGGTATTTGATGTTTCTGAATGGGTGGAGCAGGGTAGTGGAGGGGTGGGTCTAGGTGGTGGGGGGGTGGGGGTGGAGCAGGGTAGTGGTGGGGTAGTTGTGGGGTGGGTCTAGGTGGTTGGGGGTGGAGCAGGGTAGTGGTGGTGGGGGGTGGAGCAGGGTAGTGGTGGGGTGGGTCTAGGTGGTGGGGGGTGGAGCAGGGTAGTGGTGGGGTGGGTCTAGGTGGTGGGGGGTGGAGCAGGGTAGTGGTGGGGTGGGTCTAGGTGGTGGGGGGTGGAGCAGGGTGGTGGTGGATCTGGGACCATCAGATGAATGCAAGCGCTGCCTGGGGCCTAGCCTAGAGAGCTGCTGTTTCTGACGGGCACCACTAGCAGAAGTGATCTGTTTTGAGAGCCCCCTAGTATCTGGCTGTTCCTGGCAGCATAACAAAGCTGCCTCACAGAATGTCACAACGGATGCATCGGTTACTATACCCCCCTCTTCAAAGAATGCCTACCATTTTGCTTGGCAGGGTTATGTCATTGAGAGCTATCAACAACTCGATTTATGGGATTCTGCTTCAGTTCCTGGTTCTGTCCTCTGTTTTGATTGGACCGTACTATCAGCATGGGGCGATACTGCCCCCTAATTGGCCCCTGATCCCTCTCTTATTATTGTCAAATGGCACGGTAGGAGCAGCCAATCACATTGCCTGTCACTTTTTACAAGACATGTTATGCCTATGTCGTAATGCTGAAATGGGTTTGAACATAATAACAACCCCTTGCCATAATAATTATAGGCCTACAGTGTAATGCTTTGGGGTACGATATGTGTTTTTCTACCAAGCAGGCTAGACTGTTACAGTGATTAGTGATTTCCCAAACGTGATAACTTCTAATTGTCTCCCACATACAGTATGTGGAATGACGAACGAAAGCTTCTCGCTCAGAATGATTCCCTGCTGTCAGTTGTCATCATCCCAGGGCTTTCTTCAGGTTTGAACACAGATTGTCTTGTGTGTTTAAGGTCCTCTGAGATCCGCCAGAGTTTTGATTTCTTTACAATGATGATGCTGTTAAGTAGAGCAGGTCTTGCTGGGACTTTGTTAAGACAGTAAAGACCAGTCCTTGTCTTCATCCAGATCTCACCACTACCTGCAGTGTACAGTATTCTAACTCTGAGGGGTGAAGGCATATATTTTAATTTGTTTCAAATGTTTATGTCACATGCACAAGTACAATGAAATGCCTTCCTTGCAAACTCAAAACCAAACAATGAAATAATCAATAACAATGTAATACTAGAAAAAAACACATCAGAAATAAGAAGAAATATGAAAAACACAATAAGTAAGTAAGTAAGCATACTATATACAGGGTCAGTTCAGATACCATATTTACAATGTGCAGGGATACTGGAGTGATGGAGGTAGATACAGTTGAAGTCGGAAGTTTACATACACTTAGGTTGGAGTCATTAAAACTCGTTTTTCAACCACTCCACAAATTACTTGTTAACAAACTATTGTTTTGGCAAGTCGGTTAGGACATCTACTTTGTGCATGACACAAGTAATTTTTCCAACAATTGTTTAAAGACAGATTATTTCACTTATAATTCATTGTATCACAATTCCAGTGGTTCAGAAGTTTACATACACTAAGTTGACTGTGCCTTTAAACAGCTTGGAAAATTCCAGAAAATGATGTCATGGCTTTAGAAGCTTCTGATAGGCTAATTGACATAATTTGAGTCAATTGGAGGTGTACCTGTGGATGTATTTCAAGGCCTACCTTCAAACTCAGTGCCTCTTTGCTTGACAACATGGGAAAATCAAAAGAAATCAGCCAAGACCTCAGAAAATAAATTGTAGACCTCCACAAGTCTGGTTCATCCTTGGGAGCAATTTCCAAACACCTGAAGGTACCACGTTCATCTGTACAAACAATAGTACGCAAGTATAAACACCATGGGACCACGCAGCCGTCATACCGCTCAGGAAGGAGACGTTACTTTGGTGCGAAAAGTGCAAATCAATCCCAGAACAACAGCAAAGGACCTTGTGAAGATGCTGGAGGAAACAGGTACAAAAGTATCTATATCCACAGTAAAACAAGTCCTATATCGACATAACGTGAAAGGCCGCTCAGCAAGGAAGAAGCCACTGCTCCAAACCCGCCATAAAAAAGCCAGACTACGGTTTGCAACTGCACATGGGGACAAAAATCTTACTTTTTGGAGAATGTCCTCTGGTCTGATGAAACAAAAACAGAACTGTTTGGCCATAATGACCATCGTTCTTGGAGGAAAAAGGGAGTACTTGCAAGCCAAAGAACAACATCCCAACCATGAAGCACAGGGGTGGCAGCATCATGCTGTGGGGGTGCTTTGCTGCGGGAGGGACTAGTGCACTTCACAAAATAGATGGCATCATGAGGAAGGAAAATTATGTGGCTATATTGAAGCAACATCTCAAGACATCAGTCAGGAAGTTAAAGCTTGGTCGCAAATGGGTCTTCCAAATGGACAATGACCCCAAGCATACTTCCAAAGTTGTGGCAAAATGGCTTAAGGACAACAAAGTCAAGGTATTTGAGTGGCCATCACAAAGCCCTGACCTCAATCCTATAGAATATTTGTGGGCAGAACTGAAAAAGCGTGTGCGAGCAAGGAGGCCTACAAACCTGACTCAGTTACACCAGCTCTGTCAGGAGGAATGGGCCAAAATTCACCCAACTTATTGTGGGAAGCTTGTGGAAGGCTACCCAAAACGTTTGACCCAAGTTAAACAATTTAAAGGCAATGCTACCAAATACTAATTGAGTGTATGTAAACTTCTGACCCACTGGGAATGTGATTAAATAAATAAAAGCTGAAATAAATCATTCTCTCTACTATTATTCTGACATTTCACATTCTTAAAATAAAGTGGTGATCCTAACTGACCTAAGACAGGGAATTTTTACTAGGATTAAATGTCATGAATTGTGATTTGGCTAAGGTATATGTAAACTTCTGACTTCAACTGTATGTATAGGGGTAAGGTGACTAGGCAACAGGATATAAGATAAACAGAGTAGCAGCAGCTTGTATGTGAGTGGGTGTGTGTGTGTAGAGTCAGCATAGATGTATGTGCATATTATGTGTGAGTGAGAGATGATGGAGTGAGTGTGTGTGTGAGTGTGTAAGGCCCTGTGAGTGTGCATAGAGACAGTGCAAAACTAAAAGTTCAATAAGGATACAAGGTTAATTTGTTTTGAAAGCAACGTATGTTTCTAACAACTTTACATTACCCATCACACGCATGCACACACGTCCCCTTAGTATAGCACTCAGACTTTTGTCATTTAATTTGCTGAGTGGTAAACATAATTATTATTTGGTCTCACATGAATTCCATCACGAAGTACTCAAAAGTATAGGGTCTAATGAGGGTGGGGGACAATTCAGTTGGTAATTAGTTGTTAGTTGTTCAGCTGTGTGTTAGCCATGTAGTCCTATTCACAGCTCTCACAGCATTTACACAGAAAGCCCAATTCTGATATTTTCTTCATTAATTGGTCAATCAGATCAGCTCTGAAAAAGATCTGATGTGAAAAGATCTGATGTGATTGGTCAAAATAATAGTTAGTGGAAAAAAGATCAGACTTGGGCTGCCTGTCTAAACGGAGCCTAAATGCGTCTGCATGCTTCCCAGCCGAAACAGTTCGGAAGAGTTTGTGCATATATTATGACGACATTTTGTGACGTTTTTTGTTCGTTTTGGACTGATAAGGTTTTTTTTCGGCTGTTCGGGAACACAAAATTTTTTCTGGAGGTAAGCCGAAGTTCGGAGCCGAAGTCTACGCCCCTTCGTCAGTGATTGGTCAACAGTAGGAATTCTTCAATAAAGTATTTGTTGTCATTCAACGAGAGATGTTTTGTTTTCATAAAAAAATGTACATAGAGAAATACTGCACCAAACATCTTTGTTAGATTGCGCGACTAAGATCTCCTCGGCAAACACGTAAAAATGTATGACATTTATGATTCTTAATTCGGACTATTTTGAGGAAGTATATACTGGCTACGGCGTCTCGAAATGGACAAACAGTACTACTGCCGCTTTTTTCTCGTTTTTCAAGTGCAGGTCTTTTAAGACCACTCGTTCGGTTCGGCTAGCCGACTTCGGCTAGGTGCCAGCCGAACTGAAGCATGCTGACGCCTTAAGAGACACCAGCCTGGTTTATTACTACCAGCCTGTTCCATAGAGTTCAGGAACACATGTCTGTGTGTGAGTGGCGACATGAGACACATTGGACTATGGAAGGCAAGAGGAAATTCAATACATTTGTTTCCACTAATTCAATCATTCCTCATTGTCTTTGTTCTTCATCATCATGATGATAATGGGGCCCTCCGTCCCTATCATGGGAGATACTGATTTAATTAAAATGGCATGATATATCATTTTATATCGAGTGAGGACCCATTACACCTTTTTGTTTGTCTGAATTTGCAGGTTTTACGCACCAACCAAGCTTTTAGGAGAGTGCAATGGTTCCCTATTAATATAATTTTATACTGACCATTTTTTTGCAGCTCCCATTGACCTCATGCTATGAGGAAATAGTTTACGATTGGGAGCAAAACATCTGGCTTGGCCCAGGAAATGAGGTGAGGCAGGATGCGTGCAGGCCAGGTGTCAAACACTCAGGAATGGAAAAAACCCATCATGACCTGGGCTGGGCTGGCAACCGCACCGCCATGCACCTCTCCCTTGCTCCACCACCCGGCTGATTGATGACTGATACAAGCACATCTAGTTTCCCCAATGTCATTTCCTACAGAGAGGGTCTCTAGGGGTGTCAGGAATGACTGGATCAACAGCTGTCAGCTAGGTGCATGTTGTCTTTCTAAAGGATCAAATGCTGTTTGTCTCCATTTCTCCTTTTCACTGAGGGTCATGTTACGCTGGCAGCAGGAATGTGGTTTGGACTCTCTGAATAGCAACATGCTGAGTCTTGAGCTGCTGTCACGACTTCCGCAGAAGCTGCCTCACCTCCTTGTTCGGGCAGGCTTCGGCGTTCGTCGTCACCGGCTTACTAGCCACTGCCGCTCCATATATCATCATTCCATTTGTCTTGTCTTGTCAATTACACACACCTGGTTCATATCCCCTCATTAGTCCGTGTATAAGTGTTCCCTCTGCCCCCCTTGTCCTTGTGGGTGATTGTTTTATGTGAGTTGAGTGTAGCTCGGTGGAGCTACTCGTACCTTGTATTGCCGGGGTAGATTGTTCCCCTGTGCCAGTATCTTGTTGGAGCTACCCGTACCTTGTATTGCCGGGGTAGAGTGTTCCCCTGTGCCTGTATTTTGTTGTCGCTATCCAGTGCAACTGTGTACGACGGAATAAACTCTGTATTCAGTGATTTACCCTCCTGCGCCTGACTCCTTCTAATCACACTCATCACAAAATCACCCACCCACTATGGAGTCAGTGGGAGAGGAGCGCATGCCTGGAGAAGGTGCCCGTCCTCGTTTCCTGCCTCTCGGGGAAATCCCTGGAGTGGGCCAACGCGGTTTGGAACGAAGGAGGAGCCGTGTTGGAGAACTACAGGAAGTTTGCTCGCCTCTTTTGGGCTGTCTTCGATCACCCGCCCGAAGGTCGAGAGGCGGGCGAGCAGCTGGTCCACCTGAGGCAGGGGACGAGGACCGCGCAGGACTTCGCTTTGGAGTTTCGGACTCTTGCAGCGGGGTCCAGGTGGAACGAGCGGGCCCTGATCGAGCATTTCCGGTGTCATCTGCGGGAGGACGTCCGACGGGAGCTAGCCTTCCGGGACACCATGTTGTCCTTCACGCAACTGGTGGACATGGCCATCCGTTTGGACAACCTGCTGGCAGCCAGAGGACATCCTGGAAGGGATCTGCCCGTTCCCACCCCGGCCGACTCGGATCCCGAGCTGATGGAGCTGGGTGGAGCTGCCGTCTGAGAGAGTGGAGGACGACAGTGACAGTGCCACTTTGGTGGCACGACGGGACAGTACACCACACGCCATCAATGCTCTTTTGGGTCTGGAGGCGGCAGGCAGGGCACTCTCGCATCACCCCAGGTATCGAACACCCACACCCGTTCAGAGCCCTCTGCTGCGCACTGTACCCTACCTATCTACTTTCCCGATCACATGGTAGTTCCCCAGTGTAAGGCGCTAGTCGATTCAGGCGCAGCTGGGAACTTTATGGACAGGGCATTCTCACGCCGTCTAGGCATTTCATTGGTTCCCCTATCCATTCCACTCCCCATCAGAGCACTTGATAGTCAACCATTAGGGTCCGGGTTTGTTCAGGAAGTTACTGCACCAGTCACCATGATTACCCAGGAGACTTATTGTGAGCAGATCACTTTTTTTTTATTATTGAGTCCCCTGCTTTCCCTGTGTTATTAGGTATACCTTGGTTAGCACTTTACAACCCCACCTTCTCATGGCCGCAGAGGTTTCTCACTGGGTGGTCGCGAGTGTCAGGGTAGGTGTCTAAGTGTTTCCGTTGGTGCAACTACGGTGGAAGTCCAGACAGTACCTCCACCGTGCGCATTCCCCCCGAATACCTCGATTTGGTGAACGCATTTTCAAAAACGCAGGCTACCAAGTTACCACCTCATTGGGCGGGGGATTGCGCGATAAACCTCTGGGTAGACGCTGTACCTCCCAGGACCCCCTGTCGCAGGCTGAAACGGCGGCTATGGAAACATACGTCACTGAGTCCCTCGCCAGGAGTATATACGTCCCTCCACTTCACCCGCCTCCTCAAGTTTCTTCTTTGTGAAGAAGAAAGACGGCGGTCTGCGCCCGTGCATTGATTATCGACCACTGAAAAAGAAGACGATCAGATTTAGTTATCCTCTCCCCCTCATTCCGTCAGTGATCGAGTCAATGCATGGGGCACGCTTCTTCACCAAATTAGATCTCAGGAGTGCGTACAACCTGGTGCGTATCCGAGAGGGGGATGAGTGGAAGACAGCATTCAGCACAACCACGGGGCATTATGAATACCTGGTGATAACCTGCGGTTTGATGAATGCTCCATCCGTCTTCCAGTCCTTTGTGAACGAGGTGTTTTTGGACATGCTTGTTCACAGTGTAGTGGTCTACATCGATGACATTCTGGTGTATTCCGCTACGCGCGCCGAGCATGTGTCCCTGGTTCGCAAAGTGCTGGCCCGACTGTTGAAAAATGACCTTTATGCCAAGGCAGAGAAGTGTATATTTTTCCAGTAGTCCGTCTCCTTCCTTGGATACCGCATTACCACCTCAGGTGTGGAGATGGAGGGAGATCGCATTTCAGCCGTGAGTAATTGGCTGACTCCAACCACGGTTAAGGAGGTGCAACGCTTCCTTGGCTTCGCCAACTACTATCGGTGGTTTATCCGGGGCTTTGGCATGGTTGCAGCTCCCATTACATACCTGTTGAAGGGTGGGCCGTCCCGGCTCCGCTGGTCTGCTGAGGCTGACCTGGCCTTCAGCAAACTGCGGGGTGTGTTCACCTCAGCCCCGGTACAGGCCCACCCCGACCCATCAATACCGTTCGTAGTGGAGGTGGATGCGTCCGAGGTAGGGATAGGCGCTGTCCTGTCTCAACGTTCGGGCACGCCACCCAAGCTCCGCCCCTGTGCCTTCTTCTCTAAGAAGCTCAGCCCAGCGGAGCAGAACTACGACGTTGGTGATCGGGAGCTGTTGGCTGTGGTCCGAGCCTTGACCGAGTGGAGGCATTGGCTCGAAGGGGCGAAACACCCTTTCCTCATCTGGACGGACCACCGTAACCTGGAGTACAATCGGGCAGCGAGGAGGCTGAATCCTCGCCAAGCCAGGTGGGCCCTATTCTTCACCCGGTTCGATTTTACACTGTCATACATCCCGGGTATGAAGAACGTGAAGGCAGACGCATTGTCACGGCTGTATGACACAGAGGAGAGGCCCAGAGACAACACCCCATAGTCCCGGCCTCCTGCATTGTGGCGCCGGTAGTATGGGCGATGGACGCGGATTTAGAGCAGGCATTACTTACAGATCCATCTCCACCTCAGTGTCCAGCTGGGCTGCGGTATGTGCCTGCTCTTATCCGTGATCATGTGGTCTACTGGGCACACACGTCACCCTCATCTGGTCACCCAGGTATCGATCGTACAGTGCGCTGCCTGACCGTAAAGTACAGGTGGCCTACCTTGGCTAAGGACGTGAGGGTGTATGTCTCCTCCTGCTCGGTGTGGGCCCAGAGTAAGGCACCTAGGCACCTTCCAGCGGGTAAGTTACAACCTTTACCAGTTCCACAACGACTATGGTCTCACCTAAGTGTTGATTTCCTGACTGATCTTCCCCTCTCCCAAGGTAACACCACCATCCTGGTCGCTGTGGACCGCTTTTCCAAGGCCTACCGCCTCCTTCCTCTGCCCGGTCTCCCCACGGCTCTGCAAACTGTGGAGGCCCTGTTTACACACGTCTTCCAGCACTACGGGGTACCAGAGGATATAGTGTCTGACCGAGGTCCCCAGTTCACATCCAAGGTCTGGAAGGCGTTCACATCCAAACGTCTGGGGGTCTCGGTCAGCCTGACCCCTGGGTTCCACCCGAGTCAAATGGAACAGGTAAATTAGGATGTGGGTAGGTTCCTGCGGTCCTACTGCCAGGACCGGCCGTGGGAGTGGTCGGTGTTCTTTCCATGGGCAGAATATGCCCAGAACTCTCTCCGCCACTCCTCTACTAACCTAACGCCAATGTGTTTTAGGTTACCAACCGGTTCTGGCACCGTGGCACCAGAGCCAGACCGAGGCTCCTGCGGTGGATGACTGGTTTCAGCGCGCGGAGGAGACGTGGGACGCTGCCCACGTTCACCTCCAACGCGCCGTGCATCGTCAGAAGGCCAACGCTGACCGCCACCGCAGTGAGGCCCCGGTCTTTGTACCGGGGGATCGGGTCTGGCTCTTGACCCTGAATCTGCCCCTCCGCTTGCCCTGCCGGAAGCTGAACCCTTGGTTTGTGAGGCCGTTCAAAGTCCTGAGGAGAATCAACGAGGTCACCTATAGGTTATTACTTCCCCCTGATTACTGTATTAACCCCTCGTTTCATGTGTCTCTCCTCAGGCCGGTGGTGGCTGGTCCGCTCCAGGAGTCTGAGGTGTGGGAGGTCCCTCCACCTCCTCTGGACATTGAGGGGGCCCCGGCGTACTCTGTCAGTTCCATCCTGGATTCGAGGCGTCGGGTGGTGGGCCTTCAGTACCTCGTGGAGTGGGAGGGGTACGGTCCGGAGGAACAGTGCTGGGTCCCGGTGAGGGATATCCTCGATACCTCCCTGTTGCGGGATTTCCACCGTCGCCATCCGGCTCGTCCTGCTCCGCGTCCTCCTGGCCGTCCCCGAGGCCGGGGTCGGCGTGCTGCTGGAGCTGCACGTCAAGGGTGGGGTACTGTCACGACTTCCGCCGAGGCTGCCTCCCCTCCTTGTTCGGGCAGGCTTCAATGTTCGTCGTCACCGGCTTACTAGCCACTGCCGCTCCATATATCATCATTACATTTGTCTTGTCTTGTCAATTACACACACCTGGTTCATATCCCCTCATTAGTCTGTGTATAAGTGTTCCCTCTGCCCCCTTGTCCTTGTGGGTGATTGTTTTACGTGAATTGAGTGTAGCTCGGCGGAGCTACTCGTACCTTGTATTGCCGGGGTAGATTGTTCCCCTGTGCCTGTATTTTGTTGGAGCTACCCGTACCTTGTATTGCCGGGGTAGATTGTTCCCCTGTGCCTGTATTTTGTTGTCGCTATCCAGCGCAACTGTGTACGACGGAATAAACTCTGTATTCGGTGAATTACCCTCCTGCGCCTGACTCCTTCTAATCACACTCATCACAGCTGCTCAGTGCAGCTGAGGTGGTGTGTGTGTATTTTTTAAGATAGAGGACCCGGCAGCCAATTTAGATGGTGTGGATCAGCAACATCCTAAACGAACCTACCCTCACCTGGCATAAACCATTTACATTACATTGTTAATGAACAGTTATAATACACTTTAACAGCAATAATAGGCCTATTGCACACTTTACTTTATAATGGCCGATACTTAACTTGTTAATGAAAACAAAGGCATGATAAGCATAAACATTTGCGTTTCTGATAAACAATGAAAACACCCCATGAAACGGGAGAAACCAATTACCAGGAGGCGTGTACATACAATGCTAAACATTTCTAAATAAATGATAAAAGTAACCAGACTGCCATTTGTTTGATGGGACTAGCGATACTATTTTAGCAAGCAATGTTTGTACCAAACAATCAGTCCGTTTGTTTGGTGAGAATTGGAGGGAAATTCCCGACGTCACGTGACTCATATTCATAGTTTATGTCTGTGTTCGTGTGTGCCTGACTGTGTCTGAAAACCATAAATAAAAATGAATGTTATTGTTATTCTAAATCTGTGGTTTCATTTAATCCTTAAATTGCTTGAAGCGTTTCAGGTGTACAGCTTTGAGGAGCTGGTTCTCTTGACTAAGGGCTTTGATCTGTCTACCCTCTGCCTTGTTTGTAGTCTGTTTACCAGTGTGGTCGGTGGCAGACCAGACCAGTGGGATGCAGATGTTTTAGGGGTTGAAGTCATTCCCGTCCGTGGCGTAATGCTGCTCACAGAGCTCAGGTAGAGGAGGTCTGAAAGGGCAGGCATGTGCCTGGTCCACAGCTCTCACATGAGCTCAATTTCTCCCCCTCACACTGCTGCTGTTTGTAATTAGACCAAATCAAATGCTCACAGCACAAACAGCCAGAAGTGTGATCACTTTGTTCTTCCACCAGATGTTTTATACTTCCTCCAACACTGTTTAACACTCGGGCTGATGCCCACCACGCACGCACACACACACACACACACACACACACACACACACACACACACACACACACACACACGCACACACACGCACACACACGCACTCACACACACACACACACACTCACGAACACACACGTGCAGCCGGATCCAAAGCGAAATCATGAGTGTTATTCACCCAGTTCCTGGACGCTTTATTTTCTCTTAATCAGCAGGTTTAGGTTTCACCTAAGTTGATACCACAAAGTATAAACACATATACCCTATGATATGTATGACACACACACACACATGAACACACTCTCTCACACACACACACACACACACACACACACACACACACACACACAGTGAATTTCTGTCGTCACTGAATGGAACATTCGATTATTTTGGGGGGAAGTGGTGTTGGCTCCGTCCCAGCCTAGCCAGGCAGCAGGGCCAGAGATTGTGACTGTCTGTGGCCCGTTAAGAATGCAGCTCTTCTCCAGTGCAGGGCTGCTCCTGCTCACCCAGGTCTCTGTGTGTCGCTGTGCTCCAGGGGCCAACCTCACGTCCAACCTGGACGTCAAGATTGTCTTCACTCCCATGGTGTGTTGGAGGGTGTGCATCCAGGAATTGGGTGAATAACACTCATGATTTCCCTTTGGATCCAGATGCACGTGTGTGTGTGTTCGTGTGTGCGTGTGTGTGTGTGTGTGCGTGCGTGTGTGAGTGCGTGGTGGGCATCAGCCCGACTGTTAAACAGTGTTGGAGGAAGTATAAAAAATCTGGTGGAAGAACAAAGCGATCACACTTCTGGCTGTTTGTGCTGTGAGCATTTGATTTGGTCTGGTCGTATATGACAAAATTCCTTTTATACTAAACAGAATCTTCTATTAATTAGCCATGCACATGCTGCTCTGACCTACAACAGATGTGAGTCAGTGGATTACTATAGCGCCTAAGTACGATATAATATTCTTGATTCAATTAAAGCAAAATATGTAAAAACATATGGAATCTCATCTATAAAATCAATTAAGTAATGCTATGACCTAAGACAGACAAAATGCTATGACCTAAGACAGATATAATGCTATGACCTAAGACAGATATAATGCTATGACCTAAAACAGACAAAATGCTATGACCTAAGACAGACATAATGCTATGACCTAAGACTGACATAATGCTATGACCTAAGACAGACATAATGCTATGACCTAAGACAGACATAATGCTATGACCTAAGACAGACATAATGCTATGACCTAAGACAGACATAATGCTATGACCTAAGACAGACATAATGCTATGACCTAAGACAGATATAATGCTATGACCTAAGACAGACATAATGATATGACCTAAGACAGACATAATGCTATGACCTAAGACAGACATAATGCTATGACCTAAGATAGACATAATGCTATGACCTAAGACAGACATAATGATATGACCTAAGACAGACATAATGCTATGACCTAAGACAGACATAATGCTATGACCTAAGACAGACATAATGCTATGACCTAAGACAGACATAATGCTATGTTTGTCTTTCACACTCTCAGAAATACAGTACGATATTATGTTTAACATGTTGACCATGTGTAAATGGATTATATGCTGGTGTTCAGTATGTTGTTGGTGTATGTTTAGTGACTGGTGTTGAGAGAGAGGTTTATAGGATCTGGTGTCGTCTGTCTCGTTACCAGGACCCAAGTGAGGCGAGGACCAGCCGACTCTTCGTCTCCCCAGCGGACTGGGACGTCTCGCACAGTCAAACGATACCCATCATCCACTGGCTCCATCATCTCCAACTCCCTGCCCAATGGGAACGGACATTACAATGGGAATGGTCGTAACGGCCACAGACCCATCACCAATGGCCACAACAACAGACAAGTCAACAATGTAGTGGCGCCAGCAGGTAATGACCAGAAAAAGAAAAAAAAGTTTCACCTAAGTTGATACCTCTGTTCTATATTTCTTTATTACCCTGCTTTGTAACAAATATAAACACATATACCCTATGATATGTATGACACATACACACACACTCACACAGTGAATTTCTGTCATCACTAAATGGAACATTAGATTTTTTTGGGGGGGGAGTGGTGTTGGCTCCGTCCCAGGCTAACCAGGCAGCAGGGCCAGAGATTGTGACTGTCTGTGGCCCGTTAAGAATGCAGCTCTTCTCCAGTGCAGCGCTGCTCCTGCTCACCCAGGTCTCTGTGTGTCGCTGTGCTCCAGGGGCCAACCTCACGTCCAACCTGGACCGCATCAAGATTGTCTTCACCCCCATGGTGTGTCGGAGGGTGTGCAGCGGCGGCCACTGCTACAACAGCTGTGAGAAGGGTGACATCACCACCGTCTACAGTGAGAACCAGCAGCAGCACCAGCCACCCAAGACCCAGGGCTTCAGACTCTGTGAGTCTTTTTCACTCCCTCCCCCTTTTTCTTCTCTCCCTCCCCCTCACCCTCTCTCTCTCTCTCTCTCTCTCTCTCACCCTCTCCCTCTCCCTCCCGCTCTCACTCTCTCCCTCTCTCTCCCTCCCGCTCTCTTGCTCTCACTCTCTCCCTCTCTCTCGCTCTCTCTCTTGCTCTCTCTCCCTCTCGCTCTCAAATCAAATCAAATTTTATTGGCCACATGCGCTGAATACAACAGGTGCAGACATTACAGTGAAATGCTTACTTACAGCCCTTAACCAACAGTGCATTTATTTTTAATAAAAAAGTAGAATAAAACAAAAAGTGTTGAGAAAAAAAGAGCAGAAGTAAAATAAAATAACAGTAGGGAGGCTATATATACAGGGGGGTACCGGTGCAGAGTCAATGTGTGGGTGCACCGGCTAGTTGAGGTAGTTGAAGTAATATGTACATGTGGGTTAAAGTGACTATGCATAAATAATTAACAGAGTAGCAGCAGCGTAAAAAGATGGGGTGGGGGGTGCAGTGCAAATAGTCCGGGTAGCCATGATTAGCTGTTCAGGAGTCTTATGGCTTGGGGGTAGAAGCTGTTGAGAAGTCTTTTGGAACTAGACTTGGCACTCTGGTACCGCTTGCCATGCGGTAGCAGAGAGAACAGTCTATGACTAGGGTGGATGGAGACTTTGACAATTTTGAGGGCCTTCCTCTGACACCGCCTGGTATAGAGGTCCTGGATGGCAGGAAGCTTGGCCCCAGTGATGTACTGGGCCGTACGCAGTACCCTCTGTAGTGCCTTGCGGTCGGAGGCCAAGCAGTTGCCATACCAGGCGGTGATGCAACCAGTCAGGATGCTCTCGATGGTGCAGCTGTAGAATTTTGCAGCTGTAGAATCTGAGGACCCATGCCAAATCTTTTCAGTCTCCTGAGGGGGAATAGGCTTTGTTGTGCTCTCTTCATGACTGTCTTGGTGTGTTTGGACCATGATAGTTTGTTGGTGATGTGGACACCAAGGAACTTGAAGCTCTCAACCTGTTCCAGTACAGCCCCATCGATGAGAATGGGGGCGTGCTCAGTCCTCTTTTTTTTTCCTGTAGTCCACGATCATCTCCTTTGTCTTGGTCACGTTGAGAGAGAGGTTGTTATCCTGGCACCACACGGCCAGGTCTCTGACCTCCTCCCTATAGGCTGTCTCGTCGTTGTCGGTGATCAGGCCTACCACTGTTGTGTCGTCGGCAAACTTAATGATGGTGTTGGAGTCGTGCCTGGTCATGCAGTCATGGGTGAACAGGGAGTACAGGAGGGGACTGAGCACGCACCCCTGAGGGGCCCCCGTGTTGAGGATCAGTGTGGCAGATGTGTTGTTACCTACCCTTACCACCTGGGGGCGGCCCATCAGGAAGTCCAGGATCCAGTTGCAGAGGGAGGTGTTTAGTCCCAGGATCCTTAGCTTAGTGATGAGCTTTGAGGGCACTATGGTGTTGAATGCTGAGCTGTAGTCAATGAATAGCATTCTCACGTAGGTGTTCCTCTTGTCCAGGTGGGAAAGGGCAGTGTGGAGTGCAATAGAGATTGCATCATATGTGGATCTGTTGGGGCGGTATGCAAATTGGAGTGGGTCTAGGGTTTCTGGGATAATGGTGTTGATGTGAGCCATGACCAGCCTTTCAAAGCACTTCATGGCTACAGATATCAGTGCTACAGGTCGGTAGTCATTTAGGCAGGTTATCTTAGAGTCCTTGGGCACGGGGACTATGGTGGTCTGCTTGAAACATGTTGGTATTACAGACTCAGTCAGGGACATGTTGAAAATGTCAGTGAAGACACTTGCCAGTTGGTCAGCACATGCTCGGAGTACACGTCCTGGTAATCCGTCTGGCCCTGCGGCCTTGTGAATGTTGACCTGCTTAAAAGTCTTACTCACATCGGCTACGGAGAGCGTGATCACATAGTCATCCGGAACAGCTGGTGCTCTCATGCATGCTTCAGTGTTGCTTGCCTCGAAGCGAGCATAGAAGTGGTTTAGCTCGTCTGGAAGTCTTGTGTCACTGGGCAGCTCGCGGCTGTGCTTCCCTTTGTAGTCTGTAATAGTTTTCAAGCCCTGCCACATCCGGTGTAGTACGATTCAATCTTAGTCCTGTATTGACTCTTTGCCTGTTTGATCGTTCGTCGGAGGGCATAGCGGGATTTCTTATAAGCGTCCGGGTTAGAGTCCTGCTCCTTGGAAAGCGGCAGCTCTACCCTTTAGCTCAGTGCGGATGTTTCCTGTAATCCATGGCTTCTGGTTGGGGAATGTACATACGGTCACTGTGGGGACGACATCATCGATGCACTTATTGATGAAGCCAGTGACTGATGTGGTGTACTCCTCAATGCTATCTGAAGAATCCCGGAACATGTTCCAGTCTGTGCTAGCAAAACAGTCCTGTAGCTTAGCATCTGTTTCATCTGACCACTTTTTTATTAACCGAGTCACTGGTGCTTCCTGCTTTAGTTTTTGCTTATAAGCAGGAATCAGGAGGATAGAGTTATGGTCAGATTTGCCAAATGGAGGGCGAGGGAGAGCTTTGTATGCGTCTCTGTGTGTGGAGTAAAGGTGGTCTAGAGTTTTTTTCCTCTGGTTGCACATTTCACATGCTGGTAGAAATTAGGTAGAACTGATTTAAGTTTCCCTGCATTAAAGTCCTCGGCCACTAGGAGCGCTGCCTCTGGATGAGCGTTTTCCTGTTGACTTATGGCCTTATACAGCTCATTCAGTGCAATCTTAATGCCAGCATTGGTTTGTGGTGGTAAATAGACAGCTATGAAAAATATAGATGAAAACTCTCTTGGTAAATAGTGTGGTCTACAGCTTATCATAAGATACTCTACCTCAGGCGAGCAAAACCTCGAGACTTCCTTAGTATTTGATTTTGTGCACCAGCTGTTGTTTACAAATATACACAGACCGCCACCCCTTGTCTTACCGGAGTCAGCCGTTCTATCCTGCCGATGTAGTGTATAGCCCGCTAGCTGTATGTTGTCCATGTCGTCGTTCAGCCACGACTCGGTGAAACATAAGATATTACAGTTTTTAATGTTCCGTTGGTAGGAAAACCGTAATCTTAAGTCATCCAATTTATTCTCAAATGATTGAAGATTGGCTAATAGGATTGATGGGAGCGGCAGTTTACTCGCTCGCCGTCGGATCCTTACAAGGCACCCGACCTACGTCCACGATATCTCCGTCTCTTCCTCATGCGAATGACGGGGATTTGGACCTTGTCGGGTGTCTGTAGGATATCCTTCGCGGCCGCCTCATTGAAGAAAAAATCTTCGTCCAATACGAGGTGAGTAATCGCTGTCCTGATATCCAGAAGCTCTTTTTGGTTATAAGAGACGATGGCAGAAACATTATGTACAAAATAAATTACAAATAACGCGGAAAAACACACATACTAGTACAATTGGTTAGAGGGCTGTAAAACGGCAGCCTTCTTCTCCGGTGCCATTATATGCCATCTCACTCTCGCTATGTCTGAATGTAGTCCAGGGTTGAGAGGGGGAAAGAGATCGGGAGCAGTGTGAAAGAGAGAGAGCGAGAGGGGCAGAGGGGAGAGAGCAGGTCTCCCTGCCCATTGTGTCGCAGGGCTCAGTGGAGGAGGTTAAGCTAACCACACACGTGGAAGCACAGCTCTCACGCTCCCAACACTTAGCCCGGTCTTTTTGTGGTTTACACCTCTCTCTCAGCGCCACGGTTAACCATTTAACGTGCTCACTGGGCGTGATGGCGAGAAAGAGAGGGAGTAGCAGCGTGAACAGGATTTTATAGGGATTACATTAAAGCTACCATATATCCGCAGGCTTTGCTATAAACTCACACAGAACAATACCCAATGCTTGGGGGTCCGGCGCTGTTTCCATAGTGTTCCCCTCCGCCCATATCAAACACACGCCGCCGACACTTCACGTCATTTAGCAGACACTCTTATCCAGAGCGACTTACAGTTAGTGAGTGCATACATTATTATATATATATTTTTTCATATTGGCCCCCCGTGGGAAACGAACCCACAACCCTGGCGTTGCAAACGCCATGCTCTACATCCCTGCCTGCCATTCCCTCCCCTACCCTGGGCCAATTGTGCGCCGCCCCATGGGTCTCCCGGTGGCGGCCGGCTACGTCAGAGTCTGGATTCGAACCAGGATCTCTAGTGGCACAGCTAGCACTGCGATGCAGTGCCTTAGACCACTGCGCCACTCGGGAGGTACACTTAACACACTAAGCTCCTCATGGGAGGAACTGGCTGAGTCATGAATAGATAAAAATATTGTTTTGCTCCCATTAATAGGTTTTTGGAAAATGGCTTGTCACTTCAGTGGCTTGGCAGAGCCGTTGCACAACAATGCATTCCTGTCACTTCTGGGTGATCCTGAGAAGTAGTTTGTTTTATATGTTCGATTTTATTTGAAAGAAATCTCTGATCATTAAAACATCTGTAAAAAGACTCTGTTAAAGGAAATTGCTCGACATCCAAGCTGGCATTTTGTTGTTGCTGAAGTGCGTGTTCCTCAAGGAATGTCAAGTGGACAGCGTACAGTTATGTCATGTTGTTGTAAAAACTATGTGGATAACATCATTCCACTGTTGGGCTCTCTGGATTCACAACATTGAACAGTTATTCTAAACCCTGATATTACTGGGACGAGAGACTTAGAGAAGCCATTTAACGATGCATTTCAAAGATGGTGGTGGTGGTGTGTGGCACGGGCATGAATTGTATCTTCCTGTCTGTCTGGTAGGTAGAGGTTGGGTAAGAGAAAAAGTCAGGTTGTTGCCTAGGAATAATTCCTGCCCCATGCTGAGGTGGGATAGGGCTAGGCTGAAGCTGGGACTGAGACTGTGTCTGCGGTGAGACTGAGACAGCGACTGTGTCTGCGGTAAGGCTAAGACTGAGGCTGCTCCCCAGATTGGGAGGAATTAATGGCCCTTTGTAGCTGATAATTTAGCTAGCATGTGTAATCACAGGGGGGCTTCCTGTGGGCCTGAACACTGGCTCCATATCCCCCATCTCTCCACCACTGTCTTTCTTTCTCTCTTTCTCTGTATTTCTTTCTCTCTTTCCTTCTCTCTCTCTCTATCTTTCTTTTTCCACCACTTTCTTTCCAGACAGACTGTCGTGCCTCAGCCCTCCCTGCCCAGGTCACACCCTCTGTCTGTCTGTCTGTCTGTCTGTCTGTCTGTCTGTCTGTCTGTCTGTCTGTCTGTCTGTCTGTCTGTCTGTCTGTCTGTCTGTCTGTCTGTCTGTCTGTCTCTGTCTCTGTCTCTGTCTCTGTCTCTGTCTCTGTCTCTGTCTCTGTCTGTGTGGGACAGGGGTTATAGCGCCACAACATGATTGGGTCCAGAGCTTTTAACTATATGTTTCCACAGCTACAACTCTCTTTCATCTGCTGTTAGAGACCTGCCTCATCACAGGGGTCAGGATAACGGAGTACAAATATGCAGCATAAAAATAATCAATGTCATTTTTGGTACTGTTGGACCAAAAAGGGCATCAACCTTTTTTCTTTTGGGCACTTAGAAGATTCCCTTTTATTTGGGCCAGGCTGTTATCGATTTTGTATTTTACGGCCTTTGAAGTTTGAGTGAGTTGAGGTTAAGGTTTAAGCTCCTTTGTAGATCCTGGTATGGAGCAGTATGTAGGACACTGGCACATCTGCCAAGGGATAAACAGAATGAAAAGGCTATGAACGCAACCTGTCAAACACCAGCTTCTTTGCTCCTTTGAAATTCTATCCAAACTGTTATTTTGGTAGGTGAGAGTTTCATTTTCAACAGAGAAAGTATCAAATATGGGAGTGCATACATTCATTATTTTCTTGAAACCTGGGTGTTTAAATGAGGCACAAACACACATCATGGGACAGCTGAGAAAGGTTTGGCTTAATAGGGAGGGGCGATATTAGTAGTGTGTGTTGCCCTCAGGGTGAAGTTTGAACTTCATAAACCCATGTCAAATGAGGTGTCTGGTAGTGAATGTGGTGATGGTTATGTGAACATTACATTAAAGAAAACAAGTTGTCCACATGAAGTCTCCGTACACACTTTCTATTAGAACTATCCCTCCTGCTTCTCATTATCTGTATGGACCCCAGCATAAATCAACTCAATTAAAGCTGGCGGTTCCTTACACTAACTAACCTTTCTCTCCGGTAATGACCATGGTCTCTCTTGCTTTCTCCTCCCCTCCCCTCTCTCTCTCTCTCTCTCTCTCTCTCTCTCTCTCTCTCTCTCCTGCAGTCTTCTGTCAGATCCCCTGTCTGAATGGTGGGCGCTGCATTGGCAGGGACCAGTGCTGGTGCCCATTAAACTCCACAGGGAAGTTCTGCCACCTCCCGGCCCCCCCTTCTGCCAGACCCACCCTCAGCCGGAAGGACGGCAGCCTGGCTGGACTTAACTCCTCCTCCCACTCCATGTACACCCTGCCGCTGTCTAATCAACAAGGTAATCACCTAGCCGTCTGTCTGTCGAGCTCGATGGAACACATGGACACAGTCTCTGGCCAGGTCTCGAGGGCCTCCCCAGACCTCAATTTACTGCTGTCCGTTATACATTTAATTAATCATGCCCTCTCAACTGTTCTGGTTCTGTTTGAACTAACTCAGGTTTATTTGTTGATGTGCAACGGCCCAGTTAGTAACTGTGCTGTACTCTACCTTTGCGAACCAGCAGTGAATGGGTTCTCAGTAGAATATGTAATGGGGTGTTTTGGAGAATTCCTCATATTGTTCACACAGTGCTCCCTCTATCAACAGAAAACCCTATAGTGAATTAGAAACAGAGCATGCCCTAACCAGTGCCTTGAAGAGCAGCTAAAATAAGCATCGGGGGGGGGGTGCTGTGGGATTATTTAAGGGTAGGGTTTCATATGTTTTCGGAAGATGGGCAGGGACTCTGCTGTCCTAGTTTCAGGGGGAAGCTGGTTCCACCATTGGGGTGACAGAGAAGCTCTTGGACTGGACTGGGTGGGAGGGCCAAGAGACCAGAGGTGGCAGAACGGAGTACTCGGGTTGGGGTGTAGGGTTTGAGCAGAGCCTGAAGGTAGGGAGGGGCAGTTCCCCTTGCTGCGCCGTAGGTCTTGTAGTGGATGCGAGCTTCGACTGGAAGCCAGTGGTGTGTGCAGAGGAGCGGGGTGACATGGGAGAATTATGGAAGGTTGAACACCAGGCGGGCTGCAGCGTTCTGGATAAGTTGCAGGGGTTTGATGGCACATGCGGGAAGCCCAGCCAACAGCGAGTTGCAGTAGTTCAGACGGTAGATGACAAGTGCCTGGATTAGGTCCTACTCTACTTCCTGTGTGAAGTAGGGTCGTACTCTACGGATGTTGTAGAGCATGAACCTGCAGGAGCGAGTCACTGCTTTGATGTTTGCATAGAACGACAGGGTGTTGTCCAGGGTCACGCCAAGGTTCTTTGCACTCTGGGAGGGGGATACCATGAAGTTGTCAACTGTGATGGAGAGGTCTTGGAGCGGGCAGGCCTTCCCCGGGAGGAAGAGCAGCTCCCTCTTGTTGCGGTTGAGCTTGAGCTGGTGGGCCGACATTCAAGCTGAGATATCTGCCAGGCACGCAGAGATGCGTGTCGCCATCTGGGTGTCAGAAGGGAGGAAGGAGAAAAGTAGTTGAGTGTCATCCGCATAGCAATGATAGGAGAGAACATGTGAGAATATTACGGAGCCGAGTGACTTGGTGTATAGAAAGAAGAGGAGAGGGCCTAGAACCGAGCCCAGGGGAACACCAGTAGTGAGAGTATGTGGTGCAGACACAGATCCTCTCCACGTCTCCTGGTAGGAGCGGACTTCCAGGGAGGATGCATTCCAAGAGTGTGCAGGGCCTGTGACGCCCAGCTCTGAGAGGGTGGAGAGGAGAATCTGATGGTTCACGGTATCGAGAGTCAGCTTTGACTGGTTAGGGTCAAGAAGATCGTTCTGAGAGAGATAGCGAGAGAGTTGGTCAGAGACAGCATGCTCAAGTGTTTTGGAATGAAAAGAAAGAAGGGATACCGGTCCGTAGTTTTTGACATCAGAGGGGTCGAGTGTTGGTTTCTTGAGGAGGGGAGCTACTCGGACCATTTTGAAGTCAGAGGGGACGCAGCCAGTGGTCAGGGATGAGTTGATGAGGGAAGTGAGGAATGGGAGAATGTCTCCAGAGACAGTCTGGAGAAGGGAGGAAGGGATGGGGTCCAGCGGGCAGGTTGTCGGGCGGCCGGACCTCACCAGTCACATGATTTCATCTGTAGAGAGAGGAGAGAAAGAGGTCAAGGCGTAGAGTTCACCGTTTTTTTTTTACATGACATAAAAAACGTAAGCCTATGCAACATTAACCTATTAAAAACAGTTATGTAGCAATTAGGTTTGTGAAGTAGGCTATAGGCCCAATACATTATCACCACATATTGGCTTTGCTTGAATTTCCCTGCCAATGCATTGTTGTTATGACAATAGTTTTTAAATGATATAAAAAAATGTGAGTTAGGCTATATGATCACTCCGGTAATAGATATTTTTCTTTTTCTTTTTCTTTTACTGGCTGATGGTGCCTGCATCTGATGGTCAGTCTCAGCGGAGCGAGAGAGCAGCAGACGGAGGGTCCGCCTCTCAACGTCCCTCCCCTCTCCCTTTCCTCCGCTGACACTGACCAAAAAGGGACACCGTCTTCCAGCTGATGGCGAAACTCGAGTCGCACCACATTATTTCTGCCTCATGCACAAATTCATGTTGTTACTCCTATGAACAGAGAAATTGAAATATTCCTCAAAAAAGAAAAAAGACCCAAGCCGCTAATAATAACAACGCAAGTCTATCGATACACTTTCCTACTCATTCATTACAGCCTCAGTGCTTGTTGTAGCGCTGAGTGGAATTATGAAGAACACACATTTTATGGCTTATAAAAGTGTTGAATACAAAGTGTTGACAGTGCTGAGTAAGAACTTAAACATGAACTCACTCATAAAAACAGCAGCTCCTTGCTGTATTCGCTGACAGTCTGTCTCTAGTCATGGTTTGAAACGTTTTTAAATCTCACAGTATCAACTTTGCTGTAGCTTTCTTTTATGCCTGCTACGTTACTGCAGACACGATCATCTGAGCCATCTGATTGGCCAGCGGTAGGCCTATAGTGCACTTGATTTGCTCTCCGGGCCTGCCGGGAAGGCAGAGTTTGACCCTTCAGACACATGAAATGGTTCAAACACCTGGTTGATGTGTTAACAATCATCTGCAAGTTATGAGCAGTCGGCAGCTCACACATCAAGTAGGCTACTGGGAAGACAGGCAGCACTTAAAGTCGATGGCCCTAGCTAGCAAAAAGACAGTACTAGACAACAACAGATTAAGACAAAAATTATACGTATTACTCCTGGAGATATCAGGAGTCCTTTAGCTATAGAATTAAGCACTTTAGTATGTTTTAAGTGCCCTTTCATTTGTACTTTATCTCCATATGCTAAGACCTGGCTTGGGCTAAAGAGGTTATTTACAGCCCTTTGGGAACACCCTTTGAGAAGCATTGAATTTCAGATTTCACTGCAAGGTTAGGTCCAGGACTATTCATCATGTTCTTTACCATGTCCATCCAGACTGGGCTCAAGGTGTTTCTGCTGGTGTGATGGTAGAGAGTTTTGCCTGACTAACTGTGCTGTGCGTTCTGTGTCCTGTCCAGCCTCTCTACACCCGTCCCTGGTGAATGTCCACATCCAGCACCCCCACGAGGCTGAGGTCCAGATCCACCAGGTAGCCCGGGTCAAGCCTGGCCAGAGACCTGCCACAGCTGAGGGGGGTCACTCTATACAGCAGCGCTCCCAACCTGGCCATGGCACCGGAAATGGGCATGGGCACTCCAATGGAAACGGTCATGGGCATGGGAATAGGCACAGAAACGGACACACCTTCGCCAACGGGAATGGTAGTAGCAACTCCAGACCCCACAGCCGGCAGAACGGATACGTGGGAAGGTGCTTCCAAGAGACCGTCGATGGACAGGTACAGTACGGTGCTCTGAGTGAAGTACACTGAACACAGTAAATTATAGTTGATGATGATCCTAGCTAGGGCTGTGGCGGTCATTACATTTTGTCAGCCGTTAACTGTCATGCAAATAACTACTGCTCTAATAAATGTATTTAATATAGCCTACACCATCACAATAAATCCACTATTTATTTTAGGCAGGTCTAAAGAAACATGATATGAAGAAAATGTAGCCTATTTCAAAAGAACAGAATAGCATATTCTGAGTTGTCCTTATGTTAGGCCCTGATCTGGCTATGCCATATAGCTGTGGGCTACACTAGTTCATTTAGCAGACAAGATTTGCTTAGAATTCCCGTACCATTATTTTATAGTAAGGAGAATAAAATTGAACATAGCTGAATCAAATAAAAAGGATATTTTGCCAAAACAATTTTCGAGGGAGTGTGCACATGCTATTCTGTGTCGAGCGGTTAACAATGTGATAATTTGAAACAGGTCCTCCTATATGCTTAATTTATCATTATTTATGCAACTTTAATTGTGATACAAACCTTAGGCTATATGTTTTGATTTCTAATACATTCTAAGTCTGCATGATGCGACTCTAATGATGATTTGAAAAAAGTTAACTTTGCTCTGTTTCTTGTGCAGGCTGCACACACTTCATCAGTCTCTCATTTACAATTTGACAAGCACTTGATACTATTCCCACCCATCAGACTATTCTCGATTTTATCTGGTCTTTACATACTGTATAGCCTACTAATACAGTGCATTAGGAAAGTATTCAGACATTTACATTTTACATTTACGTCATTTAGCAGACGCTCTTATCCAGAGCGACTTACAAATTGGTGCATTCACCTTATAGCCAGTGGGATAACCACTTTACAATGTTTTGTATTTTTTTTTTTTGTATTTTTTTTTTTTTGGGGGTGGGTTGGAGTAAAGGGGGCCTAGACCTTTTCCACATTTTGTTACGTTACAGCCTTGTTCTAAAATTGATTAAATAGTTTTTTTTTCTCTCATCAATCTACACACAATACCCCATAATGACAAAGCAAAAACAGGTTTTAGATTTTTTTGCAAATTTATGAAGAAGTTTTTCTCCCATTATTCTCTGCAGATCCTCTCAAGCTCTGTCAGGTTGGATGGGGAGCATCGCTGCACAGCTATTTTCAGGTCTCTCCAGAGATGTTAGATCAGGTTCAAGTCCGGGCTCTGGCTGGGCCACTCAAGGACATTCCGAGACTTATCCCGAAGCCACTCCTGCGTTGTCTTGGCTGTGTGCTTAGGGTAGTTGTCCTGATGGAAGGTACACCTTCGCCCCAGTCTGAGGTCCTGAGCGCTCTGGAGCAGGTTTTTATCAAGGATCTCTTTGTACTTTGCTCCGTTCATCTTTCCCTTGATCCTGGCTAGTCTCCTTGTCCCTGCCGCTGATAAACTTCCCCACAGCATGATGCTGCCACCACCATGCTTCACCGTAGGGATGATGCCAGGTTTCCTCCAGACGTGACGCTTGGCATTCAGGCCAAAGAGTTCAATCTTGGTTTCATCAGACCAGAGAATCTTGTTTCTCATGGTCTGAGAGTCCTTTAGGTGCCTTTTGGCAAGCTCCTAGCGGGCTGTCATGTGCCTTTTACTGAGGAGTGGCTTCCGTCTGGCCACTCTACCATAAAGGCCTGATTGGTGGAGTGCTGCAGAGATGGTTGTCCTTCTGGAAGGTTCTTCCATCGCCACAGAGGAACTCTAGAGCTCTCTCAGAGTGACCATCAGGTTCTTGGTCACCTCCCTGAGGCCAGCTCTAGTAAGAGTGTTGGTGGATCCAAACTTCTTCCATTTAAGAATGATGGAGGCCACTGTGTTCTTGGGGACCTTCAATGCTGCAGACATTTTTTGGTACCCTCCCCCAGATCTGTGCCTCGACACAATCCTGTCTCGGAGCTCTACGGACAATTCCTTCGACCTCATGGCTTGGTTTTTGCTTTGACATGCACTGTCAACTGTGGGACCTTATATAGACAGGTGTGTGCCTTTCCAAATCATGTCCAATCAACTTGTAGAAACATCTCAAGGATAATCAATGGAAACAGGATGCACCAACGCTCAATTTCGAGTCTCATAGCAAAGGGTCTGAATACTTATGTAAATAAGGTATTTCTGTTTTATAAAAACCTGTTTTCTCTTTGTCATTAGGGGGTATTGTGTGTAGATTGATGAGGAATTTTATTTATTTAATCAATTTTAGAATAAGGCTGTAACGTAACAAAATGTGGAAAATTCAAGGGGTCTGAATACTTTCCGAATTATTTTTGATTTAGAATGGCCCACAAAAATAACATTAAGGCTACGTTTTTAATATGCCAGGTAGGCTGCACCGGTTGTAATCCGGATTAATGTGCTTAATTTGGCGAATTGAGCAATAAATATAGCAGCACGAGAAAGCTGGGATCGTCTTTTAAATAGTGGCCAGTCAAAACTTTGTTTTCACATGCGATTGCGCAACGACTGGGCTTGTAAGTACACGTTTCTGTGCCTATTGGCTACGCTAAGAGTTATTTGGCCACTTTAGTTGTGATACACACCTTATTTAAACATATAGGCCTATGGGCTAGGCTAAAAAGTCGCAAAATAATGCATGCTCTGTTTGTTGTCTGCATACACTGGGCATCATTCACAAGTGATAATATTCTCACTCATCAGAATATTTTCAATTTAATCTTGTCTTTACATATACTAAATAATATACAGTGCCTTCGGAAATTATTCAGACCCCTTTACTTTTTTCACATTTTGTTACGTTACAGCCTTGTTCTAAAATGGATTAAGTTAATACAAAATCCTCAGCAATCTACACACAATACCCCATAATGAAAAAACGAAAACAGGTGCATTTTACAAATTTATAAAAAATAGAAATCTGAAATACCTTATTTACATACGTATTCAGACCCTTTGCTATGAGACACAAAATTGAGCTCAGGTGCATCCTGTTTACATTGATCATCCTTGAGAGGATTCTACAACTTGATTGGAGTCCATCTGTGGTAAATTCAATTGATTGACAAGTCTCTGAATGTCCTTGAGTGGCCCAGCCAGAGCCTGGACTTGAACCCGATCGAACATCTAGGGAGAGACCTGAAAATAGCTGTGCAGCAACGCTCCCCATCCAACCTGACAGAGCTTGAGAGGATCTGCAGAGAAGAATGGGAGAAACTCCCCAAATACAGGTGTGCCAA
This sequence comes from Coregonus clupeaformis, assembly GCF_020615455.1. Taxonomy (NCBI): domain Eukaryota; kingdom Metazoa; phylum Chordata; class Actinopteri; order Salmoniformes; family Salmonidae; genus Coregonus; species Coregonus clupeaformis. The sequence continues at coordinate 8,697,991 of NC_059216.1, forward strand.
GCTTGTAGCGTCATACCCAAGAAGACTCAAGGCTGTAATCGCTGCCAAAGGTGCTTCAACAAAGTACAGAGTAAAGGGTCTGAATACTTATGTAAATGTTATATTTCTGTTTTTTATTTTGTATACATTTGCTAAAATTTCTAGAAACCTGTTCTTGCTTCGTCATTATGGGGTATTGTGTGTAGATCGATGAGGGAAAAAAAACGATGTAATCAATTTTAGAATAAGGCTGTAACCTAACAAAATGTGGAAAAAGTCAAGGGGTCTAAATACTTTCCGAAGGCACTGTATGTGTGAAATTAGTTTTGGTTTAGAATGGGACATTGTCATGCACCAGTCGGAACAAGAGCAGGGGGAAAAAAGACGTCATCTGTATGCACTTGAAAAGCGAATGGAGGACGCTTTTCCCGCGGTTCATTTTCATGCCAGCCAGCTAGGCTACTCTGGTGTAAAGCGAAGCAATGTGCTTAATATTAGGAAAGTTGAGAAATATGGCCTAGCCAACAGAAATCTGATGGGATCCTCCTCTTTTTAGTAGAGGCCATCAAAACTCTGTTTCCGCATGCAATTGCATAGCATAGCCAATAGAAATGTTGCATAACATTGGTTTATAAGAACACTTATTTCATTCCATGCATCAACCAGCTATGAGGAGCTGGCTCTCGCTGCACAACAGGTGATCCTATTCTGCTCAAACTCTGAATGCCAGAGCTCTAATGAAGTGTCTGATTAGATTTTCGATTGCATTTGCATTGATGTCAGAGTGATTAGAGGGACAGTAGAGTGCTGAGTACCAGGCCATTAGTAAGTTTGGTATGCTACTAATGACAATCAGCGGCATTATTAGCTGACTACTAAATAATAATAAGCCATTTAGCAGACGCTTTTATCCAAAGCGACTTACAGTCATGCGTGCATACATTTTTTTGTGTATGGGTGGTCCCGGGGATCGAACCCACTACCTTGGCGTTACAAGCGCCGTGCTCTACCAGCTGAGCTACAGAGGACCACAGGATGTTTGCCTAGTCTTTTGAAGTGGAGACCAAGTTTGGCTTCCGTGTGTTTTACCGTCTGTCCCACAGGGCAGCATACATACCTTCCCTCCTCTGTCTGTCTGATAGAAGCTGTCTATGTTCTAATTTATTCTGCATCCAGGATTTATGAGTTCTAAACACATTGGTCATCTCATCTTCCCCTCCCAACACACACAGACGTGTTATAAGTTAGTTCTGAGTTAGGCCTGAAAGGAAGGACAAAGGAGGCTGAAATCCACTACACGTCTCAAACACAAGGCAAACTGCTACACCCACAGTGCATCTCCTTCACAGTCTCTCAAACACACAGAGTAAATAAAGAAAGAGCAGTGGTGGCAGAAATCAGAGGAAAGGCTCTTTGGAATGGAATGAATAGAAAGGTATCAAACACATGGAAACTATATGTTTGCGATACCGTTCCAGTCCAGCCATTACAATGAACCGTTCCTCAGATTTCTACCTCCACTGGCCACCACTGTTAATGAGAGTTCCTCACGGAGGTCCTGTACAGGCAGGATCTGTTGGCTAGGCTGTGAGAGATGCTGTTATTCCCCCCTTCTTCTGTGTTTCCAACCCTAACAGCAGTTTCCTCTGTAGAGCTGCTGCCAGGCCAGTGTGTTATCTGCTGCTGGACACAGAGCAGAGGAGCAGTATGTTTGTGCTGGAGGGGATCTCGCATTGTCCATGTCATTACATTTACATTTTACATTTTGCAGACGCTCTTATCCAGAGCCAAGTGCCTTGCTTAAGGGCACATCGACAGATTTTTCACCTAGTCGACTCGGGGATTAGAACCAGCGACCTTTCGGTTACTGGCACAACGCTCTTACCCACTAAGCTACCTGCCCCCATGTCATGTCTTCATGCTGCGGTTGAAAAGAAAACCTGCAGTCAGATTCTTATTGCTTATTGGTTTTCCTCAAAGAAGATCTCTGTTTGGTCTTGACTGACTTTGCCAGTGCCCTAGTTAGGTGTTCCATAGCAATGTGTCCTTATCTTTTCTTCCCAAAGATCCATGAGGCACCATTTGCCAGGCAGTGAGGTTTGATAATGATCTCTCCAGAATTAGCCAAGCTCCTTAACGAGCCATGCCTATTCGTGGAACAGCCTGTTTATGTCCTATGCTGCTGCCTAACCAGTCTCAGATGTGTTCCGTTCAGCTCACTCTGTCCTCATTCCGATGGGAAGACTCACACACTACTACACACCCGCGCATAAACACACAACACACACACAATCCAATTAAACACACACAAACTTACACACTTAGACACACACATACATTTACATTTTAATCATTTAGCAGACACTCTATACACACACAAATACAGTCACGTTAAACAACATACTATCAAATGAAGTGGAAAAGGAAGGTGTCAGTGATGTGTCCTGTGTTGTGTGAGTGTGTTGAGATGTGTGTGTGTTGTCATTGCAGTGTGGGAAGCCTCTTCCTGGCCTGACCAAACAGGACGAATGCTGTGGAAGTGTGGGAGCCTCATGGGGCCTGAACAAGTGCACAGAGTGTCCAACCAAACCAAGTAAGTCCCTAGTTTACCCTCACATACTGAACACACTGAACCAGTGAACCTAGATCCTCCAGTGCTTTGCCTTGTGCTATATATTTGTTATGATGTGTTAATGTAGCTAAACAATGCCTTTTACGTCATTCATAAACACAATGTATCTCTGAGATTAACAGTCAATCACATTAACATGGGGTGATAATTCAGGATGATTACTGACTTGTGTATCCCAGATTAGGATTGTGCCTCGACTCCATTGGCATTAGGATTTACTTGTCGTCTCATTGTAAAATTAAGCTGTTTTTGCTTCTAGAAAAAAAACAAGGCACCAAATGAAAACACATTTAGCATGAATAACAGAGGCTAGCAGGAGTGCCTCCCAGCCTGTGGGAAGGCAGAGAGAGAGGCTGGCTCTGCCTCTCCTACTCTAACTAAAAGAAGAGAATGAGCAGCCGTGGTCCCTGACCAAAGCTGCCTGGACTGTCGCTGCTGTGCGTTCCCTCATTGTGTTTGTAATAGAAGAGCCCCCCTCCCAAGGGCCCCCAAGTCCTGTTACTGGAGCTCTCCAAGGGGGTGTGTGATGGTTGGGAGGGACCGTCCCTGCCCTTCCCTGTTAATTCTATCAGGAAGAGGTCTGGCTGCGGTAGATGTTAATTGCCTGCACAGGGTGCTGTCATAGCCCTGCCCTGTTTAGTGTCTGTCTGTCTGCCGGAGCTCTAATCACGAGCAGACATCATCTCACTCAGGTCCATTCATCACGAACGCACATCTATTCTTCTCTTCTCTCTGTGCCAGAATCTCTCTTTCTCTCTCTCTCGCAAGTCCCCACATCAGCATCTCTTTTGGCTCCCAGATGTCTTCCTCTCCTCCGTCCTTTGTAGTGGAGAGAAACTGAACTATTCCTCAGTTCTTCTCATTTTGTAGTTGTTTAGGAGCAGCTTGGGCCTCGGTTCCAGGTCACATGTAGAGTCGCTGGAGATGAGAGAATGAAAGACAAAAGAGGGAAAGATGAAGCCACATAGGTCCCATGATGATTGGTGTATACTTTGAAGGACTTTATAGGGAATACTTGACATTTCTTACCAGTCTTATTGTTCCCTGTGTAGAAATGATACTTTATAACTAAAACAAGTGGACAAGCATAAATTAAGAGTAATCATTTTGTCATGCCATACATGTCTCTGGGACTGGTCAGGTCAGTCAGTTGAGGGCTTGATGACAAGTATCTATAAGGTAGTCATTTTGTCATGTAAGTCATTGCATACCTTAGAGAACTATTTATAACTTGTCAGAAACTGCAAAATGTTCTTTGCACCCCATGACAAAATGTGTAGAATTGCAGGAAATAAGCTTTAAACGTGCAAAATGTTCTCTCCACCAACAAGAGGGGTGTGAACAGTTTGTGTCATGAACAGTGCTTGTGCCCGTAGAAATAGACGTGGCGTGTGCATGCATGCACAGGGGGGTGCAGGATGTTCCCCAATGCTGGAAGGGGTGCCCCGAGTGAAAAAGTTGGGGAACCCCTGGCTTAGACCACTCGTTCAGACCTACTGTTTCCAGAACCTTTTAATGTGTCTCCTCTGGTCAGCTCTAAGTTCCTGGATGTATCTCTCTGCTCCTTGTCTTTGTCTTCAGTCCTAACTCTGATTCCCACACCATTCCCACATCTTTCTCCTGTAGTTCTCCCTCTATCCGATGGCAAGGATTCACTGAACTCTCTGACTGATTCGGTAAGAGACATCCATCCAAGACACTGCCAGACTACATTGTTATTTTTGGTAGTTAAAGTATTATTATTGTTATATGGAGTGGAGAAAGCAGCGGTGCAGTGGGGAAACGAACGGGTGTGTGTTTTTGGGAGGGACGGAGGTTGACGTAATGGAGGTTATGACAGTGAGATGTGCCTGTCAGTCCCAGGCCTACACTGTGGAAGCCCCAGCCATGTTCAGCCCTGTAGGATCGAATGCACTGTAAACCCACATGCTGCAAATTCCAGTGCGTTATGAACTCCAGTTAAAATAAGACCCTGGTCCACCTCTCCTCTCCTCTACCTTTGGTTCTTATGAGGCTGAGAGTGAGAGTGAGAGAGAGAGAGAGAGAGAGAGAGAGAGAGAGAGAGAGAGAGAGAGAGAGAGTGTGTGAGTGAGTGAGTGAGTGAGTGAGTGAGTGAGTGAGTGAGTGAGTGAGTGAGTGAGTGAGTGAGTGAGTGAACGAGCGAGAGAGAGAAAGGGGGGAAAATTGCGCCGGACCTTGTTTAAATTTCAGGCTTATGGGTTTGGAAAGGTTGAAGGGTGTCCTCTCACAGGATAGGAGAAGGAAGCAGTTAGAGCTGCTTGTCCCCCTGGACTGCAAGATGAAACCTGATTGGATGACGCAAGGCCAATGTGAGGAATGGAGTTGACAGCTAATTTGCTTTCAAAGTATATTAGGAAACATACAGTACCTAATAAAGTGAATCCAGCTCTTTGTAGATACAGTAGATCAGATCACTTAAGTGATAATGCCCGAGAAGCCAGTGTTTGGAGGATATATTGGCATGGGTGTTGTTAGGCCTGAGACAAAGTCGAAAGACCGGCAAACAGTGCCAATATATCCTCCAAACACCGGCTTCGAGGGTATTATCACTTTTATACAACGGGTTACCAACATATTCAAATAATGATTGACATATTTTCATAGAAAAATGTTATTTTGATGAATTTATTCATGCTATTTCATTCTTCCACGAGATATAGTCCCGACAGATATCTACGGTTACTACCCAAGCCGGCTGGTCGTTCGTTCTATCGGTTCGGTTGCCAGAGACGCGACCCAGTCGTTAAGTATTTTTGTTCTGTATCTATGGACGTGACCCAGTCATTCGTTCTAAGTGTTCCATTGCCATACTGGCTGGCAACATTCTTATCCCTTGCTTGATAGCTAGCCAACTATGGCTAACTTAGTCACGTCAAGCAGTGCAGCCAGAATAACAACAAAGTACAGTGTGGGAAAAATGTATTTGATCCCCTGCTGATTTTGTACGTTTGCCCACTGACAAAGAAATGATCAGTCTATAATTTTAATGGTAGGTTTATTTGAACAGTGAGAGACAGAATAACAACAAAAAAATCCAGAAAAAACGGATGTCAAAAATTTTATAAATTGATTTGCATTTTAATGAGGGAAATAAGTATTTGACCCCCTCTCAATCAGAAAGATTTCTGGCTCCCAGGTGTCTTTTATACAGGTAACAAGCTGAGATTAGGAGCACACTCTTAAAGGGAGTGCTCCTAATCTCAGTTTGTTACCGTATAAGCACACCTGTCCACAAAAGCAATCAATCAATCAGATTCCAAACTCTCCACCATGGCCAAGACCAAAGAGCTCTCCAAGGATGTCAGGGACAAGATTGTAGACCTACACAAGGCTGGAATGGGCTACAAGACCATCGCCAAGCAGCTTGATGAGAAGGGTGACAACAGTTGGTGCGATTATTCGCAAATGGAAGAAACACAAAATAACTGTCAATCTCCCCTCGGCCTGGGGCTCCATGCAAGATCTCACCTCGTGGAGTTACAATGATCATGAGAACGGTGAGGAATCAGCCCAGAACTACACGGGAGGATCTTGTCAATGGTCTCAAGGCAGCTGGGACCATAGTCACCAAGAAAACAATTGGTAACACACTACGCCGTGAAGGACTGAAATCCTGCAGCGCCCGCAAGGTCCCCCTGCTCAAGAAAGCACATATACAGGCATGTCTGAAGTTTGCCAATGAACATCTGAATGATTCAGAGGAGAACTGGGTGAAAGTGTTGTGGTCAGATGAGACCAAAATTGAGCTCTTTGGCATCAACTCAACTCGCCGTGTTTGGAGGAGGGGGAATGCTGCCTATGACACCATCCCCACCGTCAAACATGGAGGTGGAAACATTATGCTTTGGGGGTGTTTTTCTGCTAAGGGGACAGGACAACTTCACTGCATCAAAGGGACGATGGACGGGGCCATGTACCGTCAAATCTTGGGTGAGAACCTCCTTCCCTCAGCCAGGGCATTGAAAATGGGTCGTGGATGGGTATTCCAGCATGACAATGACCCAAAACACACGGCCAAGGCAACAAAGGAGTGGCTCAAGAAGAAGCACATTAAGGTCCTGGAGTGGCCTAGCCAGTCTCCAGACCTTAATCCCATAGAAAATCTGTGGAGGGAGCTGAAGGTTCGAGTTGCCAAACGTCAGCCTCGAAACCTTAATGACTTGGAGAAGATCTGTAAAGAGGAGTGGGACAAAATCCCTCCTGAGATGTGTGCAAACCTGATGGCCAACTACAAGAAACTTCTGACCTCTGTGATTGCCAACAAGGGTTTTGCCACCAAGTACTAAGTCATGTTTTGCAGAGGGGTCAAATACTTATTTCCCTCATTAAAATGCAAATCAATTTATAACATTTTTGACATGCGTATTTCTGGATTTTGTTGTTGTTATTCTGTCTCTCACTGTTCAAATAAACCTACCATTAAAATTATAGACTGATCATGTCTTTGTCAGTGGGCAAACGTACAAAATCAGCAGGGGATCAAATACCTAATTCCCTCAATGTTTAAGCTGTTTTCTAGTGACATTTATTTGGATATATCCATAAAATTGATGCCAGCTGATTCATGATTTCGACTGGCTGACAAAAGCTGTCTGCCTGTCTAATCCCTGGCAAATACACTGTAACGGTAGAATCCAATAATACATAGGCACAGGGGAAAATCTACCCTGGCAACAAAATGTATGAGTAGCTCCACCGAGCTATACTACTCTCACAACTAACAATCACCCACAAGGACAAGGGGGTAGAGGGAACACTTATATACGGACTAATGAGGGGATTAGAACCTGGTGTGTGTGATTGACAAGACAAATGTGATGATGATTGGGGCGGCAGTGGTTAGTAAGCCGGTGACGACGAACTCCGAAGCCTGCCTGAACAAGGAGGGGAGGCAGCCTCGGCCGAAGTCGTGACAGTACCCCCCCCCTTTACGCGCAGCTCCAGCAGCGTGCTGACCCTGGCCTCGTGGACGGCCAGTAGGACGCTGAGCAGGGCGAGCCGGATGGCGACGGTGGAAATCCCGCAACAGGGAGGGATCGAGGATATCCCTCACCTTGACACAGCACCGTTCCTCCGGACCGTACCCCTCCCACTCCACGAGGTACTGAAGGCCCCCCACCCAACACCTCAAATCCAGGATGGAGCGGACAGAGTACGCCGGGTCCCCCCTCGATATCCAGAGGAGGTGGAGGAACCTCCCGCACCTCAGGCCTGAGGAGAGACACATGAAACGAGGGGTTAATACGGTAATCAGGGGGAAGTAATAAACTATACGTGACCTCGTTGATTCTCCTCAGGACTTTGAATGGCCCCACAAATTGCGGGCTCAGCTTCCGGCAGGGCAGGCGGAGGGGCAGATTCCGGGTCGAGAGCCAGACCCGATCCCCCGGTACGAAGACCGGTGCCTCACTGCGGTGACGGTCAGCGTTGGCCTTCTGACGATGCACGGCGCGCTGGAGGTGAACGTGGGCAGTGTCCCACGTATCCTCCGCGCGCCGAAACCAGTCATCCACCGCAGGAGCCTCGGTCTGGCTCTGGTGCCACGGTGCCAGAACCGGTTGGTAACCTAAAACACATTGGAATGGTGTTAGGTTAGTAGAGGAGTGGCGGAGAGAGTTCTGGGCATATTCTGCCCATGGCAAGTACACCGACCACTCCCCCGGCCGGTCCTGGCAGTAGGACTGCAGCAACCTACCCACATCCTGATTTTACCCGTTCCAACTACCCATTTGATTCGGGGTGGAACCCAGAGGTCAGGCTGACCAAGACCCCCAGACGTTCCATGAACGCCTTCCAAATCTTGGACGTGAACTGGGGACCTCGGTCGGACACCGTAACCTCTGGCACCCCGTAGTGCTGGAAGACGTGAGTAAACAGGGCCTCCGCAGTCTGCAGGACCGTGGGGAGACCGGGCAGAGGAAGGATGCGGCAGGACTTGGAGAAGCGGTCCACAACGACCAGGATGGTGGGGTTACCTTGGGAGAGGGGAAGATCAGTCAAAAAATCTATACTAAGGTGAGACCATGGTCGTTGTGGAACTGGTAAAGGTTGTAGCTTACCCGCTGGGAGGTGCCTAGGTGCCTTAGTCTGGGCGCACACCGAGCAGGAGGAGACGTACACCCTCACGTCCTTAGCCAAGGTAGGCCACCAGTACTTTCCGATCAAGCAGCGCACTGTACGACCGATACCTGGTTGACCAGAGGGTGACGTGTGTGCCCAGAAGATCAGACAATCACGGATAAGAGCAGGCACGTACCGCAGCCCAGCTGGACACTGTGGTGGAGATGGATCTGTGCGTAAAGCCTGCTCTATATCCGCGTCCATCGCCCATACTACCGGCGCCACAATGCAGGAGGCCGGGAGTATGGGGGTGTTGTCTCTGGGCCTCTCGTCTGTGTCATACAGCCGGGACAGTGCGTCTGCCTTCACGTTCTTCTTACCCAGAATGTATGACTGTGTAAAATCAAACCGTGTGAAGACTAGGGCCCACCTTGCCTGGCGAGTATTCAGCCTCCTCGCTGCCCGGATGTACTCCAGGTTACGGTGGTCCGTCCAGACGAGGAAAGGGTGTTTTGCCCCTTCGAGCCAATGCCTCCACACAGTCAAAGCTCGGACAACAGCCAACAGCTCCCGATCACCAACGTCGTAGTTCTGCTCCGCCGGGCAAAGCTTCTTAGAGAAGAAGACACAGGGGCAGAGCTAGGGTGGTGGGCCCGAGCGTTGGGACAGGACAGCGCCTATCCCTACCTCGGACGCATCCACCTCCACTACGAACGGTAGTGATGGATCGGGGTGGGCCAGTACCGGAGCTGAGGTGAACAGACCCCGCAGTCTCCTGAAGGCCAGGTCAGCCTCAGCAGACCAGCGGAGCCGGGACGGCCCACCCTTCAACAGGGATGTAATGGGAGCTGCAACCTTGCCAAAGCCCCGGATAAACCTCTGATAGTAGTTGGCAAAGCCAAGGAAGCGCTGCACCTCCTTAACCGTTGTTGGTGTTAGCCAATTACTCACGGCTGAAATGCCATCTCCCTCCATCTCCACACCTGAGGTGGTAATGCGGTATCCGAGGAAGGAGACGGACTGCTGGAAAAACATACACTTCTCTGCCTTGGCATAAAGGTAATTTTCCAACAGTCGGGCCAGCACTTTGCGAACCAGGGACACATGCTCGGCGTGAGTAGCGGAATACACCAGGATGTCATCGATGTAGACCACTACACCGCGACCAAGCATGTCCCGAAACACCTCGTTCACAAAGGACTGGAAGACGGATGGAGCATTCATCAAACCGTAGGGCATCACCAGGTATTCATAATGCCCCGTGGTTGTGCTGAATGCTGTTTTCCACTCATCCCTCTCCCGAACACGAACCAGGTTGTATGCACTCCTGAGATCTAGCTTAGTGAAGAAGCGCGCCCCATGCATTGACTCAATCACTGAAGGAATGAGGGGGAGAGGATAACTAAATCTAATCGTCTCCTTGTTCAGTGAAAGATAATCAATGCACGGGCGCAGACCGCCGTCTTTCTTCTTCACAAAGAAGAAACTCGAAGAGGCGGGTGAAGTGGAGGGACGTATATACCCCTGGCCCAGGGACTCTGAGACGTATGTTTCCATAGCCTCCGTTTCAGCCTGCGACAGGGGGTACACATGAATCCTGGGAGGTACAGCATCTACCCGAAGGTTTATCGCGCAATCCCCCCCCGATGAGGTGGTAATTTATTCGCACGCGTCTTTAAAAACACCTGCGCTAAATCAAGGTATTCGTGGGGAATGCGCACGGTGGAGGTACCGTCTGGACTTTCCACCGTGGTTGCACCAACGGAAACATCTAGACACCTACCCTGACACTCTCGCGACCACCCCGTGAGAGCCCTCTGCGGCCTTGAGAAGGTGGGGTTGTGGAGTGCTAGCCAAGGGATACCTAATACCACAGGGAAAGCAGGAGACTCAATAATCGAAAAAATAACCTGCTCACAATGTGTCTCCTGGGTGATCATGGTGACTGGTATAATGACTTCCGTAACAAACCCGGACCCTAATGGTCGACTATCGAGTGCTCTGATGGGGAGTGGAATGGATAGGGGAACCAATGGAACGCCTTGACGGCGTGCGAATGCCATGTCCATAAAGTTCCCAGCTGCGCCTGAATCGACTAGCGCCTTACACTGGGGAACTACCATGTGATCGGGAAAGTGGATAGGTAGGGAACAGTGCGCAGCAGAGGGCTCTGAACAAGTGTGGGTGTTCGATACCTGGGGTGACGCGTGAGTGCCCTGCCTGCCGCCTCCAGGCCCAAAAGAACGTTGGCTACGACGTGTGGTGTACTGTCCCTTCGTGCCACCAGAGTGGCACTGTCTCTGTCCTCCTCCGCTCTCTCGGCCGGCGGCTCCACCCACCTCCATCTGCTCGGGATCCGACTCATCCGGTGTGGAAACGGGCAGACCCCTACCAGGACGTCCTCTGGCTGCCAGCAGGTTGTCCAAACGAATGGCCATGTCCACCAGGTTAGCTCCCGTCGGGCGTCCTCCCGCAGATGGCACCGGAAATGGTCGATCAGGGCCCGCACGTTCCACCCGGACCCCGCTGCCAGCGTCTGAAACTCCAACGCGAAGTCCTGCACGGTCCTCGTCCCCTGCCTCAGGTGGACCAGCTCGCCCACCTCTCGACCATCGGGCAGCTGATCGAAGACCGGCCAAAAGAGGCGAGCGAACTCCCCGTAGTCCTCCAACGCGGCTCCTCCTTCGTTCCAAACCGCGTTGGCCCACTCCAGGGATTTCCCCGAGAGGCAGGAAACGAGGACGGGCACCTTCTCCAGGCATGCGCTCCTCTCCCGCTGACTCCATAGCGGGTGGGTGATTCTGTGATGAGTGTGATTAGAAGGAGTCAGGCGCAGGAGGGTAAATCACCGAATACAGAGTTTATTCCTTTGTTGACACACAAATGCGCTCAAAGAGCGATCCACGAAACAGGCACAGGGGAAACTCTAATTCCTGGCAAATACACTTTAACGGTAGAATCCAATAATACATAGGCACAGGGGAAAATCTACCCTGGCAACAAAATGTACGAGTAGCTCCACCGAGCTATACTACTCTCACAACTAACAATCACCCACAAGGACAAGGGGGCAGAGGAAACACTTATATACGGACTAATGAGGGAATTAGAACCAGGTGTGTGTGATTGACAAGACAAATGTGATGATGATTGGGGCGGCAGTGGTTAGTAAGCCAGTGACGTCGAACGCTGAAGCCTGCCCGAACAAGGAGGGGAGGCAGCCTCGGCCGAAGTCGTGACAAGATCGAATTTCAATATTGAAACAATGTTGCAAATGTCGAAGAGACAGACAGCAAGGTTTATACAAATCTCCGCTGTTGAAAACCAAATGCTAGTCTAAAAGAAGATCATGTCTAGATGCTTTTTATAGTGCAGATCAAATTTATAAATTGCCTGGCTGGGCTGATGAGACAGTGGATTGCACAGTGAGATGGAACAGAGTAAATAGGTATTTCAACGTCATAGCTTTAGCCGGTGGTAACTTGTGGAATAGACACCGGCTGGAATGCGGTTTTAACCAATCAGCATCCAGGATTAGACCCACCCGTTGTGTAATGATTGATATATCAGTGTCTCTCAGTCTTTTTGGAACAGGGACCAACATGCTCTGGTTTTCTACATTGATCACTTTAAGTGAAAGGTTCATCATGTAAGTCGATCTGAGGTACTTGAGAAGAGGCCACTGGCTCTGCCCTGAGTGTGACTCTTTGACCTAGTGTGAGAATGGCATGGCTGTTTCCATGACTCTATATGGAGTAGATGGCCACCCATAGTAATTATATTTATATGATGCCACTAGGCTTGGGCAGTATACTGCATACTGTATACCGGGGTATTTGGAAATAGCCACGGGATGGTGTTTCAATATCGTCAGTATGAGTCACTCACTGTTGTGCAGCATGCCCCAGGTGATCTAGTTACAGTCTGGAATTCACAACTAAATCTTTGCTAGCTAGATATCTTCTAACTACACTGAACAAAAATACAAACACAACATGTTAAGTGTTGGTCCCATGTTTCATGAGCTGAAATAAAAGATCCCAGAAATGTTCCACACGCACAAAAAGGTTATTTCCCACTCTAAAATGTGCAGTTTTGTCACACAACACAATTCCAAGTTTTGAGGGAGCATGCAATTGTCATGCTGACTGCAGGAATGTCCACCAGAGCTGTTGCCAGAGAATGTAAGGTTAATTTCTCTACCATAAGCTGCCTATTCATTATATAAACACAAACACATTTGCATTTTATCGACAGCAATTTTAATGCGCAGAGATACCGTGACCTGAGATCCTGAGGCCCATTGTCATGCCATTAATTTGCCGCCATCACCTCATGTTTCAGCATGATAATACACAGCCCCATGTCGCAGGATCTGTACACAATATCTGGAAGCTGAAAATGTCCTAGTTCCTGCCAATATAGTTCCAGCAACTTCGCACAGCCATTGAAGACGAGTGGGACAATATTCCACAGGCTACAATCAACAGCATGATCAACTCTATGCGAAGGAGATGTGTCACGCTGCATGAGGCAAATGGTGGTCACACCAGATACTGACTGGTTTTCTGATCCACGCCCCATACCTTTTTTTTAAGGTATCTGTGACCAACAGATGCATATCTGTAATCCCAGTCATGTGAAATCCATAGATTAGGGCCTACTTTATTTATTGAAATTGACTTGATTTCCATAAATGAACTGTAACTCAGGAAAATCTTTGAAATTGTTGCATGTTGCATTTATATTTTTGTTCAGTGTATTAAGTTAACTGTTTAAAATGTACTAAATGCTCTGCAGTTGTGATTTTCGTTTGATAATTTAGTAGCTAGCTAGTTATCTAGCTAAGTAGATAGCTTCTTGCAAAATCAAGCTTCTCTTGGGAACAGCAGAGAATCCCCTCATGTATCAAGAGCCTTGCTGTCTAATATTTGTTTTATGCGTGCAGCAAACTGTGAGTAGCATTTTTTTGTTACTTGTATAAATTTATGAGCTGGGATGTCTGTTCTGCAAATAATGTCAGAGACTGTATAACATGTTCTCAATGGGCTCATTAGCATTTAGCTAGAATTCGCTATGGGATGTACTTGTTAGCATTGCTAACCTTAGGATTAAAGAGGCTCAGTGGGGTTTGGAAAAAATGCCCCTTGATGGCACAATGTCGGTATGAAGATATGACAATCTGGATACTGCCAAAGCCAATCTGGATACACTCCCTGTGTGTTCCATGGTTTATGTAATTCCATAAAGCATGGCTCCGGTTGTCTCCCTATCTGTCATTCCAGGAAGTCTTCCCTCCCATTGACTCTTCTAATCCGGAACGCTGGGATGCTTCCCGGGGAGCAGGATCAGAGGTCCCTCGGGGCCCACATAAATCACAGTCCCAACCACAGGAGCCCTGGCCCTGGAGCCACTTCCTCCCCAGGCCACCGAGATCACAGCGTAATGTCACAGCATGTTGATGTCAGCCTCCTGGCCCTCTGCCCCTCCTTCCTCAACCCAACTCCACCCCACCAGGCCCACCCTACACTGAGAAAGCACCCTCTCTTTTACTCTGACTCTCTCTGTTTCTCTGTCCCTCAATTTCTCTGTCTCTCTCTCCCTCTCTCTCTCTCATGGGGATGTTATTCCTGAACATTAGATCAATAAAATAAGATGAGGAGGAGGAGGAGGAGAGGGCCACGTTACAAATCACCCCACATGAAATCATCCCTCCCAGTCCCAAGGAGAAATATTGAATCTGCCATTCATTTAGGACCAAAGCATGTGCTATTTACTTTTTATTAGCAGTGATCAAACATTGAACACTTGTTAATGACCAACATCAAAACCGAGCAAAGGGTGTGACTTGTTCAAAACAACACAGACTGAGCTAAACATCTGCTGTGGTCCATGCCAAGGTCCAGGCTTTGCTCTCTCTCTTTGCTGCTGCAGCCTCTCTCTCATGGTGATTAGACAGAGACGTTTCCATCCTTTGACAGGTTCTGATTTGTTCTGTGTTGATTTAGCTTAACGCCAGGTGCAAACAGTGTGATGGAATCTATTAGATAGACAGCAGTGTGGCTAATGAGGGCTGTCTGGGCCTGGCTGCTCACAGGTATAAATCCTAATGCAGACATAATCTATCTGTCCCATAGAGCACCGCTGTCCAAGGCACTGTGCCAGTGAGTTGGAGGCACCTGGAAATGAAATTTGTGTTGCATGGCTTAATAAGATACATGTTAGGCCTGTTCATCAAAGGGTATGGACTATACCAATTCATCTCTTGGCCTTGCCCCAGTGGTAAATATTTCATATTGAGTGGCGGCAGTGGGGGATTATGGGAGAATGTGTGTCTGTTTAAATGGGAGGTCACAACCACACCACCATGGGCATCGTAAAGAAGGGAGGAGAGGAGAAAATGATAAACTGTCAAACTACAAACAAATCATGTTAAACACTGAGACAATTAATAGGATGTTTTTTAATAAGGATTCAATCAAGCCAAACATGAATGAGATCAATGCCTTGATCGAAGCAGCTCAATTGTCTTTATAGAATGTCTGCCACAACATGGTATTTGTCGGTGCCTGTGAACACACAGCTGGGAATGTCATTTACTCAATATCAAACTTTTAGCTGGTATACTGAGTTTTTTTTTAAAGACAAATGTTTGCTTTGCATGAGTGTTTTTATGTCTGGGGCTGATCTCATCATGGGGATGTTGATGTTAGACTAATTCTTTACATTTTAGTTATTTAGCAGACGGTCTTATCAAGAGTGACTGGTCCCCCGTGGGAGTCGTTGCATGGACCATGCTCTACCAACTGAACCACAGGGGACATAGGCTCATGTGGGTGTCTCGTCTCGTCTGATGTCCCAGCGCTTGACTGGCTGGCTGCTACTGAAGATCTTATTTACAGGGCTCGTGATATGGGCCATGCCAGATTGGCAACCTTGGCGTGTGCCAAACAGACTTTCTGCTTTGAACGCAAATTACTTCCCCTTAGCTGTTTTCTCTAATCAGCCATTGGCCAGGAGGCCAGAGGGAGATGGCTTCTTTATCATCTTCCTCTTAAAGGGAATGAAACAACTCCTTGTGATTAAAGAGTTGAGTTTGGTTTGCCCCTTGGGCTCTCCATGGCACCAGTTTGTCCCATGGCGGTTTGTTCTCAGAAAGCATGTTGCTTAAAGGGTCTTGAAGGGTCTTGGCACTCATGTCTGTTGTGTTCCTATAGAATAGCTAACGTTAGAATGGAGAGAGAAGATCGTCTCCCCTTCTGTGGATTGCATCCATTCCCCCTCACTGGCCTACCACTTCTTCTCAGGTTCTCCAGCTAGGGTTCTGGATAAGCCTGGGGGTAGGGGGTGACTGGGGGCAGGCCTCATGGGGGAGCTTGATAGTAGGGCTGAGGCAGTACAGTACATTGTGGGTTCAGTACAGTGCCCTCTGCCTGTGATGGATGTGCCATTCGGACCTCTAAATAGGCATCCACATAATGATTGCACTAAATTACAAATTAGATTTCTGTCAAGCAGAACCCATTTGACTAGCTAGACCTGCCCCTCTTGCTCCCCACTCCCTCTCTCTCTCTCTCTCTCCTTACCATCACTCTCTAAATACCCTCAGTAAACCCCCACATGTCAAAATGCCTATTTTGAAGAATGTCCTGAAGTAGCTTTGACTCCTGTTTTAGAGTAGAGCTTTTGCTGACATTTATTTGGCACTCAAAAGAAAGAGATGCCACCTACTAAGACATTGTATATGACGCTTTAAAGCTTCTATATGTATCTTTTTGGGCGACCCGATCAAATTCACATAGAAATCTGCCATTCTCATTGAAAGCAAGTCTAAGAAGCGGTAGATCTGTTTTATATGCGCTATTTCTATATTTCCTGTTCTTAAGTTTCGTTTTGCGTCTTTTACTTTTGGTTTTGTACACCAGCTTCAAACAGCTGAAAATACAATATTTTTGGTTATTGAAAATATATTTCACAGTGGTTTAGATGAAACTTAGGCGAACTATATGGATTTTAGCAACCAGGAAAGGCGAAGCGATTTCTGCATATTGCACCTTTAACTGTTTACAAGCAAATATTACTGAATGGTTGCAAATAAAATGCCAGACGCAATTTAGAGATGACTGGTGAAGTACAACAAATCAATCAGGGGTGACAGTCTTTTGCAATGAATGAATGAAGGGGGATTCAAGTAAGGCCAACAGTCTGTGTCCCTGTGCTTCCTCTTTGTAAAGCACAATGAATATGCGCCAGTCTCTCTGTCCCAGCATCCATGTAACCAGGGGGAACACTAATGATGCAGCAAGGTCACTCTTGCGTTCGACTGCATTGGGATCTGTGACAATGAACATTGTCTGGGTCAGCATGACGGCATGTCAAATCCATTCCACAGTGGCATTCTACCCACAGTAGGTTACAAAACATCCCGACCTAGGATATATGCTAGATACATTTTGCTCTTTGGGTATACGTTTGTTGTCGATTGCACTGGCCTATATCTAGGGCCCAGAGTTTTTCCTGGTAAGGTAGATAGGCAAAACTTCTGGTCCTATTTATGCAGTATCTTTTTTGTTTGCCATTGTCTTTAGCAGTGGGTTGACCATAGAGATGATTTGTCATCTCAGGTAACCTGCAGGTGAAGCTACTTCAGACAGACCTGCTCTCCTCTGTGTTCCCTCTAGTCTCTCAGTAGTAATAAGCATCCCTTGGCATGTGCTCCTGCAGTCACTCAGGGCAAAATCTGATCCTGTCCTCATGGGGGGGGTCGCACCTGCCACACCCGCTGCCCCGTCACAACAGCTCATTACCCAGAAGCATCCCTGGTGATTCCAGGGGCACAGGGCGGGACGGGCAGACAGGAACAGGCGCTTCGCTTTGACACGATTATCTCCGACCCAGCAGGGGAGCTCCCTTCTGGTCTGACCCACTTCTGATCTGCTGTGTGAACCTACAGGTACTTCCACTAGCCCTTCCTGCTCCACAGCCCTGAACTCACACTGTTAGACTCTCACAACCACTCAGAACACAGATGGGATGACATTGAAAATGATGATGAAATAAATAAGATAGATAGATTGTACATTACAGGTAGACAACAAGACTCTGTCACTCTCAGGCCTCCAGATCAACACCCTGCAGTCCTCTGCAGCACTGCCTGAAGAGAAACTTCCCCTCAGGGCTCAGGGCCCGCTCTGCCAGGGAAGAGCCTGTAGGGAAGAGAACATGTTTTCATAGGTACTGGAGGTGAAATTCATGCTGCGCTCCAAATCACATTACAGATACTGTATGAGAGCAGTATTCATCATGTCTGACTTAGGGGGATCGATATTGATGGTATTTATGGAGCTCACATATACAGTTTGTCATACTGTGTACATGTTTCAAGCTATGAATGAGCGTGTTTGTGCATACAGTATATGCTGGAATTTTTTTATCAGATGAAATCTCAACATCCTTTTCAAAGCTTGTGTATGGTGCGATGCCAGTCTCAATTTGATGAACTGGAAAAGACAAGAATGGTCTGGAAGTCACATGAAGTAAAAAAAAAAGTATACTCTTCCGCTGGATGTAAAGGGAGGGAATACACTGTATTGTCCCATCATGTTGAAATGAAAAAGACACCCTAGCCAGACACTACTAAATCATGAGGAGGGCCATTCTCCTTTCAACATGTGTTTGATGATATTCTAGGAAGCTCTTCGTTTGTGTCTCCTCTTTCACCTTTCCATAACTGTGAACTGTGACTAATCACATTGCTCCTGTCCAGCATTCTGCTCCGATTATCCCCTACCTCAATACCACCTCACCCATTTCCCTCCTTCCCTACAAGTAAAGGCTCAGTCCTGGACATCTGATATTGAGAATAGCCTCCTTCCCCGGTACCAACAACTAAAGGAGCATGCCCTGCCCTGACTGGGTGTCACGATCGTCAGGGTAAGGAGTAGACCAAGGCGCAGCGTTGCAGGCAAACATACTCATTTATTTAGCGAAACGTGATCAAAAGACGGAAACGTGACAGTACACGGTATAACACAACCAACTCGAAACAAGAACCCACAAAACACAAAGGAAAACCGACAGTTTAAATATGGCTCCCAATCAGAGACAACCAGCAAACAGCTGACACTCGTTGCCTCTGATTGGGAGTCACTCAGGCCAACATAGAAAATGACAAACTAGAACCCCCAACATAGAAATATAACACATAGAATAAACACACCCTGGCTCAACAAATAGAGTCCCAGAGCCAGGGTGTGACAGTACCCCCCCCTAAAGGCGCAGACTGCGACCGCGCCTCAATAAGAGCTAAACAGGGGAGGGCTGGGTGGGCATACCTCCTCGGCGGCGGTTCTGGCTCCGGCCTTGCCCACCACCCTCCAATCAACCCCCCATAGCGCCCCTGGTCCGGTCTAGCCCCGCTGGCCGGAGCCGGACTGACGACACGCACCCCTGGCTTGGTGCGTGGAGCAGGAACGGACCGGACCGGGCTGACGATGCGCGCCCCTGGCTTGGTGCGTGGAGTAGCAACTAGCCGGACCGGGCTGACGACTCGCACCCCTGGCTTTGTGCGTGGAGCCGGAACGGGCCTCACCGGACTGACGACTCGCATCCCTGGCTTGGTGCGTGGAGTCGGAACGGGCCTCACCGAACTGACGACTCGCACCCCTGGCTTGGTGCGTGGAGCCGGAACGGGCCTCACCGGACTGACGACTCGCACCCCTGGCTTGGTGCGTGGGCCGAACGGGCCTCACCGGACTGGACGACTCGCACCCCTGGCTTGGTGCGTGGAGCCGAACGGGCCTCACCGGACTGACGACTCGCTCCCCTGGCTTGGTGCGAGTAGCAGGAACGGGCTGGACCAGGCTGACGACTCGCACCCCTGGCTTGGTGCGAGTAGCAGGAACGTTCTGGACCAGGCTGACGACTCGCACCCCTGGCTTGGTGCGAGTGGTAGGAACAGGCTGGACCAGGCTGACGACTCGCACCCCTGGCTTGGTGCGAGTGGCAGGAACAGGCCGGGCCGGGCTGGCGACGCGCACTGTAGGTTTGGTGCGAGTGGCAGGAACAGGCCGGGCCGGGCTGGCGACGCACACCGTAGGCTTGGTGCGAGTGGCAGGAACAGGCCGGGCCGGGCTGGCGACGCGCACCGTAGGTTTGGTGCGAGTGGCAGGAACAGGCTGGGCCGGGCTGGCGACGCACACCGTAGGTTTGGTGCGTGGAGCAGGGACAGGCCGGGCTGGGCTGGCGACGCACCCCGTAGGCTTGGTGCGTGGAGCAGGGACAGGCCGGGCTGGGCTGGCGACGCACCCCGTAGGCTTGGTGCGTGGAGCAGGGACAGGCCGGGCTGGGCTGGCGACGCACCCCGTAGGCTTGGTGCGTGGAGCAGGAACAGGCCGGGCTGGGCTGGCGACGCACACCGTAGGCTTGGTGCGTGGAGCAGGGACAGGCCGGACCGGGCTGCCGACGCACACCATAGGCTTGGTGCGTGAAGCAGGAACAGGCCGGACCGGGCTGGCGACGCATACCGTAGGTTTGGTGCGAGGAGCAGGAACAGGCCGGACCGGGCTGGCGACGCGCACCGTACACTTGATGCGAGGGGCTGGAACAGACCGTACTGGGGACACACACCACTGGCTCTACCTCGGGATCTGGAACGGGCCGGACCGGACTGGTAACACACCCCAGTACCTCTCGCCGTGCCTCTACACCTTCCCTCCCTGCTTTGACCAGTGGCCCCCGTAACCTGGTGGCCTTCTGAATCCGCCCCTTTTCTGCCTCCGTCAGCCCCGTCGTCCATGCCGTGTGCCCCCCTAAAATTTTTTTGGGGTTGCCTCTCGACCGTCCAACGCTGACACTGCTTACGCCGTTGCTCCTCTCTCCGTCGCCTCTCAATTGTCTCACTCCATGGCCGGCGATCCATCCCGGCCAGGATCTCCTCCCAGGTCCAGGACCCCTGCCCGTCCAAAATCTGTTCCCACGTCCAGGCTGCCGATTCCTGGACACGCTGCTTGGTCCTGGTATGGTGGGTTCTTCTGTCACGATCGTCAGGGTAAGGAGTAGACCAAGGCGCAGCGTTGCAGGCAAACATACTCATTTATTTAGCGAAACGTGATCAAAAGACGGAAACGTGACAGTACACGGTATAACACAACCAACTCGAAACAAGAACCCACAAAACACAAAGGAAAACCGACAGTTTAAATATGGCTCCCAATCAGAGACAACCAGCAAACAGCTGACACTCGTTGCCTCTGATTGGGAGTCACTCAGGCCAACATAGAAAATGACAAACTAGAACCCCCAACATAGAAATATAACACATAGAATAAACACACCCTGGCTCAACAAATAGAGTCCCAGAGCCAGGGTGTGACACTGGGTGCCGAATGAATAATGACATCATGTTTTCAGGCCTCAGTGAGTGTATGGCCGCGCTGGGGGCATGAATGTACACAGAGTGCTATTCACAATGCCGCTTCTGTCAACCTCTAAAGTACCCTGCTGAAGGACATGCTGCATGAGGAGATTGTTATTGTTTTAGTAGAACAAGCAAAAATAAATATGTGCAGCACCCTTGCAAGGACCCCAGTAAGTGGATTTTTGCCGTGGTTGGTGACACAGGTCATGGCTGTGGCATGTGTTTCCTCCAAGCAATGTATGATGTACAGGCTCTCTTTTTCTGTGTATGTGTCCCCAGGGTCTATGTAATATGATAATTAATGACGTGTGGTGTTGTTGATGATTGTGTGTGATGGCGGTACTGTCTTTACTGGCTTATAACTGTGGTTGATGGGGATCCATTTATATGGCATCATTGGGGTGTCACGCAGGGCCCAGCTGTGGGTCCCCATCTCATTTCTCCCCCTGCTAAGCTCAGCACATCTGTAACATCTGGTCCCCTGCTTCACATGAGCATCCCTCTCCCTACATCTGTGTGTTATGGATGCAATGCTTTTTAACGTAGGCAAGCAGAATGTGATGTCTCTTTCTCTAATCAGTGCTTTTTCCTTTTTCCCGCAGCGTATGCAGTGATTGCGAACGGCCAAGTGGAATGCCCCAAGGGTTACAAGAGGGTGAACCTGACTCATTGTCAAGGTAAGAGGAAGGAAAGATGATGTCCTGTTGTTTTGCTTGTGTTTAGTAATACCAGAGTGCATTGGTTACAAACCTTTTCTGAGTCAAGATCACTTTCGCAGTCAAAAACCAAGCTGAGATCTACCGCTCAGATTTGTTTTTAAACATGAAGTAACATTAACCTAATAAAAACAGTTCTGTAGGAATGAGGTTTGTGCAGTAGGTCTAATACATTATCACAGCATATTGGCTATATGCCTGGCCTGCCAATATTGTTCTTCTCAGACCATATTATATTTCAAAACTCAAGCTTTGATAACCAAATAGATTAGTTGGTGTAGCACTTCCGAGGCACCGCTGAGCATAAATTGAAATAATTTGCAAGTAATTTGCTTTTTATTTTACTGGACTGATGGTACCTGCATCTGATTGTCATGGTGCTTTCAAGACAACTGGGAACTCAGGGAAAAAATGAGGTCAAATCATGACGTCAGTGATCTTCAGGTCGGAAAGTCGGAGCTCTAGAAAGATGCCAGCGTTTCCGAGTTGGAATTCCGAGTTGGATGACCATCAAAACTATTTTTCTCAGTCGGATCTCGTTTATTTTTTGGGAGTTCCAAGATGTCTTGAACACACTGATGTCGGAAGTCGGAGATTTCCGAGTTACCAGTTCCCAGTTGTTTTGAACATGCCATTAGTCTCAGCAGAGGGAGGGAGAGAGCAGCAGAGGGTCCGCCTCTCACGGTCCCTACTCTCTCCTTTCTTTCCTCCGGTGAGACTGACCAGAGAGAGAAGACACCATCTTCCACCTGATGGCCAAACTCAAGTCGCACCTGCACAAATTCATGTTGTTACTATGACCAGAGAAAGTTAAATATTTCTCAATATTAAAATAGACACGACGAGCTGCTAATAATAATAAAAAATGCAGGCCTATTGATACACTGGCTACTCATTCATTGCAGCTGCAGTGCGAGTGGAAGTAGGGAGAAGCGCGTTTTTATGTTTTTTAATAGTGTTGAATAAAAACAGTGTTGACAGTGCTGAATAAAAACGTAGATATGAACTCACTCATAAAAACAGCAGCTCTTTGCTGTATTTTTTGACAGTCTCTCTCTGGTCATTGTTTTAAAAGTTATGAAATCTCTTGTAGGCTAGTATCAAACTTTGCTGTGGCCCGGGGTCGTGGAAGCTGTAGGCATGGTGATTTGAGCTATCCGATTGATTTAGCCACAGATATTTCATTAACTTTTTTCTCATGATGTATTCTAACATAGCTGCCTGTACCATGTCTGCATTGAATTCAAATTACCCAAGTCAACCCTCACACATGCATTGTGTTGCAACCACACTCCATCAAATCCTATACTCAACTTTATGTCTTTGTTGTGAGAAAAACAGTTTACAGGGACTGCCCATACATTACCATGCTGAACAAGCCCCCAGGGCCTGTATAAAAGTATTCCTGTCTGTATGTCTTGCCCACTGGGAACAGGGTCATGAATACAATAAGCTGTGGCCTGGGTCAGAGGTCAGCTGCCAATAAGCCCCAGGAGGGAGTGGTGTTTTTAATTGCTCTGTGGAGGTCTGTATGGGGAGTGCTATACGGCAGGCTGTGATTATGGTTAATGTGTGGAGGTTTGTATGGGGAGCGCTATACGGCAGGCTGTGATTATGGTTGTGTGTTTCCCAGTGGTTTATGGGGAGCTGTGTATCCCAAAGCCTTTTGTTAAACTTCTGTTACAGTTTGTTGCTCAACGCTCCAACAAAATCTGTCGGCGGGGGAATGAAGGCATGTCTTCCAGCTCACCCATCCACCTGTGTGTGAAAACAAACTGTGCCTGTTCGTCCCTGAGCGCGTTACATGCCTCACTCCTCACAGCCTTTTAGTGAGCCCTGTCAGCCTGCTGACTGTTATATAAGAGATAACCACACACAGCATCCACAGTGTACTGTATAGACTGTAGATAACTACAGAGAGAGAGATAATCACTTATAAGATGTTGTTAAATCATATTGGAATTCAAAGATAAGATCAATAGGTCTATTTTGGCCTGAACAGATATGTATTACCTCATACATCAGTGATTTCTAGATGTTTCTCATGCTTTTCTCCCAATATAGTTTCTGTCAGTGCTGATGACTATCAGTTAGATTTATGATCAGCTCTTCCACTCCCAACTTCCCAACACTTGATTCATGGTTTTGTATTCTGGATGGCATCGCATACTGAATCTTATGGAGTGCACCGTCATAAATTGATCATTTAAAAAATAATCACTAACCAATGTTAAATGTGGTTATGTAGATGTTATAATGGTTTGAAATGGACAAAAATTACACACATTAATGATGCATCATCATCACCAGTCAAATTCAACTGGTTTTCTGAGCTGCATGGCAAATACTGTAGTAGAGTGTATTGTGGATATTGCGGGTTTATCTAATTTGTGGTGATAGAGTTATAAAGTTATTAAGCTGGGAAATTATTTTCCATTCCTCACATATATGAAAAGGAAAAAAAAAGCTGTGGACAAGGACACTTTATGCTGTCCAAAATGGTGTCAAGAGTTGCCAGCAAACACAGTATTTAATCTAACTTTGATTCAGCTTGCTTTTTCTGATCACTTCAAGATGTTCTCCCTTCACAGTCCCTCATTTTTTGAGGTTGAAAAAACAAACTGACAGATATTGACTATTTACTGGCTCGCTTCAAAGTCTTATAACCCATTCTGCTGGAGCTCCATTCCCGAAGATTATTTTGAATTTCAGCCTTCAGAACAACTGCCAAGGAGGCAAAAATAAGATTTTTCTGGGATTCTGTCATTATAATCAAGCAGGTGTACTACTTGCCAAAGCATGAATCCTCACTTTGAGCTCCCTGCTCTATATTTCACAGGAGGAGAAAGAGTCTTGTGTCATATTCTGTGTCTGAGCACAGACGTGATTCACCCTGCTCTCTCTTTCTACTCCTGCCGCTGGGCTTGGTGGCGTACAGTGGGCCTCGCGTCACAGATAGGATGGCCCCTCAGAAACACAAGCTGTTTTGTGACCTCAGTGATCAGGACAGGCACGTATCTTCCAAACACTCCAGAAAAACACTCTTGAGAAACTGGTTCAGTTGGTGTCACCTACAGTGGGGGAAAAAAGTATTTAGTCAGCCACCAATTGTGCAAGTTCTCCCACTTAAAAAGATGAGAGAGGCCTGTAATTTTCATCATAGGTACACGTCAACTATGACAGACAAATTGAGAAGAAAAAAAATCCAGAAAATCACATTGTAGGATTTTTTATGAATTTATTTGCAAATTATGGTGGAAAATACAGTGGGGGAAAAAAAGCATTTAGTCAGCCACCAATTGTGCAAGTTCTCCCACTTAAAAAGATGAGAGAGGCCTGTAATTTTCATCATAGGTACACGTCAACTATGACAGACAAATTGAGAAAAAAAATCCAGAAAATCACATTGTAGGATTTTTTATGAATTTACTTGCAAATTATGGTGGAAAATAAGTATTTGGTCACCTACAAACAAGCAAGATTTCTGGCTCTCACAGACCTGTAACTTCTTCTTTAAGAGGCTCCTCTGTCCTCCACTCATTACCTGTATTAATGGCACCTGTTTGAACTTGTTATCAGTATTAAAGACACCTGTCCACAACCTCAAACAGTCACACTCCAAACTCCACTATGGCCAAGAGCAAAGAGCTGTCAAAGGACACCAGCAACAAAATTGTAGACCTGCACCAGGCTGGGAAGACTGAATCTGCAATAGGTAAGCAGCTTGGTTTGAAGAAATCAACTGTGGGAGCAATTATTAGGAAATGGAAGACATACAAGACCACTGATAATCTCCCTTGATCTGGGGCTCCACGCAAGATCTCACCCCGTGGGGTCAAAATGATCACAAGAACGGTGAGCAAAAATCCCAGCACCACACGGGTGGACCTAGTGAATGACCTGCAGAGAGCTGGGACCAAAGTAACAAAGCCTACCATCAGTAACACACTACGCCGCCAGGGACTCAAATCCTGCAGTGCCAGACGTGTCCCCCTGCTTAAGCCAGTACATGTCCAGGCCCGTCTGAAGTTTGCTAGAGTGCATTTGGATGATCCAGAAGAAGATTGGGAGAATGTCATATGGTCAGATGAAACCAAAATATAACTTTTTGGTAAAAACTCAACTCGTCGTGTTTGGAGGACAAAGAATGCTGAGTTGCATCCAAAGAACACCATACCTACTGTGAAGCATGGGGGGTGGAAACATCATGCTTTGGGGCTGTTTTTCTGCAAAGGGACCAGGACGACTGATCCGTGTAAAGGAAATAATGAATGGGGCCATGTATCGTGAGATTTTGAGTGAAAACCTCCTTCCATCAGCAAGGGCATTGAAGATGAAACGTGGCTGGGTCTTTCAGCATGACAATGATCCCAAACACACCGCCCGGGCAACGAAGGAGTGGCTTCGTAAGAACCATTTCAAGGTCCTGGAGTGGCCTAGCCAGTCTCCAGATCTCAACCCCATAGAAAATCTTTGGAGGGAGTTGAAAGTCCGTGTTGCCCAGTGACAGCCCCAAAACATCACTGCTCTAGAGGAGATCTGCATGGAGGAATGGGCCAAAATACCAGCAACAGTGTGTGAAAACCTTGTGAAGACTTACAGAAAACGTTTGACCTGTGTCATTGCCAACAAAGGGTGTTTAACAAAGTATTGAGAAACTTTTGTTATTGACCAAATACTTATTTTCCACCATAATTTGCAAATAAATTCATAAAAAATCCTACAATGTGATTTTCTGGATTTTTTTTCTCATTTTGTCTGTCATAGTTGACGTGTACCTATGATGAAAATTACAGGCCTCTCTCATCTTTTTAAGTGGGAGAACTTGCACAATTGGTGGCTGACTAAATACTTTTTTCCCCCACTGTATAGGGCTTCTTATGTAATGGAACATCTATGGCCTCACTGCCATACATTTACTATGGGCTAATTCTATTGTGAGTGGGGTCAGTAAGTCTCTAGAGACAGCAGGTCACATTGTTAGTTAGCCTATTGTCACGTTCGCTTAAGGAGGAGGACCAATGCGCAGCGTTGAATGCGTACATATTATTTATTAAACAGATCACCCGATCAAAACAACGAACGAAACGTGAAGTCCTTCGATACACACAAACCAAAAGGAACAAGAAACCACAACACAAAGTGAAAAGACCGATAGTTAAATATGGCTCCCAATCAGAGACAACCAGCTGACACTCGTTGCCTCTGATTGGGAGTCACTCAGGCCAACATAGATATACAAAACATAGACTTACACACCCTGGCTCAACATAACATAGTCCCCAGAGCCAGGGCGTGACAGTACCCCCAAAGGCGCGGACTCCGGCCGCGCCAAACAACCACAACAGGGGAGGGACCGGGTGGGCACTCCGCCTCGGCGGCGGATCCGGCTCGGACATGACCCAGGCACGGGTTGTGCTTGACTGACGACGCACACCCCTGGCTTGATGCGTGGAGGAGGAACGGGCCGGACCGGGCTGACGAAGCGCACCCCTGACTTGGTGCGGGAGCAGGAATGAGCCGGACCGGGCTGACGACGCGCACCACTGACCTGGTGCGGGGAGCTTGGATGGGCCGGACTGGGCTGGCGACGCGCACCACAGACTTGGTGCGGAGAGAAGGAACGGGCCGGACAGGGCTGACGAAACGCACCATAGACTTGGTGCGGAGAGCAGGCACGGGCCGTGCCGGACTGACGACGCACACCACTGGCTTGGTGCGGGAAGCTTGGATGGGCCGGACTGGGCTGGCGACGCGCACCACAGACTTGGTGCGGAGAGCAGGAACGGGCCGTGCCAGACTGACGACGCACACCACTGGCTTGGTGCGGGAAGCTTGGATGGGCCGGACTGGGCTGGCGACGCGCACCACAGACTTGGTGCGGAGAGCAGGAATGGGCCGGACCGGGCTGGCGACGCGCACCACCGACTTGGTACGGAGAGCAGGAACGGGCCGGACAGGGCTGACGACGCCGCACCACAGGCTCGGTGCGAGAGGCAGGAACAGGCCGAACTGCACTGGGGACACACGCCACTGGCCCTATGCAGGGATCAGGAACGGGCCGGACCGGACTGGTAATACACCCCAGTACCTCTCGCCGTGCCTCCACACTTTCCCTCTCCTCTGTGACCAGTGGCCCCCTTAACCTGGCGGCCTCCTCTTCACACCCGCTGGACCGCTCCATCGCGGCCTCCTGCTGGTCCGACGTCGTGAGCCCCCCCCTAAAAAATTTCTGGGGGTCTCTCCTCCCCGTGGGCCAGGCCTCCATCGTTCTCGCCAGACTCTCACCCCACTGCTCCAAAGTCCAACCTCTCTCCTCTTCTCTTGGCTTGGCCCAGTCGAGACTCCTACTCAACTGCTCCCAAGTCCATCCTCTCTCTTCTTCACGCTGCTTGGTCCTGTTATGGTGGTTTCTTCTGTCACGTTCGCTTAAGGAGGAGGACCAATGCGCAGCGTTGAATGCGTACATATTATTTATTAAACAGATCACCCGATCAAAACAACGAACGAAACGTGAAGTCCTTCGATACACACAAACCAAAAGGAACAAGAAACCACAACACAAAGTGAAAAGACCGATAGTTAAATATGGCTCCCAATCAGAGACAACCAGCTGACACTCGTTGCCTCTGATTGGGAGTCACTCAGGCCAACATAGATATACAAAACATAGACTTACACACCCTGGCTCAACATAACATAGTCCCCAGAGCCAGGGCGTGACACCTATATCTATGTAGAAGTTATGGATTGAGATTTGACACGTGTTCCAGAACACATCATCCTATGTTATTTACAGATAGAGAGAGTATAGACAGGAAGACAGGCAGGCATTTCCATATTGGGCTTTTGAGGAAGAACACATTGCTATTCAGCTAAGGACAGGTCAAGTTCTTACTTGTAACTGAGAAACATGTATCTCCAATTAATAGCAGCTTTGGCAAGGTTTGTAAAAGGAACACTCACTCTTCCCAAATCCTCGAATGGATGGGGATTTTGCTTCATGACTTATGTTTAGCGTCTGATTCAAAACATTTAAACAGCTCTGTCTTATTTGACAGAGAACCTCCCAGTCCCCACTAGCAGTACTCAACAATAATCCTGGATATTGCTGTTAAATAAAGTATGGCTAGGTCAAATAAAATAAAATGTTATTGGTCCCTTACACATATTTAGCAGATGTTATTGCAGGTGTAGCGAAATGCTTGTATGTATTTCCTTTACAATTGCAGTAAATAATTATCCTGGTTGTTTATGTGAATCCTCTACAAGCTTATTTTGGCCCTGTGGTCATAAAGTGAGAAATGACAGGTCGGGTGAGTTCAGGGCAGGCAGGTTGTCAGTTTAAACGCAGTCAGGGGACTCTTTGGATGGAGTCATCATTCCTCGTCATTACTACAATAACAATGGTGTCATGAGAAACCTGTCGAGGAGAACTCTGATGGACGTGTGTTCCATCTGTGCTGTAAATAATATCAGAGAATGTCTCTGGCAGAATGAGCGAGCGACCAACCATGAAGTCAGATAGGTGTTGAGATTAGAGTAAGTCATGACAGGCTTTCATGCTAGTCATTTCCAATCCCGTAGCACTATCACTAACCTGGAATCAACCTGACCCTGGATTACAGACCCCATGTGATGAAGGAAGGCTGAGCCTAACGTTGAACTACATCCAGATAACATGCAGCTTAAACTGGTCTCAAGTAGTCCCTATAGTCCCACACCGCCTCCACAAGCAGTGTTGTTGTGTCTCTGAGTGGGAGGTAGCAGAGTTATGTTTCCCCAAGAGACATGGTTTGGTTAGAGGTCACAGTGTATAACTCCATGAAAGCAGTTGTCCATTGCATCTTCTTTATGTGCCCTGTGGCTCACCCAAACAGGAAATAATGTCCGCCCATTTGCTTACACTTGAGTCTGCCTGTTTACATCATTACTAACAGAGGGGCTGGGGAAAGTTCATGAGTGGGTCAGCTAACGTTATGACCTTGAACTGGTTCCCCTTTTAATCCCCCATACCACCAACACACATGCATGCACACAGACACACACACACATGCACACACACAGGCATGCACACACAGGCACGGACACGCCATTCCTTCCAGTTCTCTGCTGCCAATGACTGG
The DNA here is from genome assembly GCF_020615455.1 of Coregonus clupeaformis. Classification (NCBI taxonomy): domain Eukaryota; kingdom Metazoa; phylum Chordata; class Actinopteri; order Salmoniformes; family Salmonidae; genus Coregonus; species Coregonus clupeaformis. The sequence continues at coordinate 8,727,943 of NC_059216.1, forward strand.
AACGAACTGCAAAAATCTCTGAAGCTGGAGACTCTTATCTCCCTCACTAACTTTAAGCGTCAGTTGTCAGAGCAGCTTACCGATCACTGCACCTGTACACAGCCTTTCTGAAATTAGCCCACCCAACTACCTCATCCCCATATTGTTATTTATTTTGCTAATTTGCACCCCAGTATCTCTATTTGCACATTATCTTTTGCACATCTATCATTCCAGTGTTAATACGAAATTGTAACTATTTTGCACTATGGTCTATTTATTGCCTTACCTCCATAACTTACTACATTCGCACACACTGTATATATATTTTCTGTTGTATTTTTGACTTTATGTTTTGTTTACCCCATATGTAACTCTGTGTTGTTGTTTTTATCGCACTGCTTTGCTTTATCTTGGCCAGGTCGCAGTTGTAAATTAGAACTTGTTCTCAACTGGCTTACCTGGTTAAATAAAGGTGAAATAAAAAAAATAAAAAATAAAACACAGACACACACACAGACACACACAGACACACACACGCATGCACACACAGACACACACACACACACACAGACACACTCACATACACACAAACACAAAGACACACACACACACAGCGAGAGAGAGAGGCCTGTACTCACATTATAGTTTTGCTTTTCCTCCCATCACTCCCCAGACCTTCCCTGTTCCCTTATAAGCTCTCTTTTTCCACCGGCCAGCACAACAGCAAAACAAGAGCAGATTCATTATTATTGGGAAAATCTGCCATGGCAGCTTGTCAGGTTCCAGTCGTCATGGCGATGGGAAAAGGCCTAATGTTTCACTCTTTGTTTAACACTAGAACCGCCATAGGCCAATGGCCACTGACATTTGATTTTGTAAAAATTAAAAAGCAGCCCAAAAAAAATCTGACCTGCTCCTTCCCTGACTTTTCCTAAATGTTTGTATTTTACACTGCTCATTTGTCAGAATTTTGAAATCACAAACAGAAAAGTATTTAGAGCCTTTTTACCTGTTTTTTTCACACCTATTCCTAACTTAACCAGCCAAGACAATGTGCTGTAGGACGTTGGTACCCAGCCAGGCGCTAATGCTTCTCTTTCTCCTCACTGAATGAATGACAAATTAATGAATGGGCAATAAATGTGCACCTAACTGAATGATTAGGCCTAACTGAATGATAAGGAGGGTGAAGAGGTTGATTAATGATGAGTTTGTGTTATGCCTATTTATCAGCAGCAAATAATTTGACCACACACCTTGGGGGTTGATACCATTCTCTTTTACGTTTTACTTTGTAAAAAGAAGCTGTTATGAGACTGTTTTATTTACTATTACTCTATTACTAATCAAATGTATTGTAAGGGAAACGAAAACATGCTACTTGTTGCAGTAGGCCTTTAGAATAATTCAAACATATCCTTGAGTCTATCCAGCGAAGCAAACGATGCCAGCCCACTGAATGAATGACAAATGGATGGAATGGGCAATAATTGTGCAAGTTACTTCACAATCAAATTTAAATTAGGCCTAACTGAATGATGAGGGTGAAGATATAGATTTAATCTAGAACAACAATAGTGTAATGTTGAGTTTGTGTTATGCTTATTTATCATCGTTGGCGCTCATGTTAATAATTTGACCGTGCGCCTTGCATGTTGATACCATTCTATTTTACGCTACAGGACTGTTTTATTTACTGTAACTCTATTAGTAATCTAATGTATTGTAAGGGAAACGAAAACATGCTATGTGTTGCAGTAGGCCTTTAGAATAATGCAAAACATATCCTTGACTATCTAACTTAATGAGAGGGAAACAAACGATGCCAGTCAGCCTGCACAGCTGGCCCATCGAAACTACACCTAAACTATACCGAAACTAATTTCACAAATAATAAGAGTTAGCCTATAAACAAGATTAAATTGACAATAATCTGATGAGCATATTCTGCAGGTTCTATTACACTTACCTTTGTCAAATAACTCTCATAATTCAAGAGGTGCAGCTCTATTTCCAAATGTCACTTTTCCCAAGAATATCCGTGCTGTCCATGCATTCAGTACATGACCAGTCGCGCAGCAGTATTGGTCTGACTACTAAGCAAAAACTAGTAACATAATAAACGTACAATTTAAATATGCTAGTCTGTCGTCAATGGATGAATGGGCGATAGAAACCAGATAGAAACGGATAATGGTGCATGTGACTTCAATGAACTGAATTATGTACTTATAGGCTGAAAGGCCAGGCGGTTCTAGTGAAAGAAAAACTGCCTGGGCTCAAATGTGGTGGTATGACTAAGAGGCTGAGGCATGTGGTGCTCTGCTCCTGCCTCCTGCCTCCAGCCTGCTGCGTCCTTCCCCCGGCTGCTAGATACCTCCTCTGGCAGGTTGGGAGACTCAGGAGCACGGCTATCAGCTGTTGAATGGACACATAAACACTTACCACCACGCCGCTATCTTTTCTCCTTCCCGCACATGGTTCAGGGGGGAAAAAACACTCTGTGCCTCTAGTATATTCCCTGACCTAAGCTTATAGGATGCATTGACCTTCGTCACAGTATGGGAAATAAACTGTAGGAACAGGGATGCTAATCTATAATATTCCCCATCTCTGCTCGGTTTCCAACTATCCTGCTCTTTCAGGAAAATAGCCACCTCTCTCTCTCTCTCTCTCTCTCTCTCTCTCTCTCTCTCTCTCTCTCTCTCTCTCTCTCTCTCTCTCTCTCTCTCTCTCTCTCTCTCTCTCTCTCTCATGTCATCTAGGGCACCTATCACATGTCATTTAGGGCATTTATCACGTCATCTAGGGCATCTATCATATGTCATCTAGGGCATCTGGAGGGGATGGCTGCAGTTTTACAGGCTCCTAACCAACTGTGCTATTTTGTTAGTTTTTTCGCGTTGTTTGTAACTTATTTTTTAACTTATTATGTACATAATGTTGCTGCTACTGTCTCTTATGACCGAAAATAACTTCTGGACATCAGAACAGCGATTACTCACCTCGCACTGGACGAAGATCTTTTCTTTAATGAGTCCGACACAAAGGATATACTGCTTTCTCGGGAACGGGCCCAAATCCCTGTCATTTGCGTGAAGAAAAGACTGAGAAAAAGGGGGCGGAGGTCGGGCTGCCTTCTGAGAATTCGTAGGCGAGTGAGTAAACTTCCACTACCATCAGTTCTATTGGCCTATGTGCAATCATTGGAAAACAAAATGGATGATCTATGATCAAGAATATCCTACCAACGGGATATTAAAAACTGTAATATCTTATGTTTCACTGAGTTGTGGCTGAACGACGACAAGGATAATATAAAGCTGGCGGGATTTTCCATGCATCGGCAGGACAGAGAATCTACGTCTGGTAAGCTAAAGGCTAGAGCTGCCATTTTCAAGGAGCAGGACACTAATCCGGACGCTTATAAGAAATCCCGCTACGCCCTCAGATGAACCATCAAACAGGCAACGCGTCAATACAGGATTAAGCTTGAATCCTACTACACCAACTCTGATGCTCGTCGGATGTGGAAGGGCTTGCAAACTATTACGGACTACAAAAAGGAAACCCAGCCGCGAGCTGCCCAGTGACGCAAGCCTACCAGACGAGCTAAATGCCTTTAATGCTCACTTTGAGGCAAGCAACACTGAAGCATGCATGAGAGCACCAGCTGTTCCGGACGACTGTGTGATAAGGCTCTCGGTAGCCGATGTGAGCAAGACCTTTAAACAGGTCAACATTCACAAAGCCGCGGGGCCAGACGGATCTCCCTGACTGAGTCCGTAATACCTACATGTTTCAAGCAGACCACCATAGTCCCTGTGCCCAAGGAAGCGAAGGTAACCTGCCTAAATTATTACCGCCCCGTAGCACTCACGTCGGTAGCCATGATGTGGATACCCTAGACCCACTCCAATTCGCGTATCGCCCCAACAGATCCACAGATGACGCAATCTCAATTGCACACCACACTGCCCTTTCCCACCTGGAAAAAAGGAACACCTATGTGAGAATGCTGTTCATTGACTACAGCTCAGCGTTCAACACCATAGTGCCCACAAAGCTCATCACTAAGCTAAGGACCCTGGGACTAAACACCTCCCTCTGCAACTGGATCCTGGACTTCCTGACGGGCAGCCCCCAGGTGGTAAGGGTAGGCAACAACACGTCTGCCACGCTGATCCTCAACACTGGGGCCCCTCAGGGGTGCGTGCTTAGTCCCCTCCTGTACTCCCTGTTCACCCACGACTGCATGGCCAAACACGACACCAACACCATCATTAAGTTTGCTGATGACACAACAGTGGTAGGCCTGATCACCAACAACGATGAGGCAGCCTATAGGGAGGAGGTTAGAGACCTGGCAGTGTGGTGCCAGGACAACAACCTCTCCCTCAATGTGAGCAAGAGAAAGGAGATGATCGTGGACTACAGGAACAGGCCCCCATTAACATCGATGGGGCTGTAGTGGAGCGGGTCGAGAGTTTAAAGTTCCTTGGTGTCCACATCACCAATAAACTATCATGGTCACACCAAGACAGTCGTGAAGAGGGAACGACAACACCTTTTCCCCCTTAGGAGACTGAAAATATTTGGCATGGGTCCCCAGATCCTCAAAAAGTTCTACAGCTGCACCATCGAGAGCATCCTGACCGGTTGCATCACCGCCTGGTATGGCAACTGCTCGGCATCTGACCGCAAGGCGCTACAGAGGGTAGTGCGTACGGCCCAGTACATCACTGGGGCCAAGCTTCCTGTCATCCAGGACCTTTATACTAGGCGGTGTCAGAGGAAAGCCCAAAGAATTGTCAAAGACTCCAGTCACCCAAGTCATAGACTGTTCTCTCTGCTACCACACGTCAGGCGATACCGGAGCGCCAAGTCTAGAATCAAAAGGCTCCTTAACAGCTTCTACCCCCAAGCCATAAGATTGCTGAACAATTAATCAAATGGCCACCCGGACTATTTAGAATGACACCCCCCCCTCCATTTGTTTATACACTGCTGCTACCCGCTGTCTATTATCTATGTATAGTCACTTTACCCCTACCTACATGTACAAATTACCTAAACTAACATGTACCCCCGCACATTGACTCGGTACCGGTACCCCCTGTATATAGCCTCATTATTGTTATTTTATTGTGTGATTTTTTATTTTTTTTTTACTTTAGTTTATTTAGTAAATATTTTCTTAACTCTTTCTTGAACTGCATTGTTGGTTAAGGGCTGGTAAGTAAGCATTTCACGGTAAGGTCTACACCTGTTGTATTCCGCGCATGTGACAAATAAAGTTTGATTTGATTTGATGTCATTTAGGGCATCTATCACATGTCATCTACAGTATTTATCACATAATCTAGGGCAGGGTTCTTCAATTCCGGTCCTGGAGGGACGAAACTCCTCTGTTTTTCATCCTCTCCTTCTAATCAGGGGCTAATTCAGACCTGGGACACCAGGTAAGTGCAATTAACTAGCAGGTAGAAATAAAAAACAGAAGTGTTTCGGCCCTCCAGGACCGGAATTGAAGAACCCTGATCTAGGGCATCTATCATATGTCATCTAGGGCATCTATCATATGTAATCTAGGGCATCTATCATATGTCATCTAGGGCATCTATCACGTCATCTAGGGCATCTATCATATGTCATCTAGGGCATCTATCATATGTCATCTAGGGCATCTATCATATATCATCTAGGGCATCTATCAAATGTCATCTAGGGCATCTATCATATATCATCTAGGGCATCTATCATATGTCATCTAGGGCATCTATCATATATCATCTAGGGCATCTATCATATGTAATCTAGGGCATCTATCACATGTTATCTAGGCCATCTATCATATGCCATCACTTGCCAGTAGCTCATGGTTTTGATTACTTACACCCCATAGTGATACTTGGGCACCTCTCAATGTGTGAAGATGACAAAGGACTCACTTCATCCATCTTCTCTAGCTGTCAGAAACATTGTTGTAGAATACAACACATTTTGGTGTATGGGAGTCTGTAATAAATATAGACTTAGGGCTGATGAGGGAAAGTAACTTATTCCTATAAATGAAGATGTGTAATTGGATATGAGTTCAACATGACCTAAATAAATAGTTTTTCGTTAGTCAGATTGTTTTCTTTGCCATCCTGACACCCAACATATTGTTATAACCCAACAGTCAGATACTGTACTACCATGGTGTGTTTTCTTCTCCCAGACATCAACGAGTGCCTGATGAGTGGGATCTGTAAGAACGCTGAGTGTCTGAACACCAGAGGAAGCTACAGATGCACCTGTAAACCAGGCTACATGCTGGACCCTGCCAGGAGCCACTGTGTCTGTGAGTACTCCTACTGTCTGTTGCTATGACTGATGGCCTGTCTGTCTTATGGTCTTTCCTTGGTGTGTGAAGTCTGTCTGATGGAGGCGCATTTGATTTTTGGATAGCGGACAAGGCTGTGTCGGACCAGAGGGAGATGTGTTACCGCTCAGCATCAGCGGGGACCTGCTCTCTGCCGCTCACCCAGCACATCACCAAGCAGATCTGCTGCTGCAGCCGTGTGGGCAAGGCCTGGGGCACGGCCTGCGAGAGGTGCCCTCTGCCAGACACAGGTACCCACGCACACAGACCATACTACTACCGCTCTGTCTATTGCTCTCTCTCTCTCTAGTACATGCAGTGGAGATGGCCACTCCCAACCTCGATGAACTGGTCAAATACTTTGATTACACTAGGTGAACATTTATTGGCTGGGTTGGATTTTAAAGGCGGTATGAAATGTGTGATCTTAGGGTGCATATTGTGATCTTAATGAAAGCATATGTGCTACTTAACACGACAGTCGTTCAGGCTTCACTCACCAGATTATACTGGCTGCCTCAGCCCGCCAGTCATGTAATGCAGTTCAACGATAACCCAAAGTGTTTAATGTGGAATAAGCACAAAACAACATAACCTTCATATGTCAAAGCTGTATAATATTATAATAGTGGGAGTCAATCTTGTATCACACAGGTTCTCGGAGGGAAATGCCAGTAATAGTCCAGCTAGGTCCCCCCCTGAAAAAAAGAGTCAAGCCAAATGGAAAACAGGAAATGGTTTTCATCCGCTTTTTTCTTGCCAATTTGATCTTCAAAGTCAGAGAAACTAACATTATTCAGAGCAGTGCCCGTTTCGGTGAGTGATTCATGGAGGTTGTCACAGATCAGATATTTGAGAGCCAGACCAGACCTCCATGGTGCTCTGCCAGACTAGTACTCTACTCTGTGGCTCTGTGTGCAGATACAGTCCACACACAGCCTGATTACCCAGAGTCAGACACTGGCTGTTGTATGGCCTGACAATCTGTCAGAGCCATGTTGAACACAGAGAATCCAGACTCATTATTAGTAGTTTGGTAATAGGAGCACGTTGACTTGACATCATGTCAGACTTAAGGCTCTGATGTGGATACAGCCACAAACCCCCATCTCCATCCGCATTATAGACATCAGTCAGGAGACTATCATCCTATCCACGCTTCCTGCACTTAACCACAGTGCTATCAGTATTAGAGATTCTCTGTCCTTTATAACATTCGCCTCTGTTCCAGAGGCCTCTGTTCCAGGTCAGGCAGGGGACAATACTATTTAAATGTAATAGATTCACCCATGCTGAAGTCTTTTGGGCTCCAACACAAAGAGATGCAATCACCCTCCTTTTATCTCTACAGTCAGTCTTCTACTGCCCAGAGTTCAAAGGTCAGTTATGTTACATGATCGTCTACTTCCCCCTTGGCACTGCCCTGAGCCTGTGTCTGACACATCCAAATCCACCCTATGATATCCTCTCTGACGGCTGTCACTGCCCTGGCAGCTCCCTCCCTGGCCATGGCTGAAACCCAATCCCTTTCACAGAGAGACTACAGTATGGCATGCTGTACATAATGGTATTACACGGATGGCTTATGGTATTGCTGCGAACACCAGACAGAAATACGATCCATAATTACTGTCTGGCAGCGTTTCATGTTAGTTCAGGAGCCCAAGGGGGGAATAAGGCCTTATGATGTTTTCTATGGTTCTTTGTTTGCCCCTGTACGCCTGCAGACCATTTCAAGGAGATCTGTCCCGCTGGCCACGGCTACACATACTCGCGCTCCGATGTGCAGATCTCCCTTAGACAGCTGGAGGAAGAGGAACTGAGGAGGACAGGCGTTTCCTGGGAGTCCCAGAACCCTAGCCACCCCCAACTGCCCCAGCAGCCAGCTCAGCCCCCGCAGCAGCTGCCCCACTTCCCACAGACCCCACAGATCCCACAATACCCCCACCAACCACAACACCCACACCATCCACAGGAGATCCCCCAGACCCCACAGTACCCCCACCATCCACAGCACCCCCAAGAGCTCCCACAACACCCCCACCATCCAGAGCACCCCCAAGAGTTCCCACAGCACCCCCAGACACCTCAGAACCCTCAGTACCCTCACATCCCACAACAGCCCCGGTACCCTCTCCATCCAGACCCAGACACACAGCATCCAGCTGGGGAGACCCACAGCCATCCTCAAGGTGAGAACAATAATATTATTATGCATACTTTATTGTGGCGTTTGTGTCCAAATAAGGTAGTCAGTCGACCACTGATAATATTATTTCTGCAACATACTGTACTAAAATGGATTTAAACTTACAAGGTTACACAATGGAAACCCTTTTAGTAGACAAGGACAAAGTAGCTATTTACACAGATGACAACAGGATGTTTTCTATCCACAAATAACAGCTTTATCCTCATCTACTAAATATGAAACAGTATTTGCTTCCCCTATCTGTCAGAATACACCTCCCCTATCGTTTGAGCAGAGGACTTAATCCACACAGGTCAAACATCTGTGACCTCTGGATCTTCTGTGAAACATTCATCTGATTTGCAGTTCTGAGATAATTTATCGCCATGGCCCGAGCAAAATGATTTATATTAGGAGACCATAAATATTTATAGATTGTGTCTTAATTATCTGAGATATCTATTCCCCCTCTTTATTAGCATTGTTCCATGTACTGTAGTGTACATTATTATCAGAGTCCAGGTCTTCTCCCCGGCTTAAGGGATACATGTTTTATTAGAAACAAAGACCTTAAGATGGCGTCTAAACAGTAAAACGCCCGATGAGAACATAGATTGATATCTCAATGGTAATATGTGATAATGCTAACAGAATGTCAGCTTTCTTTACTGATAAAACGGCCTCTTCTCTCTCTCCTAACAGATGTGGAAATATTGAACCCGGTGAGCTCCTCTTCTCCAAAAAAAAGCACATGCTTTTGAAATGTTTATTGTAGAAAAAGCTTCCAGCATCTCTCAGCTGTAAGACACATATGGTATTAAGTCTTTAAATTCAAGATATGAAGAACATATTTGAGTTTGATGGTTATAACTTGTTTTATAACCCAATTATAACCTATTCTTGCTTATTCCACAGTCTCCTGTTGCGACCGACTCACCATTGAAGTACCCAGGTAATTTATCTAATTTCCAATTAATCAAAGAACCTCGTCACAATGGTGTCTGTTCATATTCATAACTCATAATCACGGTTTCAGCCTGTAATTTACTGTGGTGTTTTTAGACAGTGGTCCTGCACCTCATGGTGCATTGATAAAGCCAATGAGCGCACCTGAGAAAACAGAGTTTTACCATGCAGTCAGGCAAATGGGGTCCTGATCCATTTTCTATAAATCGCTCACACATAGCACACAGCAGAGGCAGCCAATGAAAACATTGATAAAGTCTATAGGTTGAGTTGATCTATGATAAAGTCTATAGGTTGAGTTGATCTATGATAAAGTCTATAGGTTGAGTTGATCTATGATAAAGTCTATAGGTTGAGTTGATCTATGAGTCCCGCTGATGTCTTTTATTGTGCTGTTTTTAGCAAGCAGAAAGGGCATATTTCATCTTTACATCACTGCCATGCTACCGTAGGATGACCTCGTGAGTGATTATCATGCCATTACCGGTGTCACGTCTACTCCCGCTCCCCCTCTCACGCGCTCGAGGTCGCCAGTTGACTGTTCATTACGCACACCTGCCACGAACGTTACGCGCACCTGCGTGGTATTATGAGACTCACCTGGACTCCATCACCTTCCTGATTACCTCCCCTATATCTGTCACTCCCTTCGGGTTATTCCCCAGGCGTTATTGATTCTGTTCCTGTGTTTCATGTCTGGACGCTACTCGTATTTCTCTCTCTCTCTCTTTCTCCCCCAACTCTCTCTCCAGTAGATGCAGTAGAGAAAGTCACTCCTGACTCTCCCATCAACCTGGGACCTGAGTCTGTGGGTCAGGATACAGCCTTCATCAACGTGGCCACTCAGGTCACAGGTGAGAGTCATGGTCACAATACACTACATGGCCACGTCACGTCAATGAAATTACGTTCAACCAACGGGGAATAGACGTTGAATTGACATCTGGGAATAGTGGGGACTGTGCCTTCGACTTCCACTGATGCTACATTATTAACAGTACATTAAGAGATACAGTTTTTGATGGGGTGACAAGGTTTGGTAATCCAAGTAATTGGAACAGTCTATTCATAATTCTCCCCAATAACTATTTAAATGTTGACTTGCAAGCTTTATTCTTTCTAGATACAGATGGGATTTCTCAATTAATTTGTGAGTTGTGTCCAACAGGCCTGTTTGATATATATTTCTGAGGGCTGACCTATAGTTTAGCAAGGGGAAGCAGAGCATGTGTTGTCCTCTTAGTGGACCCTTTCCTCCAAGCCAACTTGGCTTCAGGCTTCCGAGCAGCACAGAGGGTGAGAGAGCGAGAAACCAGAGAGAGTGTGCCTTTTGGAAGAGGAAACTGGATTGGACAGGCGCCAGGCGCCAGGCCTGCATGAAGAGAAGAGAGAGAAGACTGTGTGTTAGTGACTTGCGGTCATCCTATGGAGAGGGTCAGCGCTCTGAGCCAAACCCAGCAGCCCACCCTCAGCTCGTGCTTACAATAACCACTTTGGACTGAAACAAACAACTGACAAGTCCAGTGACAGGCTTAATAGTGCATTGCCATCCTTCTCATCCTGACCCTTAATGAGAACTCCCTGCCCTCTGTTAGAATATTACACCACCGTAAAACCTGTCCTCCCATCCAAGGCTCCGCCATAAAACAGCCTGAACGTTTCTATGGAGAATAAAATGTGGTGGACGAGTGAACCTTCTTTGCAGTAGATATGGTTTAGGAAGAGTTGTGTAGAAAGGGTAACCCAATAGGATAGGACGAACACGGCATGTCTATGTACTGAGGTATTGTATTGAATGTTCACAGTGTCAGTATCTCCTCACAGATATTGACAAGTGCGCCATCACTCCAACCATTTGTGGCCATGGGCTGTGCCTACCAGTGCAGACAGGCTACACCTGCTACTGTGACCCCGGCTACAAGCTGAGCGCGCTCCAGACCAACTGCATCGGTAAGACAGGAAGAGGCGGGCTGGTAAAGGGGGCTTCTCCGGGGGTTCTGTCAGCTCTCCATATCATTGTCTCAACACGAGCCTCGCTGTTCACACCACATACTATACAAGCACAGAGGCCTTGAGAAATCAAGAGCTAAGTGAAAGCTATCCCTGTGTTTATGTTGACCCGTTATGCGATGCCTGACAACACGGTCGGAGTGATCCAGAGAGCTGCCACGGTGCTTTAATCCGTTACCTCACTCTGCAGTCGCCATCCAAGCCCTGCTCTGGCCCGTCACTGAGGAATGCCTGCACTCCACTGCACTGTGGAGGGGCTCCAGAGTGAAGGGTTGGAAAGTGCAAGGTCTTCAGTGGTGAGATGGAACTGAAATGTAACACTCTGGCCTCTCTCCCCCCTCTTTCTTTTTCTCTCTCTCTGTCTCTCTCTCTCCAGATGTGAATGAGTGTGAGGAAGACCCTTGTGGAGGGAAGGGCCATTGTGTGAACACCTTTGGCTCCTACACTTGCCACTGCTACAGCGGCTATAGCCAGGTCATCACCCAGAACAGGAAGTTCTGCCATGGTAAGAGGAGGAGGCAAAGCATGCTGGGTGCTGTAGTTTTAGCTGTAGTTCTCCTGCTCTCATACCAGAATAAAACTGTACCTAAACCCTTCCCCAGAGAGACTAGGGGTAGTGAGAGACAGATTGAGGGATGTAATGTCACATCATTTTCAAACACAGTCTTTCATGTTGTATTTCAAGACCATTTAAGGACAAATTCAGACTAGCAATGTTCCTCTAATGAGCCAGATTCATAGAACAATAGTCTTTCTTTGTTACTTCTCTCTCTCTGACTTGTTCTGGTGATTTTGTGTAGATATAAATGAGTGTGACATGGCCAACAAGTGCCAGGATGGTGACTGTGTCAACACGGAGGGATCTTACACCTGTGAATGCAAGAGTGGCTACGCTAAGTCCTGGAGGGGGCAGTGTGAAGGTGAGTCCAGCACAGAGACAGACAGCCTTAACACTCTGAACTAACAGAACATCACAATGCAGCATGGCCAGTGGTGTTTATTGACTGCCCTTAAAATGTACCAATTCGTTTTTCTCGGTCGCCCATGCTATTTCTATAATAAATCATTAGATTTTTCCATTGTGTCGATGATGGCGGATTGATTGACTTCCAAGTTTTTAGTATGTGTTTTTTCAAGATGAGTGATGAGAAGAGAATCATCCAGCCCATTGGGTATCCTACTACACCCCCATATGTAATGTATTGAAATATGCAGACAGACCGATTAAAAGTACATTTACATTGTAATACTTCTGACAGCCAACTTTCTAGCTCTGCCCACAACTTCCGGACTTTATAACATTCCCAGAAAGCATTGATAATTGAGTCATTATTCGTTTTACACTTGAGACATGACTCGTAGAATTTGTGAATTTTGTCTCTTTTATAATAAATACTATAGATTAGTTTATACTGGATTAAGTGTACCTTTTTGTTAACTTTAATTTTGTTAGTATGCTCCAACTTTCCCTCCATCTTGTGTCAACATCGGTTCTTTTTAAGTCTTGGATCCAATAGTTTATATTTTTTTCCAAGAGATTGTCAGTTGGATATGCTCTCTGCAAGGTTTTGTATACAGTGAGGGAAAAAAGTATTTGATCCCCTGCTGATTTTGTACGTTTGCCCATGATCAGTCTATAATTTTAATGGTAGGTTTATTTGAACAGTGAGAGACAGAATAACAACAAAAAAATCCAGAAAAACACATTTCAAAAATGTAATAAATTGATTTGCATTTTAATGAGGGAAATAAGTATTTGACCCCTCTGCAAAACATGACTTAGTACTTGGTGGCAAAACCCTTGTTGGCAATCACAGAGGTCAGACGTTTCTTGTAGTTGGCCACCAGGTTTGCACACATCTCAGGAGGGATTTTGTCCCACTCCTCTTTGCAGATCTTCTCCAAGTCATTAAGGTTTCGAGGCTGATGTTTGGCAACTCGAACCTTCAGCTCCCTGACAGTTCTTTTGTGTTTCTTCCATTTGCGAATAATCGCACCAACTGTTGTCACCTTCTCACCAAGCTGCTTGGCGATGGTCTTGTAGCCCATTCCAGCCTTGTGTAGGTCTACAATCTTGTCCCTGACATCCTTGGAGAGCTCTTTGGTCTTGGCCATGGTGGAGAGTTTGGAATCTGATTGATTGATTGCTTCTGTGGACAGGTGTCGTTTATACAGGTAACAAGCTGAGATTAGGAGCACTCCCTTTAAGAGTGTGCTCCTAATCTTAGCTCGTTACCTGTATAAAAGACACCTGGGTGCCAGAAATCTTTCTGATTGAGAGGGGGTGAAATACTTATTTCCCTCATTAAAATGCAAATCAATTTATAACATTTTTGACATGCGTTTTTCTGGATTTTGTTGTTGTTATTCTGTCTCTCACTGTTCAAATAAACCTACCATTAAAATTATAGACTGATCATTTCTTTGTCAGTGGGCAAACGTACAAAATCAGCAGGGGATCAAATACTTTTTTCCCTCACTGTATCTTCCACATCATATGAACATCCTTTTCTGACTCAAATAAGATTCCCTCAAGGTTGCTCTGATGTCCAAAAGATTTCAAATCGAAATGTAACTTTTAAGTTGCATGAATTTAAAACTATCTACATTGGTCAGTCCAACATTTGTTTTGAATTCTGCCAAGGAAATACATGTATTTCCTGTTACCAAGTCATTTCTGTTTCTATGCCTTTAGTTTTCCATGTCGACCAATTTATCGGTAAATTCTGAAAAGCTATCCAAGGATTGTTCCATAAGGTTGTGTTTTTAGGGAGTAATATTGGTTCTTGTAAAATACGTTTAATTTTCTTCCATATTGTTATAGTGTTCTTAACTATGAAGTTGTTAATGTTCTTAGCTTTATCCTTTGAAAATAGACACAGCTGAATTAGATTTTTCACTTGTGTCTTAGCTCAAAAGGCTGGAGTCATTGAGGATTCTAGAAAACGTATTTCATGCTGTAATCCTCTTTTTAAAGGGCTTAATATTGGATGTTGTATTTGCAGGGGACTACCACAGCACCCCAACCACAGTGCAGAGTAGCAGGAGAGATCTGGTGGGGCTTGAGTGATGGCAGTGAGTTAGTGACTCCTAGGCTAGGTCCTCCACTCTCTCACTCTTTCCCTTCTAGTGGCTCCATTATTTTTGTAATATCTGCCCCTCCTGCTCTCCCCACCTATCCCTAGCCCCCAGGGCCAGACCCATATTGTTTAAACACATCGCCTTGTTATTGCTCATCTTTTCATATCATCTGCTGCTGTAAAATATTGTTTATAGTACTTCATTTTGGGAGAGTCAAAATATTTTCCCTTGGCCACAGCCTCAAACAAACAGCCTATTATTTTGGGATTGCTCCGGCCACTGCAGTGGAGCCCAGCAGGGCTAGGTCTTTAATACGGGTGCAGGACTGGAGTGAGGACTGACATGTATGGAGGGGTCAAGGGGTCAATATTACCCCACTGCTCTAATACACAATTCATGACACACTATACAAGGTCTGTAGCATGCTGAAGGAGCCAGACCCACCCGTTGTATAAAGCGTAGCACCCCCCTAACCTTGAGGTGCTCCTGTTAAGTAAGAGACTCTCCTGGCTGGTATTGCGACATCTTGTCCCTCTCGCCACCACCGCCCCCACTCATCCAGAAAAGGGTTGAATATTTGAGCTTCTGAGGTGATTATTTTGTAAAATTCAAGTTCTCCCAGTCTGAACTCACCTGTGAAAGGTGAACTTAATGTTCAAGCAGTTTTTTTTGCCCATTCTAAAATGTCTTCCCAATGATTCCTACAAGGCTCGAGCTTACCTCATGGGTTCTTTGATTACTTCAATCTGATTACTTTCCCTTCAAAGAAAATACTACATTAGCTCCACTATTTTCTGCTAATAGGTCTTTAAACACATACAATCAATCCTCTCATAGCATTCTATGTTATGATGTGGAGTATGACTAGCTGCTGAGAGGCACTTCTTCTGTAAATGTGGTGGAACACAGGAGCTAAATAAACCTCCACTAACAGGACCAGCAACAGGCTAATATCCACATGGTGAAGGAACTCAGCTAAATCAGAGACCATGTATGCAAGCAGCGAGTGTGTTCCCCATGTTTGTTTCCAGCATCTGCCTTAGACAAAACCGAAGAACCCTTTTGGAATCCTTTTTCTAAGAGTGTTGGACAGTAGTTGGAGTCCAATTGGCTGCGTCGTGGATAAGCCTAATTGGTGGTGCGATAGAGAAAACCGCTCCAGTCACATGTCAGGCTTATCGTAGAAGACAGAGATGCCAGGAGATTGCAGAAACAACGTTTTGGGCCGCACTGACAGATGTCTGCCTAGAGCCACCGCAGGCGAGGCAAGGCACACACAAAGCCCTGCCTGTGTTCCACTGGATGTTTTCAGCGCTGTAGCCGTCTGTTTCTACTGTCTCATTCACCTCACACTAAACCTGCCTGCACAGCTGTGTGGAGAGAGTTCAACTCTGCCCACTCACACACACAGAGACACACATCTCCATGCTCGATCCACACAATGGAGATAGAGCTGTCTGGCACATGCTTAGATCCATGAAATACAGTTTTTGTTTTACACCTTTTGGAGTCTACTTTAAAACAATGTTTCTGCATGATTGTTTCTAAAAAGATATATAGTGTTTCTGCCATTATCATGTGTATTGACTTAGCGCATGAAGTGGAAAAGATTAAGGCAGGGCGATAGATAATGACAAACATTCACAGTAACAGTGTATTCCTACTAATTTTGTCTTGTCATGGTGACCTTAATGTTAGTGACCTGTCTCGCCCTCAGACGTCAATGAGTGTTTGGACCAATCGGTGTGCTTCCACGGTAGGTGTGTCAACTCCGAAGGCTCCTACAGCTGTAACTGTTACCAAGGATACCAGGCCTCTTCGGACAAGAACAGTTGCCAAGGTACTTGTTTGTGAAAACATTAGTCACACATCATACATTTTCCAGGTTTGGTATTAAAGTAACAGTTCTCTGAAGGTGCAATAGTGCTACTGAAGAAGTCTTTGAGGTCCAGGGGCTTTCAATAAATGTTGTTAACAGTGAGGAGCAGTGGTGGTTTAACGAGGTCCTCCTCCATACTGTCTTTTCTCCAGATGTGGATGAGTGTCTGCTCCCCGGAGCCTGCCTCCATGGCAGGTGTGTCAATCTGGATGGCTCCCACAGGTGCAGCTGTAACCCTGGTTACCAAACCACTCCTGACGGCAGGGCCTGTGAAGGTCTGTAAAGGATTAGATGTGTGGAATATGACTCTTCACGGTATAACACTGTTCTCTTTGAGCTCTGAGCTCTCTGTGGCTTTTTTAATACCTCATCATTGTTTTATTAGATGTTGACGAGTGTGCTACTCCTAATGTGTGCCCCGGGGGAATTTGCACCAACACCGAAGGTTCCTACTCATGCAAGAACTGCAGCCCTGGATTTCAGCGATCAGCGGCTGGACAGAGATGTGAAGGTACTGTATGTAACCTGTACAACCTTTAGTGTTTCAGTCAACACACTGAATTATCATCACCTACCATGTCAGACAGTGTGTAGCAACCTACTGTACATTCTTCATGGTAATCTGTGTCTTTGTTCCAGATGTGGATGAGTGCTCCCAAGCAGACATGTGTCTAGGAGGGGTATGTGCCAACACAGAGGGCTCCTTCACCTGCACCAGCTGTAAGGACGGATACAGGGTTTTCCAGGACAGGCAGAGGTGTGAGGGTGAGTCCAGTCAAAGCCTTCCCCAGCTGGCACATTTGCCCACGCCTTCTAAGACTTGCCCTTTGCGTGTATCAACTGTATCAATAGTAAATCATGTCTGTGCTGGTCTGCGTGTCTCTCCAGATATTGATGAGTGCCAGTCTGGGTCTGTGTGTGCTAACGGGATCTGTCTCAACTCTGAGGGCTCCTACTCCTGCATCACCTGTCCCTCAGGCTACAGCGTCTCCCTTGATGGAGAGCTCTGTGAAGGTTCGTCCATCCTCCCTGAAACCACATCTAATGATCTGTCCTGAAGAAGTTGTATGTTACTGACCAGTCTGAGTTTGTTTGTTACTTATTGGAACAGATATTGATGAGTGTGCGCTGCCCACTACCTGCCCCAGGGGAACATGCGCCAACACAGAGGGTTCCTTCATCTGCACCACCTGCAGGCCAGGCTACAGAGTGACTGAGGATGGGCTAGACTGTGAAGGTATGTTATGGTATGCTGTGTAAGCATGTTAGGTTCTGCCCTCTGCCCTGCGTGTGTCAGATGTGAGAGAGTGTGCCAGGTAACGCCTCACTGGGCCCTGTGTGAGTCCAGCCAGGCCTCTCTCCCACACATCGCCTGTGTTAACAGCAGGCTCAGGTTGTCTGTAAATGGCGTCAGGTGTGACGACTTGGACACAAAGCCCCTCTCCTGAGCTAAAGATCCCAAAATACTCCCAGACATCACATCATAACTGGGTCCTGGATCCCTATCCCTCCGGCACCATGTGTTCAAAAGAATGAGAAATGGGCCTCAAATAAAACACGCTGAAGTAAGCCTGTCCCACTGATAGATCAGCTGGAGAGATAGATGTGTTGACAGTGGAACTTTATGCCATATCAATTATAAACTGATCGAAAGTATTACATGTGGCACGCTGTCATGTTTTCCACCAGGCATGCTGTCCTCTGCTACAGCTCAGCTATGTACAGTTGAAGTGGGATGTTTACATACACTTCGTTTTTCAACCACTCCACAAATTTCTTGTTAACAAACTATCGTTTTGGCAAGTCTGTTAGGACATCTACTTTGTGCATGACACAAGTAATTCTTCCAACAATTGTTTACAGACAGATTATTTCACTTATAATTCACTGTATCACAATTCCAGTGGGTCAGAAGTTTACATACACTAAGTTGACTGTGCCTTTAAACAGCTTGGAAAATTCCAGAAAATGATGTCATGGCTTTAGAAGCTTCTGATAGGCTAATTGACATCATTTGAGTCAATTGGAGGTGTACCTGTGGATGTATTTCAAGGCCTACCTTCAAACTCAGTGCCTCTTTGCTTGACAACATGGGAAAATCAAAAGAAATCAGCCAAGACCTCAGAAAATTAATTGTAGACCTCCACAAGTCTGGTTCATCCTTGGGAGCAATTTCCAAACACCTGAAGGTACCACGTTCATCTGTACAAACAATAGTACGCAAGTATAAACACCATGGGACCACGCAGCCGTCATACCGCTCAGGAAGGAGACGCTACTTTGGTGCGAAAAGTGCAAATCAATCCCAGAACAACAGCAAAGGACCTTGTGAAGATGCTGGAGGAAACAGGTACAAAAGTATCTATATCCACAGTAAAACAAGTCCTATATCGACATAACCTGAAAGGCCACTCAGCAAGGAAGAAGCCACTGCTCCAAAACCGCCATAAAAAAGACAGACTACGGTTTGCAACTGCACATGGGGACAAAAATCTTACTTTTTGGAGAATGTCCTCTGGTCTGATGAAACAAAAACAGAACTGTTTGGCCATAATGACCATCGTTCTTGGAGGAAAAAGGGAGTACTTGCAAGCCAAAGAACAACATCCCAACTGAGAAGCACAGGGGTGGCAGCATCATGCTGTGGGGGTGCTTTGCTGCAGGAGGGACTAGTGCACTTCACAAAATAGATGGCATCATGAGGAAGGAAAATTATGTGGATATATTGAAGCAACATCTCAAGACATCAGTCAGGAAGTTAAAGCTTGGTCGCAAATATGTCTTCCAAATGGACAATGACCCCAAGCATACTTCCAAAGTTGTGGCAAAATGGCTTAAGGACAACAAAGTCAAGGTATTGGAGTGGCCATCACAAAACCCTGACCTCAATCCTATAGAACATTTATGGGCAGAACTGAAAAAGCGTGTGCGAGCAAGGAGGCCTACAAACCTGACTCAGTTACACCAGCTCTGTCAGGAGGAATGGGCCAAAATTCACCCAACTTATTGTGGGAAGCTTGTGGAAGGCTACCCAAAACGTTTGACCCAAATTAAACAATTTAAAGGCAATGCTACCAAATATTAATTGAGTGTATGTAAACTTCTGACCCACTGGGAATGTGATGAAAGAAAAAATCTGAAAGAAATCATTCTCTCTACTATTATTCTGACATTTCACATTCTTAAAATAGTGGTGATCCTAACTGACCTAAAACAGAATTTTTACTAGGATTAAATGTCAGGAATTGTGAAAAGCTGAGTTTAAATGTATTTGGCTAAGGTGTATGTAAATGTACGACTTCAACTGTAGTTAACTGGGCTTCTCTCTGTCTCTCTGTCCTGTTGTTCAGATGTGGATGAGTGCTTGGTGGCTAATGTGTGCCCAGGCCAGCTGTGTAGGAACAGCCCCGGATCCTTCTCCTGCAGGAGCTGTGGGACTGGCTTTACCCTGTCTGAGGACGGCACCCACTGCCAGGGTAAGACTGCCTAACTAACCTCTAGAACACACTCACCCCCACCCTCCCCTTCTTCTCCCCAAGAGGAAGAGTACAGATCCAGTCCTATATTATCCAATGTTATTTAATGGAAGAGTGGATTTAGACTAGGAAGAAGATCTCCTTTTTTAAATGTTTTGCTCTGGGAAAATCCTGGAAACAAGTCCAAGTCAGACTTTAATTGGATTTTAATGGATGTCTCTGTGCCAGGAAAAGATTAACGGCCTATGTAGCCAGCACACACTGTGGAACTCCTCTGTTGACCCACAGGCAAATCACTTAACAATGGCCTGCACTATTTTCCCAATAAGAAATATAATCTGTACCAGAGCAAGGAATTTCCAATGATCACATAACAGAGAGCCAGGGAGTGTTTGTTGATACAGTAATTATACACCACCTGTAATAGCTTGCTGTTTTGGAATCGATGCCTGTCCTGCATACTTAGCCTATCTCTCCACCCTTTTTAATAAAGCACTGTCAGTGCAAGCTAATAAAGGAGGCTTTGCTTACTGTACGTGCAGACTGACTCCTTGCATTCAGCCATTAGTCATGTTATCAGGCCAGAGGCAGACAGTTGCTGTGGGCGCTTTGAGAGGGTGTCTCCTAGGACTGACGGGCTTGATCTGACCTCATTCATGTTATGATGCTCTCTCTCTTTTCCCTCTTCCCCCTCTCTGTCTCAATCTCTTTCTCTCTCTCTCCTTCAGACATAAACGAGTGCCTGTCCCCAGGGGTCTGTCCCATGGGCATTTGCAACAACACAGAGGGCTCATACTCCTGTATGACCTGTGACCTTGGCTTCACGCTGGCGCCCAATGGGCTATCCTGTGAAGGTACTACTTTTTTACTAATGTCTCTTCACTCCTGCTGGAAGTTATCCTCTTATGCTGATAATATATTTGTAGTCAGTCACATCTCTGCATGGTAGACCAGCACTGGCAGATGCGATATGAGTCATCATAATTCCCTGAAGTAAACTATGAAATGTATGTATATTCTTGTGGGAGGTTGTGACACTTTCCTCAAAGTTTTGGCCGCATTATTTGGAGGATGAACTGAGAACCCACTTGGATTAATACCCAATGATCTGCCAGCTGTGGTGTGAATGTGTCACGCTACATTACGGACTGAATGGTGTGTGTGTGTGTTTCCCCTCTGTGTCCCCTGCTCGGCAGACATCAATGAGTGTGAGGACAGCGGTCTGTGTCTGGGAGGACAGTGCACCAACAGCCCCGGCTCCTACAGCTGCTCCTGTCCCCCGGGCCTGGAGCTGGTGGAAGGGACGTCCTGCAGAGGTACACACACAAACACATCAAAAGCGGAATTCTAGGATCCCACGGCAAACACAACCACAGAGACAGGTACAGTGCCTTCAGAAAGTATTCATGCCCCTTGACTTATTCCGCATTTTGTTGTATTACAGCCTGAATTCACAATGGATTTGAAAAAAAATCATCCATCTGCACACAATACCCCATAATGACAAAGTGAAAACATATTTTTAGAGATTTTGTCAAATGTATAGAAAATTAAAACAGAAATCTCATTTACATAAGTATTCAAACCCCTTTGCTATGACACTCCAAATTGAGCTCAGGTGCATCCAATTTCCTTTTATCATCCTTGAGCTTTCACTACAACTTGATTGGAGTCCACCTGTGGCCAATTCAATTGTTTGTACATGATTTAGAAAGAAACACACCTGTCTATATAAGGTCCCACAGTTGACAGTGCACGTCAGAGCAGAAACTATTAATTAATTAATTAATCAATGAAACTATACCATGAAGTCCAAGGAACTGCCTGTAGATCTCTGAGATAGAATTGTGATGAGGCATATATCTGGGTAAGGGTATACAACTATTTCTAGAGTGTTGAAAGTTTCCAAGAGCGCAGTGGTCTCCAAATATGGAACTACCTAGACCAGGGTTCTTCAATTCCGGTCCTGGAGGGCCGAAACACCTCTGTTTTTCATCCTCTCCTTCTAATCAGGGGCTAATTCAGACCTGGGACACCAGGTGAGTGCAATTAACTACCAGGTAGAAATAAAAACCAGAAGTGTTTCGGCCCTCCAGGACCGGAATTGAAGAACCCTGACCTAGACTCTGCCTAGAGCTGGCCGTCTGACCAAACTGAGCAACCGGACAATAAGGACCTTGGTCAGGGAGGTGACCAAGAACCCAATGACCACTGACAGAACTACAGAGTTCCTTGGCTGAGATGGGAGAACCTGCCAGAAGGACAACGGTCTCTACAGCACTTCACCAATCTGGGATTTATGAGAGAGTGGCCAGACAGCAGCCAATCCTGAGAAAAGGGCATATGACAGCACACCTGGAGTTTGCAAAAAGGCACGTGAAAGACAGGGCATTAGGCAAAATATTCTGTGGTCTGATGAGACAAAAATGTAACTCTTTAGCCTGACTGGAAAGCGCTATGTCTGGAGAAAACTAGGCACAACTCAACACCTGTCTAACACCATCCCTACCGTGAACCATGGTGGTGGCGTCATGCTATGGGGATGCTTTTCAGCGGCAGGGACTGGGAGACTGGTAAGGATAGAGGGAACAATGAATGGAGCCAAATACAGGCAAATCGTTGATGAGATCCTGCTTCAGAGTGCAAACGACCTTAGACTGAAGCGAAGATTTACATTCCAACAGGACAATTACCCCAAGCATACAGCCAAAGCAATGCTGGAATGGCTTCAGAACAAGAACGTAAAAGTCCTTGAGTGGCCCAGCCAAACCCCAGACTTGAATCCATTTAGAAAATCTGTGGAAAAACTTGAAGATTGCTCAAAACCGCCGCTCCACATATAACTTAACAGAACTTGAGAAACTCTGCAAGAAAGAATGAGAGAAAATCCCCAAATCCAGATGTGCAACGCTGGTACAGACATACCCAAGACGACTCAAAGCTGTAATCACCCCCAAATGTGCTTCTACAAAGTATTGACTCAGGGGTATGAATACTATGTAAATGAGACATTTCTATATTTCATTTTCAATAAATTAGCAACAATGTCAAACATGTTTTCACTTTCATTATGGGGTATTGTGTGTAGATGGGTGAGATTTTTAATTCAGGCTGTAACACAAAACATTTTGAATAAGTCAAGGGGTATGAATACTTCCTGAAGGCACTGTAAGTACAATCAAAAGGTTATTTATTGATGATTAGAATTAAGTGTACAAGATCTTAAAAAGCATTAGTTGATTGGTTCTGTTTAAAACTACTAAGCGCCCAGTTAGAAACATTTAAGGCTAGGAGTTAGGACTGCGGTATAGCCCAGAATTTAACACTGAGCCCAGGGGAAAAACGAACAGCTGCAGAGTTACTTCACTCACACAGAGCAGTGGTTTACGTTCGTTCGGCTCTCCCAGAGCAGGGTTTGTTCGTTCAGCTCTGCCCGAGCAGGGTTGCCCTCCGTGGCTTCGTTGCCGTTGCATGATAACGTCGTTGCTCTGACATCGGCGTTGAAACTATGTTCCCCGACAACTCTTGGCGGGGAACACAAAAAGTACACTGAGTGACTGTGCTGATCAACAATGTAGAAATGCACTCACATACTCGGGAATAAGCACTTTCCTTTAGATGGTGCTATTGTGAGCGTTGTACAAGTCCTCTCGCTCTCTCTGTCGGGGTGGCTGTATTGTAGTGTCGATAGCCTCTCGCAGCTGCGCCAGGCGTGTACCCTGTGTCTGTAGACGCGGGAGTCAACAAACATACAATTAGAACATGTACTGACCTACAGCTTGGAATCACACATTAGACATAAGCACTTTCCTTTAGTAGTGTTATAGAGAGTGTAATGGAGTCTTTTTTGCACAGCTGATCAGTGGATAGGGACAGCGGTCGAGGTGCAGCGAGAAGTGGAGGGGTTCCAAGTCGAATGGCGCGTTGAAGGTAAGTGTCCATTTCCTTTTGTCTCTAGTTCTGGGGCATGTTTAGTGTTTAGTTCAGGGAGGGAGGAGTTGATAGGGATTGGCAACAGCTGTCTCATAGTCAATATAGTCCATGCCAATCTGTAGAATCACAGCACAACCTGTAAAGAAAGTAAATAGTTCATGCAATTCAACTCAATTTCACACGTGAGAATGGCAATCATAAATAACACAGCACACATGAGTGAAAGGCACTCGTAAAATAGCAAAATAAGACATGCTGATAAGTAATATAATAAACATGCCGATAATATAAATAAAGTATACTGAACAAAAATATAAATGCAACATGCAACAATTTCAAAGATTTTACTGAGTTACAGTTAGTGTAAGGAAATCAGTTAATTGAAATAAATTCATTAGGCCCTAATCTATGGATTTCACATGACTGGGAATACAGATATGCATCTGCTGGTCACAGATACCTTTAAAAAAAAGGTAGGGGTGTGGATCTGAAATCCAGTTAGTATCTGGTGTGACCACCATTTGCCTCATGCAGCAGGACACATACAGTGGGGAGAACAAGTATTTGATACACTGCCGATTCCTACTTACAAAGCATGTAGAGGTCTGTAATTTTTATCATAGGTACACTTCAACTGTGAGAGGCGGAATCTAAAACAAAAATCCAGAAAATCACATTGTATGATTTTTAAGTAATTAATTTGCATTTTATTGCATGACATAAGTATTTGATCACCTACCAACCAGTAAGAATTCCGGCTCTCACAGACCTGTTAGATTTTCTTTAAGAAGCCCTCCTGTTCTCCACTCATTACCTGTATTAACTGCACCTGTTTGAACTCGTTACCTGTATAAAAGACACCTGTCCACACACTCAATCAAATAGACTCCAACCTCTCCACAATGGCCAAGACCAGAGAGCTGTGTAAGGACATCAGGTATAAAATTGTAGACCTGCACAAGGCTGGGATGGGCTACAGGACAATAGGCAAGCAGCTTGGTGAGAAGGCAACAACTGTTGGCGCAATTATTAGAAAATGGAAGAAGTTCAAGATGACGGTCAATCACCCTCGGTCTGGGGCTCCATGCAAGATCTCACCTCGTGGGGCATCAATGATCATGAGGAAGGTGAGGGATCAGCCCAGAACTACACGGCAGGACCTGGTCAATGACCTGAAGAGAGCTGGGACCACAGTCTCAAAGAAAACCATTAGTAACACACTATGCCGTCATGGATTAAAATCCTGCAGTGCACGCAAGGTCCCCCCTGCTCAAGCCAGCGCATGTCCAGGCCCGTCTGAAGTTTGCCAATGACCATCTGGATCAGGTTCTTCAATCCTGGTCCTGGAGGCACCCCTGGTTTTCAGGTCTGAATTAGCCCATTAAAAATAACAGAGGTGTTTCGCCCCCAGATCCAGAGGAGGAATGGGAGAAGGTCATGTGGTCTGATGAGACAAAAATAGAGCTTTTTGGTCTAAACTCCACTCGCCGTGTTTGAAGGAAGAAGAAGGATGAGTACAACCCCAAGAACACCATCCCAACCCTGAAGCATGGAGGTGGAAACATCCTGCTTTTCTGCAAAGGGGACAGGACGACTGCACCGTATTGAGGGGAGGATGGATGGGGCCATGTATCGCGAGATCTTGGCCAACAACCTCCTTCCCTCAGTAAGAGCATTGAAGATGGGTCGTGGCTGGGTTTTCCACCATGACAACGACCCGAAACACACAGCCAGGGCAACTAAGGAGTGGCTCCGTAAGAAGCATCTCAAGGTCCTGGAGTGGCCTAGCCAGTCTCCAGACCTGAACCCAATAGAAAATCTTTGGAGGGAGCTGAAAGTCCGTATTGCCCAGCGACAGCCCCCGAAACCTGAAGGATCTGGAGAAGGTCTGTATGGAGGAGTGGGCCAAAATCCCTGCTGCAGTGTGTGCAAACCTGGTCAAGACCTACAGGAAACGTATGATCTCTGTAATTGCAAACAAAGGTTTCTGTACCAAATTTTAAGTTCTGCTTTTCTGATGTATCAAATACTTATGTCATGCAATAAAATGCAAATTAATTACTTAAAAATCATACAATGTGATTTTCTGGATTTTTGTTTTAGATTCTGTCTCTCACAGTTGAAGTGTACCTATGATAAAAAATTACAGACCTCTACATGCTTTGTAAGTAGGAAAACCTGCAAAATCGGCAGTGTATCAAATACTTGTTCTCCCCACTGTATCCTTCGCATAGAGTTGATCAAGCTGTTGATTGTGGCCTGTGGAATGTTGTCCCACTCCTCTTCAAATGCTGTGCGAAGTTGCTGGATATTGGCGGGAACTGGAACACGCTGTCGTACACGTCGATCCAGAGCATCCCAAACATGCTCAATGGGTGAATGTCTGGTGAGTATGGAGGCCATGGAGAACTGGGACATTTTCAGCTTCAAGGAATTGTGTACAGATCCTTGCGAAATGGGGCCATGCATTTTCATGCTGAAACATGAGGTGATAGCAACGGATGAATGGCACAACATTGGGCCAAAGTATCTCGTCACGGTATCTCTGTGCATTGCCATTGATAAAATGCAATTGTG
The DNA here is from genome assembly GCF_020615455.1 of Coregonus clupeaformis. Lineage (NCBI taxonomy): Eukaryota > Metazoa > Chordata > Actinopteri > Salmoniformes > Salmonidae > Coregonus > Coregonus clupeaformis. Next base: position 8,754,405 of record NC_059216.1, read on the forward strand.
TTTGTTGTCCGTAGCTTATGCCTGCCCATACCATAACCCCACCGCCACCATGGGGCACTCTGTTTACAACATTGACATCAGCAAACCGCTCGCCCACATGACACGTGGTCTGCGGTTGTGAGGCAGGTTGGACGTACTGCCAAATTCTCTAAAACGATGTTGGAGGCGGCTTATGGTAGAGAAATGAACATTCAATTCTCTGGCAACATCTCTAGTGGACAGTCCTGCAGTCAGCATGCCAATTGTACGCTCCCTCAACTTGAGACATCTGTGGGATTGTGTTGTGTGACACAACTGCACATTCTAGAGTGGCCTTTAATTTTCCCCAGTACAAGGTGCACCTGTGTAATGATCATGCTGTTTAATCAGCTTCTTGATATGCCACACCTATCAGGTGGATGGATTCTCTTGGCAAAGGAGAAATGCTCACTAACAGGGAAGTAAACAAATGTGTGCACAACATTTGAGATAAATAAGCTTTTTGTGTGTGTGGAACATTTCTTGGATCTTTTATTTCAGCTCATGAAACATGGGACAAATATTTTACATGTTGCGTTTCTATTTAGCAAGAGTCAGTGTCATTTGTGACACACACAGACCCCCTCTCTCTGGGGACGTCCTTAGTGTGTATCACTCGTGGATTTGGAGGAAATGGGACAGTTCAATCTCCTGTTCAGCTGTGGATGAGTGTCGGTCTGGGGTGATCAGTGGAGAAGGGGACTGTCTGAACACAGATGGTTCCTACCTCTGCATCTGTCCCTATGGATACACCACAGGCACCGCAGAGGGAAATGGCTGCCAAGGTGAGAGAACAAGCTATACTGCTAGGATTATAACTAACTACCAACTGGTTTGAATGCATTACCACAATTAGCACAAGCCACAAGTTCCTCCTGTCTAGGTATGGACAGACAGTGCATGCAGCGGGCAGCTTGTACTCACTGACCCTGTCTCTCTCTGGGCTGACCCTTCTCCCCCCTGCTCTCCCCCCTGCTCCAGCTTTGGGGTGCCTAGGTGTCCACTGGTTCCCCAGGCCAGTTAGGCAGCAGGGATCAAACCCAGCCATTTTTTCTAACAGGCTATGGTCAGACATCAACAGTCTCACTGCTCCTCCTCTTTCAGCTCCACTGGACCAGCCGCACCAGCTGACCCCTTGCCCTGGTCACACCAGAGAGAGAAAAAAATGCTGCTCCTGATTGTTGGCCAGAGCGCTAGCTAGCCTTTTACTGGAACATTCTGGAGCATTAGCTGTCAAAATACAGACGAATGGAGCACTCTGGAAGAATCAATATGAAAGGAACGTAGCTCAGGCTAAATGTCTGAGCTGCATATTATTGATTCTGGCCTGTTTTACTGCTGAGATGTATCTAGCATTAGCGTAACCTGAATGACAAATCATTGGGCAGTACACTGAGCATGTTATCGCTCTGGAGTGATGTGAAGCATGGAGCAGGGCCACTCTCTGGAGGTGGAAGATCCTGGAGGGGGTTATAGTGGGTGAGGGTCCCATGGTGCGAGGGGACTGGACCTCTTCTAGGCCATGCGTAACAGCAGGCTAGGCAGCACCTCCCCAGTGCCTAGTGCTGATGGCTGGACTTTCCCTTCACTCCACTGGGCTGTGGCCATGTACTGTAGCACCACACAGCATCCACAACAGTGAGCAAGGCAGGCCCAACCCTGGCCCTCTGCCACAGCAAATATAGTCCTTTAATTAACCTTTAAATCAGAGGCTGGGAATATTTTCATGCTGTCTGCCGTTGTGTGTGCAGCGCTGACACAATGAAAGCCAGGCCTCTCTGCCATGGGCCCTGCAGGGAGAGGAGAGGGGGTGCATGGGAAGGAGAGGGTCAGGTGAGCCCAGAGTGGTTAGCCCTCTGGTTGGAACACAGGTGGACTAGCTGGATGGCTGGCTGCTTACAGGGCTATGAGTACTGGTACTGTCTGAGGCTCAACCATGGATAGTGGACTAACATCAGTCAATCATAAACTACTAATCAATCGAGTATAACCTGCCATGCAGCTCTGTTTGAGATAAATCATTGCTTTAAATGTTTGTTATCGAATCACATGGCTATTAAACCGGAAGATAAATGTGGGTGCTTACCCATGCTGTTTTCAGACAGTTTTGTTCCCTTTACCTCCATACATGTGTTTACTGTCTACAATGAGAGATTTGTCTCATTATCAGCCATGGCAAAAGAAGATGTTCAATTTTTGTTGCTTTTCTGCCTTGCCCCCACTTATTAGGCTATTCAGTCCAAATACCTTTTAAGTTATGATGTAATGTGGCAATTACACCAATCTACATTTAATCAAGCATACAGCCATCATTATAAATTTTTTACTAGTCGGAGGGAATGTTCCCAGACCTATAGCTAGGGTACATACTTTTTTCATATTTTCTGTTTGCCAGTACCGTAAAGTGTTCCAAATGGGCAATGTATCTTACGCTCAGACAAGCCCTTGATTGCACACATGCATTATTTTCTTCATGTTAAGAGAGAATGAGATTCTCGGTGGCTGACTGATTCATATTATACCAAAGAAGAGAATACTTCATGACTATCATAAACAAAGAACACTTTCTTTCACACTTTCCTCTCTTCTTATCTCAATTTCTCTCTCTCTCTCTGTGTCTGTCTCTGTCTTTCTCTCCCCCCTCTCCTCCTCCTCCTCTCTCCCTCCAGATGTTGAGTGCAGTAAGGACGGCGTGTGCTCCCATGGTCAGTGTCTCAACACAGATGGCTCCTACCTCTGCCTGTGTGAGGCTGGCTTCAAGTACTCTGCAGACACAGCTGACTGTGAGGGTAAGAACACTCTACCAAATTCATAACTCCTTCACTCTACCCACAATCCACTGCTTCTGCCCCAGCTGAAACTCAGCAGAGTTAATAAAACGTCCCGGTCCATTTAGACCAGAGTCCGCCCTGTGTGTGAACGTTTTTTTTTAAATGATTGATTATGTAGCTGTAGTCAGTGCAGTGTCAATGGTGACATTCCCTCAGTGAGAGAGTCCAACTATGGCTCAGAGGCTTTCCTCTGGCTGTAGTCTTGCGTAAGGGAGCTCCCTGTGACTGGAGCCCTGCTCCTCATCTCCCCTTGGGGAGTATGAATTACCCCATTGTGGGATGGAGGTGTTTCTCCCTCTGGAACATCTCCCTTTGCTCCTTCACAAGTTCTTCAGTTCCTGTGAAAATATTGTTCTTGGCCATGCCCAGTTTCTGCTGCTGAGCACTGAGGACAGCAGCACCACAGGCCTCCTGGCTGTGCCTACTCATGCTGGGGAGACATTGTACTGTGAGGAATGGAGGGGGAATGGGATTGGTGATTAATAATATAATAAATAATAATAAGCCATTTAGCAGATGCTTTTATCCAAAGCGACTTACAGTCATGTGTGCATACATTTTTACGTATGGTTGGTCCCGGGGATCGAACCCACTACCCTGGCGTTACAAGCGCCGTGCTCTACCAGCTGAGCTACAGAGTGAGTGTGTGCATGTATGATATAAGCACATGTATATCTCAGGTCTACTGGTCTGGCCTACTCAAGCTGGAGATCCATGCTGCTGTGAAGGGTGAAGAATAGGATTGATGTGTGTATGACATTAGAACATCTCTTTCTCTCCACAGATCAGAATGAGTGTAAGGAGTATGGTAGCTCGGTGTGTGGCTCCTGGCTCTGTGAGAACACCATTGGCTCGTACCGCTGCTTCATGGGGTGCCAGCCTGGCCTGTATGGAGAGGACAACCCAGACTGTGGTAAGTCAGAGTGGATAACAGGCTCTGTGCTTAGTCAACAGGCAATGTACTTACTTGGTGGACAGCTGAAGGCACTTGAATATCAGCCTTACTGGTCATTCACCTTGGGCAGTTTTCTGAAAGAAACGCTCTGCATTGTCTCGATGGCCCCTCAGCCCACCCCCACCCTACAGAGATACTAATATCACTCTGGCACGCACACACAGAGGCTCATCTATCAAACGCTAATCAGGTGCACTGGGCCTTCTTGGCCAGGGGAGCAAAGAGAGGTGAAATGGGCCCTGAAATTGGGCCACTTTAGAAAGGGAGCAGCGGTATCATCCAAGGCGGTGTTTGAGACCGGATGATAATAGGGCCAGGTCTCATCCCAAAGACAATGGGGCTAATAGAGTTTTTTTGGCAAGGGCGATGGGTGTAACCTGATCCCAGCTCTTCTCCTCTCTAAGTGGGGCAGGGCTGTCATCTGATGGGACGTACGGTGCGCCCCACCCCTCCCAGCCAGCCCTCGCCCTCCTCAGGCCACTGCAACTTAGACACCCGGTCGGGTGGTCACCTGATCTGGCCTGGGAGGTGTAGAGACGACCGACACATCTGGGTCTAACATCTGTCCAACAACAACAAAACAGCCCTGTCTCCATGACAACTAAAAACAAGACGCCTATGTATTTACTGGCAAAGACAGACCATCAGTCTGTGTATGTGTGTGTCCATGAGAGATGAACATAATTTTACTATATTCAGAAGAGTGTTTGATTAGTGCTGGTGCACGCCCGTTTTCGAAGCAGTTTGTATAGGTGGTGGCTGGTGCTGTTCCCCTCTGCTGGTAAACTTCTCAGTTACCGTAAAACATGAATCAAGTCGGTTTTATAAGAGGCATATCTGACATTGAGCAAAAACATACAGGCCAAGTATTTGCTCATATCAAAATGGCTTCCAAACAGGCAGGGCCAGGACTGAAGGGGAGAGTGTGATAGCATGATCTAGTGAGCCCCAGATGGGGCGGACTGAGAGAGAGGGTGTTGAGATGCAGTGAGCGTCGAGCAGCATGTTATATTCTCATGACTCTTTATTTGACTCACAGTGGAGAGCAGAGCCTAGCGGAGCGGCAGCACCGGGGCCGATGACAGAGCCTGGCTTGGTGTGGCCCTCTCCCCTCTGAGAACTATGATGTTGTGTGGCAGGATCCCAGCATGGAGGGGCCTGTTGTGTGGCAGGATCCCAGCATGGAGGGGCCTGTTGTGAGAGGTGGCCAGATCCAAAACAGCTGCTTACAGCCTCCTCACCTCCTCCATTTTACCATTTAGCGTCAACATGGCCCGTCCCCTGCTCGCATAGGCTCAATTCAATATAGTCTGAATAAGTTGTGATGTAAATACGTGCTGATGGTGATTGCATTAGGGCCCCACTGTTTCTGCTCCGTTGGGTAGCCATGTTGTTGTGTAACTGTCTCCTCTTACTTATCTAACCACCAACAAGGTTTTTCCACAGCAGCTTGACCATTGAGATGACACATTGTGGATCATAATCCACAGTTTAGGCTGAGCCTGTTAAAACTCAACAGCCCAAGACCAAGTCATAATACCCCAGAGCATTGTAACAGCTCCAGCCTCTCTGGTCCAGTCCAGTGATGCAGCCAGCTGTGGCCATCTCTGACCCACTATCTCTTCACCTCTGTTCTGACGCCAGCCTTCCCTCCTCTCCTCCAGGCTCCCCTGCATCTCCATGGGACATACATACAGTACAGCCACACAACGCATCACAGACATTGACCGCAGAGCTTCTCCTCCCCTCCAGCCCCTGGCCTCCGCTTCCTCAGCCTGGGCTGTGGGATCTGAGGACCAAGCCCTCTTGCCTCTTTCTCGCCCCCCACAGCTCAGCATCTTGCACAAAGGCCACTTGTTCCAGGGCATTATGGGAGGTTATGGGAGATGTTGCCGTCCCCCCAATAAAACGTCTGGGGAGGGAGCTCAATTACTCCTAGACATTTTTGTCTGCTTGTAAAAATCATCCAATATTTAAGAAGGCCATACACTGTAATTTGCCATTTCTCTGAGGGGCGTTGATTTATTTTTACTCGCGGGCCTCCGATGGGGCGGTGGTTGTCTTTGGCTCTGCTCACCATACTCATTTTGTGGCCATAATACAAAATGGGAAAACTGACGTTCTCCTCAGCAGATCTTCAGCTGCAACTACGCTCTACCTCCGTCCATTGAAGTTGTTCACTCAGCCCTGCTATGACAGCCTATAGAGTGACGAAAGTAATGCGTTACGTAATCAGATTACTTTTATAAGTAACAAAGTAAAGTAACGCGGTACTTTTTCAAATTGGGTAATACTATTACAGTTACTTTGTCAAACAATGTTTGCGTTACTTTCAGAATGATATCTCTACTGGGCGCGTGTTTCCATGATCCGATCTCGACTTGTTTCCTCATTTAGTTATCGAGCGAGCAGAGAAAGGCTGTTTAGAGAAATGTCATGACTAGGGCTGTTATGGTGACCATGTTACCGCCACGCCAGCGGTCACGAGTCATGACCGCAGTCAAAATCCACGTGACCGTTTAGTCATGGTAACTAAAGTTCTTCTAACATCAATATGCGCCTCGGAATTCGATAATAGGGACGCGCGCAGTTGCATCCCCGATTTGTCTGTCTTCACTTGTAGCCTACTTTGGAGCTGAGATGCCTATGAGAAGAACCCGATCAGAATTGAGATATCTGAGAGAGCCATGTGGCCACACAAGGGGGATGCCGCCGGGAAATCCGAGGCCTGGTGAGAATATTATCAAGTGCTTGTCAAATTGGGAATGAGAGACTGATGAAATGTGTGCAGCCTGCACAAAAAACAAAGCAGAGCTCATGCCTTTAGAGTCGCATCATGCAGCCTTAAAAAATATAACAAATCTAAACATATAGCCCAACTTTTGTATCACAACTAAAGTTGCATAAATAACTCTAAATTAAGCATATAGGAGGACCTGTTTCTTTGTTAACCGCTCAACACAAAATAGCTGCATGTGGTCACTCCCTCGGAAATCATTTGGAGAAAATATCCTTTCTATTTTATTCAGCTATGTTCAATTGTATTCTTCATGCTATAAAAAAAAAATATATAAAATAATGCCATGGAATTCTAAGCAAATCTTGTCTGCCAAATGAACTAGTGTAGCCCACAGCCATATGGCATAGCCAGATCAGGGCCTAACATAAGGACAATTCAGAGTATGCTATTCTGTCTTCTGAAATAGACTACATATCATGTTTCTTTAGACCTGTCTAAAATGAATAATGGATTTATTGTGATGGTGTAGGCTATAATAAATTGATTTCTTAGAGTTTTTAAATGTAGATGTTCCAAAGGTCTGCATCAGTGGCTTGTAGGCTATGCGTGGAAGCCAGGAGATGCTAAATGTGATTGTTAATTAACGGTCAATTACCGTGAGACCGGCAGTTATTTGCTTGACAATCACCGGCTGACAAAACGTAATGACCACCACAGCCCTAGTCATGACAGCTGCTGTCCATAGAAATGTATAGAGGGCGCACCTCTGATCTTTGCCATTGATCGCTTCTGTGTTAGCAAAGCCCTGTCTTATCATTCAAAATCTTTCTCTCGAGGCGCCCGTTCTGGTTATAGATCGCACGTACACGGACGCATAGAGATGTCTAGAGGGCACACTTGCCACTAGACGGGAAAGCCCTCTCTATGGGTCCGTGTACGTGCGATCTATAACCAGAACTGGCGGCTCGAGAGAAAGATTTTGAATGATAAGACAGATGTTTGGCTTATAGTATATATGGCTAATTAAGGAGCACATATATAGTGCAGCACTTGTAGACTAGAACAGGAAAGCAGCGCCACAGATGAAAGGAGAAACTAGTGATCAAACCTGAGTAAGTAACCTATTTTTGGTAGAGCGCGCGCGGCTCACCTTGCTCCCTCCGACAGTCTTTTTTATTTTTATTTTTATTTTATGAAAGTAATGCAAAGTAATATAACGCGTTACTTTACAATATTATTTTGTGTGGAAAGTAACATGTTACTTTTGTTAAATGTAACGAGTAATCTCTATCTATATACAGTACCAGTCAAAAGTTTGGACACACCTATTCATTCAATGGTTTTTCTTTATTTTTACTATTTTCTACCTTATAGAATAATAGTGAAACCATCAAAACTATGAAATAACACATATGGAATCATGTAGTAACCAAAAAAGTGTTAAACAAATCTAAATATATTTTAGATTCTTCAAAGTAGCCTCCCTTTGCCTTGATGACAGCTTTACACACTCTTAGCATTCTCTCAACCAGCTTCACCTGGAATGCATTTCCAACAGTCTTGAAGGAGTTCCCACATATGCCTCCTGTAGCTCAGTTGGTAGAGCATGGCGCTTGCAACGCCAGGGTTGTGGGTTTGATTCCCACGGGGGGCCAGTATGAAAAATATATGCACTCACTAACTGTAAGTCGCTTGTTGGCTGCTTTTCCTTCACTCTGAGGTCCAACTCATCCCAAACCATCTCAATTGGTTAGAGATCGGGTGATTGTGGAGGCTAGGTCATCTGATGCAGCATTCCATCACTCTCCTTCTTGGTAAAATAGCCCTTACAGAGCCTGGAGGTGTGTTGGGTCATTGTCCTGTTGAAAAACAAATGATAGTCCCACTAGGCCCAAACCAGATGGGATGGTGTATCGCTGTGGTAGCCATGCTGGTTAAGTGTGCCTTGAATTCTAAATAAATCGTAGACCGTGTCACCAGCAAAGCACCTCCAAAAATCTCCAATTTGGACTCCAGACCAAAGGACAGATTTTCCACCGGTCTAATGTCCATTGCTCGTGTTTCTTGGCACAAGCAAGTCTCGGGATGCTGGCCTAGGCAGAGTTGCAAAGAAAAAGCCATATCTCAGACTGGCCAATAAAAAGAAAAGATTAAGTTGGGCAAAAGAACACAGACACTGGACTTTTTCTTTGCAACTCTGCCTAGGTCAGCATCCCGGAGTCGCCTCTTCACTGTTGATGTTGAGACTGGTGTTTTGTGGGTACTATTTAATGAAGCTGCCATTTGGGGACCTGTGAGGCGTCTGTTTCTCAAACTAGACACTCTTGCTCAGTTGTGCACCGGGGCCTCCCACTCCTCTTTCTATTCTGGTTAGAGCCAGTTTGCACTGTTCTGTGAAGGGAGTAGTACACAGCGTTGTACGAGATCTTCAGTTTCATGCCAAAAGGCACCTAAAGGACTCTCAGACCATGAGAAACAAGATTCTCTGGTCTGATGAAACCAAGATTGAACTCTTTGGCCTGAATGCCAAGTGTCACGTCTGGAGGAAACCTGGCATCATCCCTACGGTGAAGCATGGTGGTGGCAGCATCCTGCTTTGGGGATGTTTTTCAGCGGCAGCGACTGGGAGACTAGTCAGGATCGAGGGAGCAAAGTACAGAGAGATCCTTGATGAACACCTGCTCCAGAGCACTCAGGACCTCAGACTGGGGTGAAGGTTCACTTGAGTAAAGGGTCTGAATACTTATTTGATTTTTAATAAATGTGCAAAAATCTCTACAAACCTGTTTTTGCTTCGTCATTATGGGTTATTGTGTGTAGATTGATGAGAAAAAAAATACAATTTAATACATTTAAGAATGAGGCTGTAACGTAACAACATTTGGAAAAAGTCAAGGGGTCTGAATACTTTCCGAATGCACTGTATATAGATAGATTACTTTTTCAAGTACTGGTGAGTGCTGTATGAGAAAAGCAGTGTGTGTTTGTCAATGTGTTTGCGTTGGAAAAGAAACATGCATCTCATTTTTATCCTTTGTTTCCAGCTGCAGTTCGGCATTGTGGCTTGTCTTTAATAAGGTATACAGGGCCAGAGTGTAATGGAGAAGATGACCCCAGCTAGCCTGTATTATTAGAACATAGCCACAGGTCTTTTATTAACAAGCTCACACTCTGGCTGGACAGTCAGTCTTAATTAGAGAGTTTTGTAAGGCTGTTAGTCCCAGGGTTTCGAAGCATCCCAGTCAAGGACATGGCCATGGAAAGACCATTAAAGAAATTTGGCCTCGACATTCCCCTTGCTCCCCAAGATGATGATTTGATAGCATCACGCACGCCACTACATGTGGAAACGGGAACATTGTTTCCATGTTTCAGATGGATGAAAACCTCTGAGCAGACACTGATTATTTCATGTAGCAGCTGAGAGCTTAGGTGACCTTCCTGAGAGACCTCCCAGCTGGCTGCTTTACTCACACTGACCGTCCAAAGCCCCACTTAGGTTTTTCACACATGCCAAAATGTTCTTCACAGTGTTACAGTATACTGTACACCTCATCTTACTACAAGTCTGTAGCAAGGCCTCAAAGTCCAAAAGTAAACATTTTAATGGAGAAACAGCTCAATGTTTTTGATAATTGCCCCCTCTACTATGTTTGTAAACACAAAGTTTAGATTTTGGTGGTCCCCATGTCAACTTTTGTCTTCGTCATGTCAGAGCCATTTGGCTAACATCACTATTAGCACCATCTTCTGGATGGCTTTGCCTCTCTCCCTGCCCTCTGGACAGTGGGTCAGGCCTCCCAGAATGCACTCATTGACATTTACATTTTAGTCATTTAGCAGACTATCTTATCCAGAGCGACAGTTAGTGAGTGCATACATTTTTCATACTGGCCCCCCGTGGGAATCGAACCCACAACCCTGGCGTTGCAAGCGCCATGCTCTACCAACTGAGCTACAACTGCATCTGTAATATAATAGTATGGCAGGGCCCAAGCCCTCTCCGTCCCTGCTGAATGGGTTACTTCATGCGGTCCTTCTGGCTGACTCTCCTCATTCCTTGAATGATGCAGCATTTACGAGAGCTCGGAGACAGAATAAAAATCTGATAGACAATATGTGAATGTCATTTATTTTTTTCCTCTACAAATCTGCTGACTTTTATGTATCCACTGTATTTCCATTTGCTCCCGAAAGATGTGTTAGCATGTTTCATAAGACATGCAGGGCTACTAATTATATGCCCTGAAGTTGATGTATACTTTACTATCTACTGTACCTGTCATTATTTCATGCCCATAACTGTGACATTTAGAGAAAAGAATACAGTACCAGATACTCCTCCATTTCCCCACTACTGTAAATGCCCTGTAAACGATTAGCTTTTGCTGAGTCAGGCGATTTTATTCTAATTAGAAAATAACACACACAGCACGGGTCTCTAACAAAGGATGACTTGGCAAACGTCCCTCAAATTCCTCAACAAAGGTGCCCTTCCAAAAAAAAAATAATACAAATAAAATAATAATCTGAATGTGGCTTTTGTGTGCATTTTACCTTTCTGTGATCTCTAGGGCAGGGTTTCCCAAACTCTGTGCTGGGGCTTCCCCTGGGTACACGTTTTGGTTTTTGCCATAGCACTACACAGCTGATTCAAATAATCAATGCTTGATGATGAGTTGGTTATTTGAAATCAGCTGTGTAGTGCTAGGATAAAAAACAAAACGTTCACCCTGGGGGGGCAGGACCAAGTTTGGGAAACCCTGCTCTCTGCTCTAGGGGAAGCACGTGATAACATAGAAAAGTGTTTAGGAACATAATGGTTGTGTGTCACATAACCTGGTGACTTGGAACGTGGCCAGTGCACAAGCAGGTTAACATTGACCAATGGTTCATGTGATTGACCAGGGAAAACCATAGAATGACTGATGTGTGATCAAACCATTGGTCAATGTTAACCTGCTTGTGCAGTCTGGGCTTTCTAAGAGTAACTGTCTTTGGCCTCTGCACTGTGCACCGTACGCCAAGAAATACAAAATGATGTATGTGAGAAATTGCAAACAAATGTTCCCTTTAAACAGAGGGTGGTTGGGAATCAGCACTAGTGTTATATGGTCCAGTGTTAACAGCTCTAAGGTCCATGCTTTCCTCTACTCACACATTCAATGTACACATAACAAGGTCATTCCCCTGGCTTCATTAAACATGCTTTATGATCTATGGCTGCACATGGTTGCCAGGTCTGGTCCTCTCTGTCCTTTTGCACGCAGAAAATCTTCTGAATTAGTCCAGATCAGCTCCCCAGTTTAGATTTTTTGCATGGGACACATTTTTGGAATTACAAAAGTAAGATGTCAAGTTAAAATAGGGAAAATGTAGGGTACAATTCGGGCCCGTCAGAGTTGTTGCAGGAAATGTGCATTCATTCAAGCATTATGAAAATCCTAGTTACCCGTAGCCGTTTTGACAAAATGTCTCTGAAGTGGCTTATGTGGATGTGCAGGCCCCTCCATGTCTGCAAATCAGTTCCATGTTGTTACATAATCCAAGACCTCACTCGGCCAGAAAGTGAGCAACAGGTCACTTCTCACTCCATAGACCCCAGCAGAGGACCCTTAAATCCTGAGGCTTCCATATGCTGGCTCTACTTTAACACAATGTAGCCATGCTGAGGCAGCCCTTACAGACCTTTCACTGGGCTCATTGATAGCCATCGGAGTCAGCAGAATGGATTCAATCAAATGGTCTGTGTCCCCACGAAGCTGTAAACTATCCCATTCTCTCCCTGTATTCATTTTCTCAGTTTGACATGTTATGATGATGGTGATTGCTATTGTTATTGTAAGTTGTAGCAGTAGTAGTATTTATTTTAGTATTGCAACACATGCTCATTAGCAAGCCAGTCGTGAAATGGTACAGTTATACACATGTAGCAGAGAAACATTGGAATGTGTTATTCTATGCTCACCTTTGGGTGCCCTCTTGTTTAGATATCGATGAGTGTGTGAATGAGAACATCTGTGGGGACCATGGCTTCTGTGAGAACACAGACGGCTCCTACCGTTGTCAGTGTGACCGGGGTTACACCAACCCCCCTGGTGAATCTGGTGCCCATAGCTGTGTGGGTAAGTAACTGTTAAATGATACACTCCACTGGTTAGCATGGTCAGTTACTGTATACAGTACCAATGTGCAGTACATACTGTATTGTACATGGTGGTATGTGTGTTTGAGTATGTGTGTGTGTTTGTACGCACACTTGTGTCTGTGTGTGCATGTGTACATGCTTTGCATCTGTGTGTGAACCTTGGTGTGCCTTTTACCCCCCTCTCCCTTTCCGTGCAGATGTGAACGAGTGTGAGATGAGCGCGGCGCTGTGTGGAGAGGCCCTGTGTGAGAACGTGGATGGCAGCTTCCTGTGCATCTGCCCCAGCGACAATTATGAATTTGATCCCATCACCAGCCAATGCCGCCCGCAGGGTAACACACCACACACAGGGGCTTATGGGACTTATGGGTTCGGCCTGTCGCTGAGGGATTGAATTTTCACTGTCTTCACATCTGGGGAATTATTAGGGCAAGAGTGGTTCCATGTTCCCTACAGTACCTGTTTCTATTTCACAACCTCTCTGCTGAGTTTGACTCCATGCTTATTGGATGGGGGGAGAGTTATGTTGTACCCCTAATAGGTTAAATGCATTACAGTTCAAATCCGCGAAGAACAAATTGCAGAAACTATTCCAGCTACCTTTACAGAATTGATTTGCTGTGCTCAGAGCACAACTCACTCCAAATTCTCTCTCATGGCCAAATCTCCCCCAGTCAAATTCCCCCCAAAGACAAACAAGGATAATATATAGCTATTGGCAAAACTGCCATGGAAAGATCTCTCTTAGAAACACTAAGTGTTCACTGTAAACAGATTACTGAAAGAAAGGTCAAGCTTACCTTGAGTCTGTGGCATTTGCTTGTCTTTAGCTTGTTATAGGCATGTATACACAAACGGGACATATTTACATTAATAAGCAGCATGCTCTCGATGGGGATGTTTTTGTTCTCGTTCAGTATTAAAGTATGCCTTGTGTACTTTGACCACATTCTACTTTTTGCTTTTGACGTGTGCTAAACAATCATGTCAGAATGAATGGTGTGTTGACTCACATGCCAGTGTTTCCATTTGGCTAAGCCCGCTGCTTAACTGTGAATGCCTGAGACCATGTCTGTGGATAAATGAGCAGCTGAAGGTACTCCGGCCTACTGTCTGCCTGCCCTACTATAGGACTTGGAGCTCTTGACCAGCGGAAATAGTGGCACTCATTATGCTGTTAGACATAGGGCCTATAGACTGACTGATTCTCACTGATACCAATATTATTTATAGTGGTAATGGCTACAGTCTTTATTGTAGTAAATCAACTAGGGTCACAATTTATTCTGCAAATCCCCTCCAATTATTCCCCTCTTATCTATTTCTCCTCATGAGTGGTGTGATTGTCCTACAGGTGCTACAGATGAAGATGCTCCTCCTCCTCCTCCTCCTAAGCCAGCCTCACCCACGGAGGAGCAGAGGAAGGAGTGTTACTACAACCTGAACGATGCTAACTTCTGTGACAATGTGCTGTCTCGTAACACCACCAAGCAGGAGTGCTGCTGCACGGTGGGGGCCGGCTGGGGGGACGACTGTGAGATCCACCCCTGCCCTGTCCCTGGGAGAGGTAGGCTTACTACAGTATGATTTGATCCTGAGTGAGATTCCCAAGAGACAGATTCACATACTGTATGCTTACTCCTTCTCGCTACACTATGTATGATACAGTATTACAGTAAGGAGAAAGTATGTTTGTCCATTCATTCTTGTTTGTTTCTTCAGAGGAGTATAACCAGTTGTGTCCACATGGTAGTGGTCTTCTGCCCCAAGCTGTTTCCTCCCACAGCCTGGAACAGCAGAGTTTCAAAGGTACTTTACTCCCATTTTGCCGCCTCAAGCAACTGGCTTCTGTTTACAGTCGGTATACCTGAGGTTTCACAGTTTTTCCTTCTCCCATAACTTTGTACCAACACAAAGAAAATGGCAGTTTCAGCTCCCCTTTTATTTCCACCCACGGCAGCTGTTAAAAAAAGTCCTGCGTAATTTCCCACCTCATTTATGGTTCTCTTTAAAGCTAGCCCTTTACACCGTGACGGGATACCTGCATACCAAGCTAATTAAGCACAAGTGTTGCACCCACAGCATGTTCTAATAGAGCAGTTTGTCTCAAGCAAGGTGCCATGCTCATTTTACAGTAGGGGTCAGGATTTCAGTGGTCTAGCTAGTTACAGCACATGCATACCTTTTTGTGAGATTCTATAGACACTGATCTTAGGCCTACACAAAGGCAGATTCTAGAGGTGAAATAGGAAAGAAAAGGTGATTTTGTGTATAGTAGTATCTGAATTTATTTTAACAGGTGTCGATTCTTCAACCCTCTCTCTCTCTTGTTCTCTCTCTCTGTTTGTCTGTGTCTCTCCTCTCTCTCTTACCAGATGTGGATGAGTGTAAGATGTTTGGGCCAGATATCTGTAAGAATGGCCGTTGCTCTAACATCTTCTCCTCGTACTCCTGCTTCTGCCGTACAGGCTTCTACTACGACAACATCCGTCTGGAGTGTGTGGGTAAGGGCCACTCGCTGTCTCTCTCCTTTTCTCTGTTCCACCAAACCTGCTCCAAATCTCAACTATTAGACCCAGTTTTTGACGTGTGTGTGTGTGTGTGTTCCAGATTATGATGAGTGCCTGATAGAGAAGACGTGTGTGGGTGGGGTGTGTGTGAATACCCCTGGTTCTTTCAACTGCTTCTGTACTCCCCCTCTGGTCCTGGACACCAGCCGCTGCATCAGCGTCAACACCACCGAGGGTGAGACTCAGACACACACACACTCTCTCTCTCACACACACACACACACACATTCTCACACAGCAGCAGCACACTTCTACAGAAACGGATAAGCTACATCCTCCTCAGAGTTTATCCAGATGAAACAGTTACCAACCAGATTATTGATTCATCTGTTCAACATTGACAACATAGAATTTGTAAAACCTCATCCAACTCCATCCTTTCCTCTTTTGTAAATCACTCTCTTCCTTTCTTCCATCCTCCTTCCTTCCATTTCTCCTCTCTCCTCCACCACAGAGGCTTATGAGCCTGATGAGGACATCTGCTGGCAGGCCATGGCAGAATTGTATGTGTGTAGCCAGCCCCTCGTCGGAAGGAGGACCACCTACACAGAGTGCTGCTGTCTCTATGGAGTGGCCTGGGGTGGACTCTGTTACTTCTGCCCCAGTAGGGACTCTGGTAAGTAACATATTGCATATGTAGTTGTCATTCATACAGTTATTATGTAGCTGAAATCATTTGTGTGACCTGTGATGGCTTGTGACAGTCTAAATGCAACACTGACCTGTGTGTTTGTGTGTGTGTTGGATCAGATGACTACGCATTACTTTGTAACCTGCCTAGGAGTGGGGGCTCTGACAGTCTACGAGAGAGGCCAGGCTATGAGTACGGCCCTGGGGTCGAGGGTCCCTATGTCCCCCCCTACTGGGACAACTATGGAGGAGGGCCCATCACTGGGCCTGGGGGCACCTACTACAATCCAGAGGAAACCCAGGGCATCCCCCTGTTTACAGACAATACCAACGACTACAGCTCACGAGTGAGAGACAGAGAGCCGCCGCTACGCGTCCCCATCCACCGGCCAAGAGAGTTCCAGCCTCACCCTGTAGACTCTAACAATGGTAATAATCTCATTAGAAATCATAAGAAAATACACATGTATTAATATTATTGCTAATGCATGGTGAAATGCTACCTCTGTAGGGACTCCTAATTATTTCATATTTTGTTTGCAATCAGACCGCTATGATGGCTTTGAAGGCCTGCGAGCAGAGGAGTGTGGTATCCTGAACGGCTGTGAGAATGGCCAGTGTGTGCGTGTGAGGGAAGGTTACACCTGTGACTGCTTTGATGGATACGAGCTTGACCTCACCAAAATGGCCTGCATCGGTAGGTTCCTCTCCCAGTGTCTCATAATGAATCACCCACATTCAGACTCAGATTCTCCTCTGTTTGTGTTCCAAGTAAATATATCATTGCTTTTTGGAATTCCTAGAAACAAATGAGTCAATGTAGGGAAACCTTTTGATCTGTTCCATTTTCCCACTTTTGAAAATGATGTATGTTGTGGGGATCAAACCCTGCTTTAGAATGAAGAATTTATAGACACACCCTGCCAACAGGCCAAGGCCTTGAATCGCAGCCACATCGTGTAATACATGGATATTACACATTTTAAATGTGTCGTGTTTGTTTAATTGGAAAGTGAAACACTTCTCTCGTAATGATGTGCAGGACTCTATCCCCATAGAGAATGATCAGCCCCAAGGCCAACACAGGGAGAATGGAGTGGATTCCCACTCTGTGGTTCTAATTTGTGAAAATACTTGTGGGAGCGAAGCGTCCCTTTCCAAGTGTCATGTTATAAATACCACCAACATTTCCCGCACAGAAATGACGTAAACAGAGAGAGGAGGGTCGTTTGAGTTTAACTGCAGAGAAATGACACCAAACCTCCCATGCCAGATTAGGAAATAGAAACCACTTGAAGGCCAACAATGAAAGGGCATTTTAATGTAAGCAAAAACATCTGACTTGTCTGATGTACTGTATGTATGGCCAGAGAAGAGTTCATGTCTTATCAAACCCAAACACGCAATATGACGCCATGCTTGATTTGTGTAAATGATTACTGTAAAGATGTGCTGCTGCCTTTCAGAAACAATTGTATAACATGTATACAGTGAGGGGGGAGGGGGTCAGAAAGAGAAACAGAAAAAGAGAGAGATGGGTGTGTGACAGAGAGTTGGAATGAGTGAACAGGGATATTGTTAATGTGAGAAGAGAGAACAAAAGTGCTTTAAGTGATACGTATGAATGTAGTTTTCTTAAGTACTGAGAGTCGGGCATCCCTCTAGGCCCCACTGTTGCCAGAGAACTGCTGTACCTGACTGTGGTCCCATCCTACCACCCACACTGACCAGGCCACTCCGCTGGACTGTTGACACAGGACATGTGGCGGGAACAGCAGCAGTTGCAGTGAAATTGGTCTCCTCTCTTAACACTGCGTGTCTCCTTTTCCTGCAGACATAAACGAGTGTGAGGACATCAGTGATAAAGTGGCGCTGTGTAAGAATGGGGCCTGTAACAACACTGAGGGGTCGTACAAGTGCACCTGCCTGCCTGGCTTCCAGGCCTCCGCCAAGCCCCATGAATGCATCCCAGAGGTCCCATTGTCTGGCCTCAGAGAGAGAGTTGCAGGAAACTGAGAGTGTAACTGTTGGAGGTTCTTCTCTCCTCCCTCCACCACCACCCCCCACCCTCATCCCAGCCCTCTCACAGGGCCTGGCACTAAACCTCCATCAAGAACGCTGAAACGTCCATGCTTGTCCCCTAAACACACACACACACACCGACACACATACCATTCTCTCATTGGCTCTTTCATATTTTCTCTCTACCACACACATACTCATTCACATTTCCACAGGGGACCAGAAGCTATGCAGTGAATGTATTCCATGGGATATCCTATTTCTTAAGATTTGCATTTTGCCTTAAAGGGATTTTATGAGGACTGACCTTTTATTCAGTGACCACAGACAGTTTGCTATGCATACATATTTTCTGCATTGTTTTTCTCCTCCATTTGTCTTTTTGGTTGATTATTTATTTCATGTACATGACAAGGCTCTGCAAAGTTACAATGAAAACCATTTCAGAGGGCATATATGATTTATATTGTCTTATTTGTCAGACCAATAGACTTTACTAATGATGAGGGGAAACAGTATGAATCGTTTTTGAAGTTGGATAACGAAACCTGGAGGAAGCTGATTGCATGCCACATGTTATATTCATATTGTAACATAATAATCACATTGCTATACAGGGAATGTCACTTTGAAACCACTTTTTAACTTGTATTTGGGATGCTTTTGTGGTCAGCGAGGCCTAGAAAAATAACCAACCACTCCTTCCACTGGTCTTCTGTGTTTCTCTGGGTCTTGAAAAAACACTTGGATTTGCATAACAGTCCTCAGTCCTCATCTTCCAAGCTAAAAAGGCTCATCTGGTGGCAAGGTAGTCTCGACCAAGAACGGGGATCAAACAAGGTCTAGCCCATCTTCATAGGCTGTTACAATGTTGCTTTGATCTGTCACCAGTACAAAGGTATACTGAAGAAAAAGAGAGCATTGTGTATGGAGCATTGTAAGACAGCATTGAGTATGGGCTTGGAAAGACTGTAAATGTATATGATGGTCTATGATAGATACAGTGGCTTGCGAAAGTATTCACCCCCCTTGGCATTTTTCCTATTTTGTTGCCTTACAACCTGGAATTAAAATGGATTTTGGGCGGGTTTGTATCATTTGATTTACACATGCCTACCACTTTGAAGATTATAAATATTTTTTGTGAAACAAACATGAAGTAAGACAAAAAAAACAGAAAACTTAAGCGTGCATAACTATTCACCCCCCCAAAGTCAATACTTTGTAGAGCCACCTTTTGCAGCAATTACAACTACAAGTCTCTTGGGGTATGTCTCTATAAGCTTGGCACATCTATCTAGCCACTGGGATTTTGGTCCATTCTTCAAGGCAAAACTGCTCCAGCTCCTTCAAGTTGGATGGGTTCCGCTGGTGTGCAGCAATCTTTAAGTCATACCACAGATTCTCAATTGGATTGAGGTCTGGGCTTTGACTAGGCCATTTAAATGTTTCCCCTTAAACCACTCGAGTCTTGCTTTAGCAGTATGCTTAGGGTCATTGTCCTGCTACAAGGTGAACCTCCTTCCCAGTCTCAAATCTCTGGAAGACTGAAACAGGTTTCCCTCAAGAATTTCCCTGTATTTAGTGCCATCCATCATTCCTTTAATTCTGACCAGTTTCCCAGTCCTTGCCGATGAAAAACATCCCCACAGCATGATGCTGCCACCACCATGCTTCACTGTGGGGATGGTGTTCTCGGGGTGATGAGAGGTGTTGGGTTTGTGCCAGACATAGCGTTTTCCTTGATGGCCAAAAAGCTCAATTTTAGTCTCATCTGACCAGAGTACCTTCTTCCATATGTTTGGGGAGTCTCCCTCATGCCTTTTGGCGAACACCAAACGTGTTTGCTTATTTTTTTCTTTAAGCAATGGCTTTTTTTCTGGCCACTCTTCCGTAAAGCCCAGCTCTGTGGAGTGTATGGCTTAAAGTGGTCCTATGGACAGATACTCCAATCTCTGCTGTGCTTTGCAGCTCCTTCAGGGTTATCTTTGGTCTCTTTGTTGCCTCTCTGATTAATGCCCTCCTTGCCTGGTCCGTGAGTTTTGGTGGGCGGCCCTCTCTTGGCAGGTTTGTTGTGGTGCCATATTCTTTCAATTTTTTGATAATGGATTTAATGGTGCTCCGAGGGATGTTCAAAGTTTTGGATATTTTTTTATAACCCAACCCTGATCTGTACTTCTCCACAATTTTGTCCCTGACCTGTTTGGAGAGCTCCTTGGTCTTCATGGTGCCGCTTGCTTGGTGGTGCCCCTTGCTTAGTGGTGTTGCAGACTCTGGGGCCTTTCAGAACAGGTGTATATATACTGAGATCATGTGACACTTAGATTGCACACAGGTGGACTTTATTTAACTAATTATGTGACTTCTGAAGGTAATTGGTTGCACCAGATCTTATTTAAGGGCTTCATAGTAAAGGTGGTGAATACATATGCACGCACCACTTTTTCATTATTTATTATTTAGAATTTGGACTATTTTGTGTATGTCCATTACATGAAATCCAAATAAACATCCATTTAAATTACATGTTGTAATGCAACAAAATAGGAAAAATGCCAAGGGGGATAAATACTTTTGCAAGGCCCTGTATGTAACATGTGTGTATAGGGTCCACTAGCACTCTCCCACTAGTCAGAGTAGAAGACATGTACAATGTCCTGTGGCTAATTTTACTTACATTCAACCACACATTCACAATTGACTTCAGATCCCATGTAAGAACGTTCCAATTGATGCATCTCTGAAGGTGAGTAAAGGCTTTGTTGAAAAGGTTTGGGATATTTTGTACAGATCTAGTACTATGTATAAATTTTTTGTTACATTCTAATAATGCATTTAGTGCAACCAATATTTTTGTTTGACAAAAAAATAAAATAAAATAAAATAATCCAGCATTACAGTTTAGCAATATGTAGATTTATATATATTTCTGTTTTTTTAAAAATCGACATATCTTTATGTATGAGAAGTGGTTTACACTGTACAAGAGAACGTGTATGTATCCTGCCCTGTGGAGCAGACATTGAAATGTAATTTTAGGAATGGCAGCACTGTTTTCAAGTACAATACAAAGACAAATGCCTTTTAAAATGCAACCATTATCTGTTGTGCCATTAAAACGCAACCTTTTTTGCCTTTCAAATAATCTTACTGAGATCAGCATGTCATTCTAGTGACGTTTTTCAATCAATTTAGTGATCACATTCAGCATTTCCAATTAAAAATAAACATTTTCCTTTGCATTCAAGTCACTAGAAACACATGATTGCTGATTGGTCATGTTCTCAAACTTTCCATTTAGAGAGATCTTGCCAGCACCTATCTTATACATATTTGGAGGATGCCTTCTTTCAATGACTGATGCCCTTGACCTGCATTTAAAGATATGTTTAAGGTCTGTACTCTATACTGTGTGATTAATTCCTCCACAAGCCTTACATTGACATTATACAAATTGTGAACATGTATTTGATATTACTTAAGGCTTTGTAAACCACAAGTTGTGGTGTAGGCTGTGGTCTATGAAAATATAATGTTCATTCATTTTGTTTACCTCTAGACTATAGTTACTATCAGTCATCAAAATAAAACTTGAACATATAATATGCCATTTAGCAGACGCTTTTATCCAAAGCGACTTACAGTCATGCGTGCATACATTTTTTTTTTTTGTGTATGGGTGGTCCCGGGGATCGAACCCACTACATTGGCGTTACAAGCGCTGTGCTCTACCAGCTGAGCTATTGTGGAATATGCTACACACATTACGCAATAATATACTTAACTACAATAATATAATTTCAAAATCGTATGTTTATAATGCAAATATACTGTACTTTCAGCTCAAATTGAGAATTGTATGTGTTGTGAGCATCCGTTGAGTGTGAGCCTGTGATTTCTTGTGTTCTGACGCCACCCAGTGGCCTTATGGTACAGCTCAACCATGGTCAGTGCCATACAGATCCTTGGGACGTCCCTACCCTAAACTGCTATCCTTACCTTAACTAAAACTATAACCCTTACCTACCCCTAACCATTTTAAATGTCAACTTCAATGGGATAGGGACGCCCCAAGGACTCCGGATAGCATGGACCGCTCAACCACAGCGGAATATCAGGTGAAAACGTTTCCCAAGGTTCTCAGCCTAGTCCTGAATTTCAGTTGGATACTGGGAAATTGTGTCCATATCGGTCGATTCTATTCCTTTCGTGAAGGATGGGAAAGCATACATATCACTGAAACCACGCGCTGTGCGGCTAAATTTGGAGCGTTGAGAAGCGACTAAATTGTGCGCGTGCGTGGTGCGCACTTTTTGCAGATCTTTCATGAAACACATCGGGTAATTCCTTTTTTTATTGACCATAATACCGGTAGATGCTTTTAAATCTGTGCACCGTGTAGCGCAAACGCAGAGAGGAGTGCATGCCAGGATAGGAGTTTAATTTTGAGAAATGCTTGTTTCCAAAGTCCTGCTTTTAATGCATTACCTACACGGAATATTGGGTGAAACGAGAATGAGAAGAACTGCTTAGATTTACATGCCTTGAATAGGTACAAAGCTGTCTGATAGCTGCTGCTGCGAGCTCGCTTGCTACAATGCTAACTAGTGTGTAAGGATAATATTACAGGAGATACATTCATTGTCATTTATGCTATAATTGTTCCTAGTAAGCATACCATGGAACAGGACACTTGTCGGGCTGCTTTTGTTGGCTATGTTGCAGCAGGCTGTCACAAACATTCCACTGATAAGAATTCTTATTTCCTAAATTCTCTTTGAACAGGTTCAAATAATACCAATTGACGGACTTTGTTCCAGTTTTAACTAATGGCCAAGAAAGAATGTGTTGCACAACGCAAAGACGAATCCTCAATGCTACGAAATCGGAGAGGCTAACAGAATACAAGGGAGCAAAGCCCTGTTTCAACCAATCATGAGTTACTCAGGAGGAGAATACAGAGGATGATAGACTTAGAAGGTGATGCACAATCCTCAAATGAGACATCAGCACAACACGACCACGACATCTACTTTCCAAATAATGAGACACAAAGCACCGGTTACTTTCTGTTGGTGGTGTTGCTGTGTTTTTCCACACGCCTTTACAAAATAATGTATGGTGAGTGATGGTGCCCCGATATAAATTGTTAGGATCCCTCATGAAGTCACCTTGTATATATGTATAATCTCATTGTGTGATCCTGTCGGTTTTAGCTGGGATGAGACCCACTTTGGGAAAATGGAGCGCTACTACAATTGAAGTCGGAAGTTTACATACACCTTAGCCAAATACTTTTAAACTCAGTGTTTTCACAATTCCTGACATTTAATAGTAAAAATTCCCTGTCTTAGGTCAGTTAGGATCACCACTTTATTTTAAGAATGTGAAATGTCAGAATAATAGTAGAGAGAATGATTTATTTCAGCTTTTATTTATTTCATCACATTCCCAGTGGGTCAGAAGTTTACATACACTCAATTCGTATTTGGTAGCATTGCCTTTAAATTGTTTAACTTGGGTCAAACGTAGCCTTCCACAAGCTTCCCACAATAAGTTGGGTGAATTTTGGCCCATTCCTCCTGACAGAGCTGGTGTAACTGAGTCAGGTTTGTAGGCCTCCTTGCTCGCACACGCTTTTTCAGTTCTGCCCACAAATTTTCTATAGGATTGAGGTCAGGGCTTTGTGATGGCCACTCCAATACCTTGACTTTGTTGTCCTTAAGCCATTTTGCCACAACTTTGGAAGTATGCTTAGGGTCATTGTCCATTTGGAAGACCCATTTGCGACCAAGTTTTAACTTCCTGACTGATGTCTTGAGATGTTACTTTAATATATCCACATAATTTTCCTTCCTCATGATGCCATCTATTTTGTGAAGTGCACCAGTCCCTCCTGCAGCAAAGCACCCCCACGGCATGATGCTGCCACCCCCGTGCTTCACGGTTGGGATGGTGTTCTTCAGCTTGCAAGCGACCCCCTTTTTCCTCCAAACATAACGATGGTCATTATGGCCAAACAGTTCTATTTTTGTTTCATCAGACCAGAGGACATTTCTCCAAAAAGTAAGATCTTTGTCCCCATGTGCAGTTGCAAACCGTAGTCTGGCTTTTTTATGGCAGTTTTGGAGCAGTGGCTTCTTCCTTGCTGAGCGGCCTTTCAGGTTATGTCGATATAGAACTCGTTTTACTGTGGACATAGATACTTCTGTACCTGTTTCCTCCAGCATCTTCACAAGGTCCTTTGCTGTTCTGGGATTGATTTGCACTTTTCGCACCAAAGTACGTTCATCTCTAGGAGACAGAACGCGTCTCCTTCCTGAGCGGTATAACGGCTGCGTGGTCCCATGGTGTTTATACTTGCGTACTATTGTTTGTACAGATAAACGTAGTACCTTCAGGCGTTTGGAAATTGCTCCCAAGGATGAACCAGAGGTCTACAATTTTTTTTCTGAGGTCTTGGCTGATTTCTTTGGATTTTCCCTTGATGTCAAGCAAAGAGGCACTGAGTTTGAAGGTAGGCCTTGAAATACATCCACAGGTACACCTCCAATTGACTCAAATTATGTCAATTAGCCTATCAGAAGCTTCTAATGCCATGACATCATTTTCTGGAATTTTCCAAGCTGTTTGTACAGTCAACTTAGTGTATGTAAATTTCTGACCCACTGGAATTGTGATACAGTGAATTATAAGTGAAATAATCTGTCTGTAAACAATTGTTGGAAAAATTACTTGTGTCATGCACAAAGTAGATGTCCTAACCGACTTGCCAAAACTATAGTTTGTTAACAAGAAATTTGTGGAGTGGTTGTGGAGTGTGGAGTATGAGTGGTCCTCTGTAGCTCAGCTGGTAGAGCACGGCGCTTGTAACGCCAAGGTAGTGGGTTCGATCCCCGCTTTGGATAAAAGCGTCTGCTAAATGGCATATTATTATTTTATAAAAACAAGTTTTAATGACTCCAACCTAAGTGTATGTAAACGTCCGACTTCAACTGTATATCAACAGAACCTTCTTCTTTGATGTCCACCCACCACTTGGCAAAGTAAGATAATGCCATTACCTTTTTCATTCTCAACATTCTTAGTGCACTACCGGTCAAAAGTTTTAGAACACCTACTCATTCAAGGGTTTTTCTTTATTTTTTACTATTTTCTACATTGTAGAATAATAGTGAAGACATCAAAACTATAAAATTACACATGGAATCATGTAGTAACCAAAAAAAAGTGTTCAACAATAAAAATATATTTTATATTTGAGATTCTTCAAATAGCCACCCTTTGCCTTGATGACAGCTTTTCCCGCTCTGCCAGATGCTGATCAGGCTAGCAGGGTACATGACAGGCTACGATGGCACCTACCCTTTCCTTAAACCTGGGGACAAATATGAGCACCACAACTACTGGGGGATGAGAGGGGTAAGGCCTACACAAACAGAATGGTTTTTTATATTGTGTAAGTAATGTCTTGCCCCACAGTACTAGTTTGACCTGTGAACTTGCTCTGCCTCGCTGCAGCTCTGGGCTCCTGTCTGCCCCCCTTTGCCTACCTCACAGTACTGGAGTTGTCCCAGTCCCCGACAGCTGCCCTCATCACTTGCTGCAGTGCTGGTCTTTGGTGAATTGTTGCCGCTTGCTACAGAACCCCCTCAGCCCCGAGCTGTTCCCTGGACACCATATGTGAACTGATTGCCCCCTTCTATCCTCAGAGTTTGCTGCTTGGTGACCTAAACTGGGCTATGCTTAACACCCCGGCCAACCTACAATCTAAACTAGATGCCCTCAATCTCACACAAATTATCAAGAACCTACCAGGTACAACCCTAAATCTGTAAACATGGGCACCCTCATAGATATCATCCTGACTAATTTACCCTCTAAATACACCTCCGCTGTCTTCAACCAGGATCTCAGCAATCACTGCCTCATTGCCTGAGTCCGTAATGGGTCCGCGGTCAAACGACCACCCCTCATCACTGTCAACAGGATGAGGCAATGCGAGCAGGCCTTTCTAATTGACCTGGCCCGGGTATCCTGGATGGATATTGACCTCATTCCGTCAGTAGAGGATGCCTGGTTGTTCTTTAAAAGTGCTTTCCTCTCAATCTTAAATAAGCATGCCCCATTCAAAAAATTCAGAACTAAGAACAGATATTGCCCCTGGTTCTCCTCAGACTTGACTGCCCTTGACCAGCACAAAAACACCCTGTGGCGTACTGCATTAGCATCGAACAGCCCCCGCGATATGCAACTTCTCAGGGAAGTCAGGAACCAATATACACAATCAGTTAGGAAAGCAAAGGCTAGCTTTTTCAAACAGAAATGTGCATCCTGTAGCACTAACTCCAAAACGTTTTGGGACACTGTAAAGTCCATGGAGAATAAGAGCACATCCTCCCAACTGCCCACTGCACTGAGGCTAGGAAACACTGTCACCACCGATAAATCTACAATAATCAAGAATTTCAACAAGCATTTTGCTACGGCTGGCCATGCTTTCCACCTGGCTACCACTACCCCCCCGCGCTTCTCCTTCACACAAATTCAGACAGCTGATGTTCTGAAAGAGCTGAAAAAACTGGACCCCTGCAAATCAGCTGGGCTAGACAATCTGGACCCTTTCTTTCTAAAGTTAGCCGCCGAAATTGTCGCAACCCCTATTACTAGCCTGTTCAACCTCTCTTTCGTAACGTCTGAGATCCCCAGAGATTGGAAAGCTGCCGCGGTCATTCCCCTCTTCAAAGGGGGTGACACTCTAGATCCAAACTGTTACAGACCTATATCCATCCTGTCCTGCCTTTCGAAAGTATTTGAAAGCCAAGTTAACAAACAGATCACCGACCATTTCGAATTCCACCGTACCTTCTCCGCTATGCAATCCGGTTTCCGAGCTGGTCATGGGTGCACCTCAGCCACGCTCAACGATATTATAACCGCGATCGATAAAAGACAGTACTGCGCAGCCGTCTTCATCGACCTGGCCAAGGCTTTCGACTCTGTCAACCACCGCATTCTTATTGGCAGACTAAATAGCCTTGGTTTCTCAAATGACTGCCTCGCCTGGTTCACCAACTACTTCTCAGATAGAGTTCAATGTGTAAAATCGGAGGGTCTGTTGTCTGGACCTCTGGCAGTCTCTATGGGGGTGCCACAGGGTTCAATTCTCGGGCAGACTCTATTCTCTGTGTATATCAATGATGTCGCTCTTGCTGCTGGTGACGCTCAGATCCACCTCTATGCGGACGACACCATTTTGTATACATCTGGCCCTTCATTGGACACTGTGTTAACAAACCTCAAAACGAGCTTCAATGCCATACAACACTCCTTCCGTAGCCTCCAACTGCTCTTAAACACTAGTAAAACTAAATGCATGCTCTTCAACCGAACGCTGCTTGCACCTGCCCACCCGACTAGAATCACTACTCTCGGCGGGTCTGACCTAGAATATGTGGACAACTACAAATACCTAGATGTCTGGTTAGACTGTAAACTCTCCTTCCAGACTCACATTAAGCATCTCCAATCAAAAGTTAGATCTAGAATTGGCTTCCTATTTCGCAACAAAGCCTCCTTCACTCATGCTGCCAAACATGCCCTCGTAAAACTGACTATCCTACCGATCCTTGACTTCGGCGATGTCATTTACAAAATAGCCTCCAACACTCTACTCAGCAAATTGGATGTAGTCTATCACAGTGCCATCCGTTTTGTCACCAAAGCCCCATATACTACCCACCATTGTGACCTGTACGCTCTTGTTGGCTGGCCCTCACTACATATTCGTCGCCAAACCCACTGGCTCCAGGTCATCTATAAATCACTGCTAGGCAAATCCCTGTCTTATCTTAGCTCACTGGTCACCATAGCAACACCCACCCGTAGTCTGCGCTCCAGCAGGTATATCTCACTGGTCATCCCGAAAGCCAACACCTCCTTTGGCCGCCATTCCTTCCATTTCTCTGCTGCCAATGACTGGAACGAACTGCAAAAATCTCTGAAGCTGGAGACACTTATCTCCCTCACTAACTTTAAGCATCAGTTGTCAGAGCAGCTTACCGATCACTGCACCTGTACACAGCCATTCTGAAATTAGCCCACCAAACTACCTCATCCCCATATAGTTATTTATTTTGCTAATTTGCACCCCAGTATCTCTATTTGCACATCATCTTTTGCACATCTATCATTCCAGTGTTAATTCGAAATTGTAACTATTTTGCACTATGGCCTATTTATTGCCTTACCTCCATAACTTGCTACATTTGCACACACTGTATATATATTTTCTGTTGTATTTTTGACTTTATGTTTTGTTTACCCAATGTGTAACTCTGTGTTGTTTTTATCGCACTGCTTTGCTTTATCTTGGCCAGGTCGCAGTTGTAAAAAAAAAAAAAGAATCAGCCACCAGCCTGGGGTAGAGTCTGGTTCTGCTTTAGACAATTACCTTGCCAAACAGACTTGAGTATGGACTGGTCAACCATTCTTATGTTATAACTGTATTATTACAGGATTCTCTGTGAAGTAAAAAATGTGTATCGCGTTAGATCACCATAATCTAAATACCTCGGGTATTTCCCCCCCATTCAGACACTGGCTGCATCACCATCTCCCAGTACATCCTTCTCGACCCCATCCTCATGTTCTTTATAATGGGAGCACTGCTCAGCATGGTCAAGTTCAAACTACAGAGATATAGGTAAGGAACCTCCAGAATAAAAAAAAATACATCTGAATTGTCATTCAAATTATTAGAATCAGATTGAAAAGACTTGTTGTTGACCAACTTCTTCTATATACAGTGATGCTGCTATGCGCTCTCCTATGGTGTTTAGGCCCTTCAGTGCACCCTAGTGGTTCTGGCTGGTACTGACAGGGGTGAACCTGTCTGGGGCCCTGGGGGTGAAGTTTGTGGGTCTGTTTTACATCCTGCTGGTTGGACTGAACACAGCCTGTGACCTGTGGAGTTTGTTGGGGGACCTCTACCTCGCTCTGATACTCATGAAATGATTATTGATCTCCTATAATATTGACGTACCTACACTGACTTACATTCAGTGCTTGACTTGGGCAGGAGCTCACTGGAACTGAGTACTGGCACCTAAAATGTTCTACTGCTTGAGATCCTGTTCCTCTTATAGAATATTAGCTCAAAATTATTGTGTAGCTCCTGCACCCAAAATGAGTACAGGGACCTACAGTATTTCAGTCCAAGTCAAGCACTGCTTACATTGGAGGCCACCACAGACTTCTGCTCTCTTTCCCTCGTTCTACCAAATGGATTTTGGGAAGCACTTGTTGTCCCGGGTGTTTGGGCTTATCCTGCTTCCTCTGCTCCTGTATGTTACAATATTTGCAGTCCGCTTTGTTGTCCTGAACAAAGGGTAAGTTGATTGTTGGCTGTGCATTTGTTATAGTGGTGATTGGAAAGCTTTGAATTGTTTCTCCCCCTAAATAATGTCTAATCACATTTACACAATGTGTTTCCACTGTCCCCGGTCTCCAATGGTCCAGGAGATGGCTTCTTTAGCTCTGCTTTTCTGTCCCGTCTGATTGGAAACAACCTACACAATGCATCCATGCCTGAGAGTGAGTTGATTTCAACAGAATCCTCTACACTTTTTTGAGTTTCTGTCGTTACAGTGCTTTACAGTATATTTCCACTTGTCAGTTTGAATGACGTGCATTCAAATAATGCCCTAAAGTAACCCCTAGCTTCAGGGCTTTAAATAATACTGGTCTGTCCTTGTTCTATTCTACTCTGATGATGGTCTGTGCTCTCCTTCCTCCTGCAGACCTGGCATATGGCTACCATCACAGTGAAGAACCTGCGTATCGCTGGAGGATACCCCAACTCTCACTGGCATCTGTACCCAGAGGGAGTAGGAGCAAAGCAGCAGCAGGTCTCAGCCTACCTCCATAAGGACTATAACAATCTGTGGCTGGTGCAGAGACCTGATGACAGTGATGGTGAGAGGACAGACTTTTTGTGTAGTCAGAATACTGTATGTCACTCATATAGGTTTAATTGCAACAGACGTTTTGTACGTATTATGATTTATTTTGTGTTTTTGTCCAGCACAATCAGGAGAACCTGACCTTGTTCGTTATGGTGACATTATTCGATTGGAGCACAAAGAGTAAGTGTCACCCTCCTGGTTTGACAGTGACACCCTCAACTGTTAGCAAGCTAATCATTGTCTCCCGAGTGGCGCAGTGGTCTAAGGCACTGCATCGCAGTGCTAGCTGTGCCACTAGAGATCCTGGTTCGTATCCAGGCTCTGTCGTAGCCGGCCGTGACCGGGAGACCCATGGGGCGGCGCACAATTGGCCCAGCGTCATCCAGGGTAGGGTAGGGGAGGGAATGGCCGGCAGGGATGTAGCTCAGTTGTTAGAGCATGGCGTTTGCAACGCCAGGGTTGTGGGTTCGATTCCCATGAGGGGCCAGTATGAAAAAAATAAAAAAATAAGAGCGTCTGCTAAATGACTAAAATGTAAATGTACTGCACATGTTGACATTAAAACAAATTCTTCAGTGCAATGGTTGATTCTCCTGTGTCCACCAGGACTACCTTTAACCAACCTCCACGAGGCACCTCTCACTAAGAAACACTTCCATGTCACAGGTTATGGCATTGTAAGTAAGCACCATAGAATTTGGAATTAGAATACTATATAATACTAATAAAACTAGTAGTTTAATAGGATCTCTATGGTAAGCACGTACAATACTTGCACAGTTCTCAGATGTTATTGATGAATAGTGTGTGAGAGGTTTCATCCTTCAGCCTAAATGTTGACCAGAATCATTCCGTCCTGGTGCTTTCATATTGCAACAGGTGACCCTAATGACTTGTGGCAGGTGGAGGCGTGCGGAGGTCGGAAAGGAGACCTGGTCAAGGTGTTACGCAGCAAAGTACGCTTCCTGCACCATGCAACTGGCTGTGTGCTCTACTCCTCTGGCAAGACTCTCCCCAAATGGTAAGAAATGGAGGAGTGATCTAGGCTCTTCTAAAGTTCTCTCCTATGTCTTTCCAAATGTTATTAACATTAGGGGTGATGACAGTATCAAACTGTGTCTTCTCTGTTCAGGGGCTGGGAACAGGTGGAGGTTACGTGTAGCCCATATCTGAAGGAGACCCCAAACTCTCAATGGAATATTGAGGATCCCATCAATAGCAAATGTAGCCTCCATTCCATTCCTTTCATTTCAGTTTTTTAAAATTATGTTCCCACTGCTTGATATGTGATGTTGTGTGTGTACTTAATGCCTAATATTCATCTAAATGTGTGTTTTTTGTTTGCGTGTGTATTGATAGTGGATTAATTATGACTAAATGTCTATTTTTACAGGGTAACAGTGGGTTGAAGCCCAAAAACAATGAAATTAACTCTAATCCCTAGCACTGGCCAATCAACTACCAGGTTCGCATGTTGAATACTCCATGACTTGTTCAGTGTGGTGTGACATTCCCATAAAAATATTAACTTATTACTGTGCCTTTGTTCTGTAAAGGGATTGAGGTTCTCAGGAGTGAATGAGACTGAATACCAGGTCTACCTGTTAGGGAACCCTGTAAGTACCTCTCTCCATTCACTGAGTATGCTAATACACATAACACTGCTACAGTATAGCTACATCTGGAACTCCTCTGCAGGTGATCTGGTGGCTGAACCTGGTCAGTCCGGGCCTGTATGTGGTTATGGTGGCAGCGGCCTCTCTGGCCGTCCGCAGAGGAGTCCAGCTGGACAAGAGAAGAACAGGTAGGAGGATTTAGGACTTTCCTGTCACTGCCATGAGTAACTATTTTGAGTACTTGATTCTAACACTGATGTGTATGTGCAGAGCATTGTTGCATGCTGATGGAAGGTGGAGGACTGCTGCACTACGTACCCTTCTACACCATGGGCCACATCCTCTACTACTACCACTACTTCCCTGCCATGCTTTTCAGCAGCATGCTAACAGGTACAGTGGGCCTACCACAAAAACAAATGCTCCCCATAATTCCCCCGGTCATGTAGACCAACTCAGTGGCCTTGTCGGTTCTTGGATTGGAAGGTTGGGAGTTCGATTCATACCAAAAGACAAAAAATGGGACCCGATGCGTCTCTGCTTGGAGCCACCACAGCATTAAGGAGATAGATTGGGGGTACAGCCCTGCGATAGACAAGCATCCTGTCCAGGGGGTGTACTTGTACATCAAGCTGCCTCACGCAGCTAGGCTCCTGCTCCTATGAGCCGTTCCGGCTCGCACAAGGTTACTTACTTATGTTGATCGCACGTTACAGACTCATCCAGAAGTCATGCATTAAATAACGTTGGAGTAGTTCAGATCAGTTATATTTATGAAGATCTTGGAATTGTTTTCTCTGTCTCAGGGATCACTTTGGACACCCTGCTGCAGAGTGCTGACCTGTGGCTCCGCCCACACTATTCCCACTGGCTGCTCAGAGGAGGACAGGCAATGCTATTCCTCACCATCCTCTACAGGTGAGATAATAATACAGCCTCTTTGTTATTCATACTGTTGATATGCCTTGGAGCTTAATTAAATTGTAAATGTGTACGTTTTCTGTTCATGTTAGTGTTATTGCCTACAGTATGACATTGGGGCAACAGTAAATCTACACACAAACATACATTTAGAAATGAGGTTATGTTCTCTTCAGCTTACATTTCAGTTTCCCTCTCTGCCTTTCTAACCCATGCAGCTTTTACCTGTTTAAACCTCATGTTATGAGAGAGCCGCTGACCCATGACCCTGGCAGTACCATGGGAGGGTCATGGGAGTTTTAGTCAGGTGAAGAGTCAGGGAGAGTTCTGACTGACATAGTGATATATCAGAGTGGTTTTATTGATCAGAGTGGTATTTTAGCAGACATGCACATTTACATTTACGTCATTTAGCAGACGCTCTTATCCAGAGCAACTTACAAATAGGTGCATTCACCTTATAGCCAGTGGGATAACCACTTTACAATGTTTTTTTGTTTTTTTTGTTTTTGTTTTTGTTTTTTTTGTTTTTTGGGGGGGGGGGTTGGAGTAAAGGGGGGGGTAGAAGGATTACTTTATCCTATCCCAGGTATTCCTTAAAGAGGTGGGGTTTCAAATGTCTCCGGAAGGTGGTGAGTGACACCGCTGTCCTGGCGTCGTGAGGGAGCTTGTTCCACCATTGGGGTGCCAGAGCAGCGAACAGTTTTGACTGGGCTGAGCGGGAACTATGCTTCCGCAGAGGTAGGGGAGCCAGCAGGCCAGAGGTGGATGAACGCAGTGCCCTCGTTTGGGTGTAGGGACTGATCAGAGCCTGAAGGTACGGAGGTGCCGTTCCCCTCACAGCTCCGTAGGCAAGCACCATGGACTTGTAGCAGATGCGAGCTTCAACTGGAAGCCAGTGGAGTGTGCGGAGGAGCGGGGTGACGTGAGAGAACTTGGGAAGGTTGAACACCAGACGGGCTGCGGCATTCTGGATGAGTTGTAGGGGTTTAATGGCACAGGCAGGGAGCCCAGCCAACAGCGAGTTGCAGTAATCCAGACGGGAGATGACAAGTGCCTGGATTAGGACCTGTGCCGCTTCCTGTGTAAGGCAGGGTCGTACTCTCCGAATGTTGTAGAGCATGAACCTACAGGATCGGGTCACCGCCTTGATGTTAGCGGAGAACGACAAGGTGTTGTCCAGGGTCACGCCAAGGCTCTTCGCACTCTGGGAGGAGGACACAACGGAGTTGTCAACCGTGATGGCGAGATCATGGAACGGGCAGTCCTTCCCCAGGAGGAAGAGCAGCTCCGTTTTGCCGAGGTTCAGCTTGAGGTGGTGATCCGTCATCCATACTGATATGTCTGCCAGACATGCAGAGATGCGATTCGCCACCTGGTTATCAGAAGGGGGAAAGGAGAAGATTAGTTGTGTGTCGTCAGCGTAGCAATGATAGGAGAGGCCATGTGAGGATATGACAGAGCCAAGTGACTTGGTGTATAGCGAGAATAGGAGAGGGCCTAGAACTGAGCCCTGGGGGACACCAGTGGTGAGAGCACGTGGTGCGGAGACAGCTTCTCGCCACGCCACTTGGTAGGAGCGACCGGTCAGGTAGGACGCAATCCAAGAGTGAGCCGCGCCGGAGATGCCCAGCTCGGAGAGGGTGGAGAGGAGGATCTGATGGTTCACAGTATCAAAGGCAGCAGACAGGTCTAGAAGGACAAGAGCAGAGGAGAGAGAGTTAGCTTTAGCAGTGCGGAGAGCCTCCGTGACACAGAGAAGAGCAGTCTCAGTTGAATGGCCAGTCTTGAAACCTGACTGGTTTGGATCAAGAAGGTCATTCTGAGAGAGATAGCAAGAGAGTTGGCTAAAGACGGCACGCTCAATAGTTTTGGAAAGAAAAGAAAGAAGGGATACTGGTCTGTAGTTGTTGACATCAGTGGGGTCGAGTGTTGGTTTTTTGAGAAGGGGCAACTCTCGCTCTCTTGAAGACGGAAGGGACATAGCCAGCGGTCAAGGATGAGTTGATCAGCGAGGTGAGGTAGGGGAGAAGGTCACCGGAGATGGTCTGGAGAAGGGAGGAGGGGATGGGGTCAAGCGGGCAGGTTGTTGGGCGGCCTGCAGTCACAAGTCGCAGGATTTTATCTGGAGAGAGAGGGGAGAAAGAAGTCAAAGCATAGGGTAGGGCAGTGTGAGCAGGACCAGCAGTGTCATTTGAGTTAACAAACGAGGATCGGATGTCGTCAACCTTCTTTTCAAAATGGTTGACGAAGTCATCCACAGAGAGGGAGGAGGGGGGGGGGATTCAGCAGGGAGGAGAATGTGGCAAAGAGCTTCCTAGGGTTAGAGGCGGATGCTTGGAATTTAGAGTGGTAGAAAGTGGCCTTAGCAGCAGAAACAGATGAAGAAAATGTAGAGAGGAGGGAGTGAAAAGATGCCAGGTCAGCAGGGAGTCTAGTTTTCTTCCATTTCCGCTCAGCTGCCCGGAGCTTTGTTCTGTGAGCTCGCAATGAGTCATCAAGCCACGGAGCTGGAGGGGAGGACCGAGCCGGCCGGGAGGATAGGGGACATAGAGAGTCAAAGGATGCACAAAGGGAGGAGAGGAGGGTTGAGGAGGCAGAATCAGGAGATTGGAGGGAGAAGGATTGAGCAGAGGGAAGAGATGATAGGATGGAAGAGGAGAGAGTAGCGGGAGAGAGAGAGCGAAGGTTGCGACGGCGCATTACCATCTGTGTAGGGGCAGAGTGAGTAGTGTTGGAGGAGAGGGAGAGAGAAAAGGATACAAAGTAGTGGTCGGAGACTTGGAGGGGAGCTGCAGTGAGATTAGTAGAAGAACAGTATCTAGTAAAGATGAGGTCAAGCGTATTGCCTGCCTTGTGAGTAGGGGGGGACGGTGAGAGGGTGAGGTCAAAAGAGGAGAGGAGTGGAAAGAAGGAGGCAGAGAGAAATGAGTCAAATGTAGACGTAGGGAGGTTGAAATCCCCCAGAACTGTGAGGGGTGAGCCATCCTCAGGAAAGGAACTTATCAAGGCGTCAAGCTCATTGATGAACTCTCCAAGGGAACCTGGAGGGCGATAGATGACAAGGATATTAAGCTTAAATGGGCTAGTGACTGTGACAGCATGGAATTCAAATGAGGAGATAGACAGATGGGTCAGGGGAAAAATTGAGAATGTCCACTTGGGAGAGATTAGGATTCCTGTGCCACCACCCCGCTGACCGGATGCTCTCGGGGTATGCGAGAACACATGGTCAGACGAGGAGAGAGCAGCAGGAGTAGCAGTGTTTTCAGTGGTAATCCATGTTTCCGTCAGCGCCAAGAAGTCGAGGGACTGGAGGGTAGCATAGGCTGGGATGAAGTCTGCCTTGTTGGCAGCAGAACGGCAGTTCCAGAGGCTGCCTGAGACCTGGAACTCCACGTGGGTCGTGCGTGCAGGGACCACCAGGTTAGAGAGGCAGCAGCCACGCGGTGTGAGGCGTTTGTGTAGCCTGTGCGGAGAGGAGAGAACAGGGATAGGCAGAGGCATAGTTGACAGGCTGCAGCAGATGGCTACAATAATGCAGAGGAGATCGGAATAAAATTAACTAAACATCTGGGAAAGGAGAGAGCGGGGCCTCCCTCATACTCCCAAATATAACTCTCCCAACTTCCACCTCAGAAACTATAATTGTTGTAAACTACAGCGGTTCAATGTTTTCTAGGAATAGACTAACCTAGTTTATTCAGCTAGCTAACTAGGTGCAGTATTATTCCGTGAAAAACGTCTCCAACAGCAGGGTTTAGCGCCAATACTCAGCCACAACAACCACCAGTGTATCAACACGGAAGCAGATCGTTCGTGTCCGTGTCTAACGTTGTGGGTTAGTCCCGACAGCTTGAGCGAGTCCGTCGTCAACTTATTCAGCCAGTTAGTTAGCTAGAATAGTTAGCAAACTAGCTAGCCATTGCTTTCAGACAAAGAAGAACCCCCTCCTCTCACGGCACGAACACACAGAGAGAGCCAAACTAACGTTAACTAGTCACCCATGTCCCGAATTCCTTGAGCGACTCGGGCTATCAATATGTAAAAAACAAAACACAAGTGTAGGTTATGACTTACCCCTAGCAGCTACTGTTAGCTAGCCAAGTGCAAAGCTAGCCACTGAATTGACTCAGCCAGTTCGCGTCTGTTAGCTCGGTCGTTCCAGCTATTGTTTACAAGTAGCTATCCAGGTTGCAACAAGCTTGCTAATTTTCAAGCACAGTAGCCACTTGCTACCTAACGTTAACGGTTCAGACAATGAGGTTAGAAAACAGCTGAATGGTAGGCAGTTATTGTATGTAATTATTGTAGGCAGCCAGCTGGCGTAATTACAGGCACTCTCAGGCATGAAACAACTATACCGTTGCTAATAGCTACTCGCCAGCTCGTCCAGGTGGTGAGTTAGCTAGCTAGCTAGCTAGCTTCGTGCTACACCCGGCACCGCCGAATACAATACTAACATACAATAATTACATACAATAACTACCCACAACAACCCACGATACCTACCTACAATACCTAACTACAATCTAAATACATAGTGTGATGTCACGAGAGGCTGTGTCCTGGAGGGACGTTACATCCCCCTGAGATGGCTGCAAACCCAGACAGCTATGGCTCCATCTGCTGGTATGGTCGGGAACTCCAACCCTCTATGGCCAATCTTCCCACGCAGCTGAAACCAATCCGGAGCTGATGAGCTGAAGGCTTTTGTTGAAGGGAAGAGACACAGTCTCCAACCTGGGCTCTCTGGAGGACAAGAGTGCTGCACGTCCACTTCCATGAGGAATATAAGGATTTGGAGATACTTACCTTTGGGAAATACTCACCTTTGGATATATGCACCTGTGGAAATACGTGTGGGACATTTGGAAGGACGTTTTGCTGGGTTGGCCACTAGCTGCAACGTGGAATACAGTAAGACTGGGGAAAAGTTATTTGAGCGAGGGAGAGTTATGATTTTGGATGTGGAAGAGACATCCCTGAACTGTTAACCCTTAAAGAGCCACCAGAGAACAGAATTGTGTTATACTTTCGTTAGTTTCCCAAGACCTTTAATAAAATCCTTGTTTTGGTTGAACCTGGTCTCCTTGCACTACTTGAGCAATCCCGCTGAAAGCTGTGTAGCCTCTCGTGACATCACAGATGGTGGAGAATACAGGCACGCTCAGCGTTAATAGTGCATGTCAGAGGAGGATATCGAAGGTTTGATCACCCAGTTTTCCAAGTTGGCCGTAGGCTCCCCGCCCGACTGAAATGGAGGACATATTGAAAGCCCTTGTTGCTGGCCAGCACGCCCAGATGCAAGCAAACGTGGCTCTCTTGGAGGAGCAAAAGAAAGCCAACCTTCTGAAGGCAGAGGAATTGCAGTTGCAGAGACAGAGGGTTGTCCAAAATACCCGCCCAATAAAGGCAAGTGACTTTATATCTAAGATGGGAGCTACCGATGACATTGAGGCATACCTGCATGCATTTGAGGCCACGGCCACTAGGGAAGCCTGGCCCAAGCAACAGTGGGTTGGTCTGTTAGCCCCCTTTCTAACCGGGGAATCGCTGAATGCTGTCCGGGACCTGGGCCCTGACCAGGTTACTGACTATGATGCCCTGAAGTCTGAGATCCTCAGCAGATATGGACTCACAAAGTTTGGTATGGCCCAGCGCTTTCACGGCTGGACCTTCCAACCAGACCAACCTCCTCGGGCGCAGATGCATGAACTTGTCCGAATCGCGAAGGAAATGGCTGGATCCGCAGAGGAATACAGCAGCGGCGGTGGTGGAGGCCGTTGTGGTGGATCGTTACCTACGCGCCCTGCCTTATGAGGCAAAACGGTTCATCAGTCAACAGGCCTTGACCACGGCTGATCTGACCGTGGAAGCTGTGGAAAAGTACCAGGCCACAGCGGAGATGCTGAATGCTTCCCGAAAAGACCCCAGGAGTGCGGCCCCACCACAAATGGGAAGAACCCGTCCAAAGGACCCCAAGGTCTCGAACCCAGCCACGTCAGGACTTATCCCGGCTCCAGGGGGAGCCAGAAACCAGGCGGGTCCAAGAAGAGTACACCAGGAGGGGGGAAACTTCGACAGTGTTACCGGTGTGGGGAGATGGGACATATCTCCTGGCAGTGTGGGAAACCAGCCGATGAACCTATGCCCACTGCGGAGTCCTCCAGCTCAGCACCCACACACCGTTTTGCCTCGCTCTTGGGAGTCGTAGATGGCGGCCCAGATCGACCCCCCACCTGCCCGGTAACTGTGAATCACCATGATGTGGAGGCCTTACTGGATTCTGGTAGCCGGGCCACCCTGGTGCGTAAGGATTTGGTGGGCCCAACGTGTCTGACCCCGGGGAAAGTCCTCCCAGTTTCCTGTGTCCATGGGGACACCAGAGAATACCCCATTACTGAACTTACAATGACCAGCACACGGGGAACCATACACACGACGGCGGGGGTGGTTGATTCCCTCCCCGTCCCTGTCCTAATTGGACGAGACTGCCCAGCCTTTTACCCACTCTGGAGAGAGTCTCAGGAGAGGATAACCCGAGTACCTCGGAAACGGAGAGGCAAGACTCATCCTGGGAAGGCTCCGGTGCAATCCTCCGAATTACTCACTCCCGCCCGGGCTCTGATAGGGATGGCAGGTGCCCAGACCGACACAGAGACGGAGCTACAGAATCTGGACAAAGAACTGTCTGGTCTGAAGGGGACCGCTGAGAGGTATCGTTTGTTAAAGCAACAGGTAGACATGAAGACAGAAGAGTTAGATATCCTCCAGGCTAAACTCCAACAGAGCTCCTTCCATAAGCAACAGGAGGAGCTGGAGAGGCTGCGCAGGACCATCGAGGAGTGTGAGGAGACCCTGCGCAGTAGTAAGGAGGTCCAGAAGAAGGCAGAGGAGAAGTACAAGGTGTTGGAGAACAAGATGAAGAATGCGGAGGCAGAGAGAGAGAAGGAACTGAAAGCTGCTCAACAGAAGCTAAACTCTGCTAAAACCAAGGCTGATGCGTTCAGTAAGAAACTCAAGGAGAGACAACAGGAGGCTGAGTCCCTGGTCCTAGAGTTGGAGGAGTTGAAGAGAGAGCAGTCTGGCAAGCACCACGGCAATGCGGACGCCCTCTCCCGGCGTGATGCCTTCTTCGCTGCCTTTACCCCGACGAGGACGTCGGTCCCGAGGAGGGGGATGTGTGATGTCACGAGAGGCTGTGTCCTGGAGGGACGTTACATCCCCCTGAGATGGCTGCAAACCCAGACAGCTATGGCTCCATCTGCTGGTATGGTCGGGAACTCCAACCCTCTATGGCCAATCTTCCCACGCAGCTGAAACCAATCAGGAGCTGATGAGCTGAAGGCTTTTGTTGAAGGGAAGAGACACAGTCTCCAACCTGGGCTCTCTGGAGGACAAGAGTGCTGCACGTCCACTTCCATGAGGAATATAAGGATTTGGAGATACTTACCTTTGGGAAATACTCACCTTTGGATATATGCACCTGTGGAAATACGTGTGGGACATTTGGAAGGACGTTTTGCTGGGTTGGCCACTAGCTGCAACGTGGAATACAGTAAGACTGGGGAAAAGTTATTTGAGCGAGGGAGAGTTATGATTTTGGATGTGGAAGAGACATCCCTGAACTGTTAACCCTTAAAGAGCCACCAGAGAACAGAATTGTGTTATACTTTCGTTAGTTTCCCAAGACCTTTAATAAAATCCTTGTTTTGGTTGAACCTGGTCTCCTTGCACTACTTGAGCAATCCCGCTGAAAGCTGTGTAGCCTCTCGTGACATCACAATAGTTTAAGCCTTACTCGACAAAGCCCAAGCTATGTACTTACCCGACGCCAAGCTTACCCGACGACCTCCTCCCAGCACAGCTGTGCATGAGAACGACGTTCTTACACTCTGAATTTCAGAACTGACAGTATTTTCATAATGTACATAGCTATGTGTCATTAAAGTATTTAACATTAAAGTATTTTATTAGTCAGTTTTATCCAAATATTTCTAGGTGTTTTTATTCAACATTGAATACTGAATATTTTTGTGACTTTCTACACTTGAATTGCACAGCAATGTGTTGTGAAATTATACTAAGACCAGAATATACTGTTCAAAATCATAGCCTACTTTTGGTGTTGGGAGACAAAAACTTGATAACATGAATCTGCTGTAGGTGGATGTTGAAATGTAATGAATGACGTGTTTATTTAATTGAGACTGTTAGTGACAGCTAATGAGGTCTACTAAACTGCCTTAACATGTGTTTTAGTTTTTTCTTGACTGAGTTGCAATAATGAGCTAAGTCCCTAAAGGGACAGTAAGTACACTAAATCCATATTTAAATACTTTTGAGAATCCAAATATTCTATTCTAAATGTTTTATGATATGAATGAACATGTTTCCGTTTTTTTATTTTTTATAATATCAAATATTGACTGTTGTATTTGTTCCTTTTTCTTTGTTTATCTTGCAATGTTTGCTCAATCTTAGTGTTCACAGTATTGTATGAATCTTTGGCAAGATACAGTGCTTTCAATGACTTTCAGTTCTGCATAGTGCTTTCTCAAAGAAAGGGATCTGTTACTTTTCAATACAACTCTTCAAAACAACCTACAGTTGAAGTCGGAAGTTTACATACACCTTAGTCAAATACATTTAAACTCAGTTTTCCACAATTTCTGACATTTAATCCAAGTAAAATGTCCCCGTCTTAGGTCAGTTAGGATCCCCACTTTATTTTAAGAATGTGAAATGTCAGAATAATAGTAGAGAATGATTTATTTCAGCTTTTATTTCTTTCATCACATTCCCACTCAATTAGTATTTGGTAGCATTGCCTTTAAAATTGTTTAACATGGGTCAAACGTGTCGGGTAGCCTTCCACAAGCTTCCCACAATAAGTTGGGTGAATTTTGGCCCATTCCTCCTGAAAGAGCTGGTGTAACTGAGTCAGGTTTGTAGGCCTCCTTGCTCGCACACACTTTTTCAGTTCTGCCCACAAATGTTCTATAGGATTGAGGTCAGGGCTTTGTGATGGCCACTCCAATACCTTGACTTTGTTGTCCTTAAGCCATTTTGCCACAACTTTGGAAGTATGCTTAGGGTCATTATCCATTTGGAAGACCCATTTGCGACCAAGCTTTAACTTCCTGACTGATGTCTTGAGATGTTGCTTCAATATATCCACATAACTTTCCTTCCTCATGATGCCATCTATTTTGTGAAGTGCACCAGTCCCTCCTGCAGCAAAGCACCCCCACAGCATGATGCTGCCACCCCCGTGATTCACGGTTGGGATGGTGTTCTTCGGCTTGCAAGCATCCCCCTTTTCCCTCCAAACATAACGATGGTCATTATGGCCAAACAGTTCTATTTTTGTTTCATCAGACCAGAGGACATTTCTCCAAAAAGTAAGATCTTTGTCCCCATGTGCAGTTGCAAACCGTAGTCTGGCTTTTTTATGGCGGTTTTGGAGCAGTGGCTTCTTCCTTGCTGAGCAGCCTTTCAGGTTAAGTCGATATAGGACTCGTTTTACTGTGGATATTGATACTTTTGTACCTGTTTCCTCTAGCATCTTCACAAGGTCCTTTGCTGTTGTTCTGGGATTGATTTGCACTTTTCGCACCAAAATAGCGTCTCCTTCCTGAGCGGTATGACAGCTACGTGGTCCCATGGTGTTTATACTTGCGTACTATTGTTTGTACAGATGAACGTGGTACCTTCAGGCGTTTTGGAAATTGCTCCCAAGGATGAACCAGACTTGTGGAGGTCTACCATTTTTTTTTCTGAGGTCTTGGCTGATTTCTTTGGATTTTCCCTTGATGTCAAGCAAAGAGTCACTGAGTTTGAAGGTA
This sequence comes from Coregonus clupeaformis, assembly GCF_020615455.1. Classification (NCBI taxonomy): domain Eukaryota; kingdom Metazoa; phylum Chordata; class Actinopteri; order Salmoniformes; family Salmonidae; genus Coregonus; species Coregonus clupeaformis. The sequence goes on from NC_059216.1 coordinate 8,796,673, forward strand.
GGCCTTGAAATACATCCACAGGTACACCTCCAATTAACTCAAATGATGTAAATTAGCCTATCAGAAGCTTCAAAAGCCATGACATCATTTTCTGGAATTTTCCAAGCTGTTTAAAAGGCACAGTCAACTTAGTGTATGTAAACTTCTGACCCACTGGAATTGTGATACAGTGAATTATAAGTGAAATAATCTGTCTGTAAACAATTGTTGGAAAAATTACTTGTGTCATGCACAAAGTAGATGTCCGAACCTACTTGCCAAAACTATAGTTTGTTAACAAGACATTTGTGGAGTGGTTGAAAAACGAGTTTTAATGACTCCAACCTAAGTGTATAAACTTCCGACTTCAACTGTATATTTACCTGTTGGCTTGTATATATTTTTGTTCATTTTAATAGTAAATATTAATGGCCTTTTTAATTGCTCTTGTTATGTCCTTTCTATTTTTGCAGTGTATGATCTTATGTCATGTGGTTATGAATAATGACTTTTATACATTTGATAAAGTGTTTGTGACAAGTTGACAGACATGATCATTGTCTTACTTCTCGAATACAGAAAAGGAGCACTGAATGTCATGCATAATTTTTTTCTAGATTGAAACAAGCTGGCAATGGATATTTTTGGAATTCATATTATACCTAGGCTATATTGTAGGCTGCTGCCATGTAATCACCCAGAGGTTCATCTAGATTTTTTTCAAGACATTTAGCATAGTCACAGATATCTAAATGCTTTTTTCTAAGATATAAAATGATTTATCTATACTGAACAAAAATATTGACGCAACATGTTACAGTAAAAGGAAATCAGTCAACTGAAATAAATAAATTAAGCCCTAATCTATGGATTTCACATGACTGGGCAGGGGCACAGCCATGTGTGGGCCAGGGAGGGCATAGGCCCACCCACTGGACTGCCAATCAGAATGAGTTTTTCCCCACAAAGGGGCTTTATTACAGACATAAATACTCCTCAGTTTCTTCAGCTGTCCGGGTGGCTGGTCTCAGATGATCCCACAGGTGAAGAAGCCGGATGTGGAGGTCCTGGGCTGGCGTGGTTACACGTGGTCTGCGGTTGTTAGGCCGGTTGGATGTACTGCCAAATTCTTTAAAATTACGGCTTAAACATAAAATTCTTGGGCAACAGCTCTGGTGGATATTCCTGCAGTCAGCATGCCAATTGCACGCTCCCCTAAAACTTGAGACATATGTGGCATTGTGTTGTGTGACAAAACTGCATATTTTAGTGGCCTTTTATTGTCCCCAGCACAAGCGGCACCTGTGTAATGATCATGCTGTTTAATCAGCTTCTTGATATGCCACACCTGTCAGGTAGATGGATTATCTGGTCAAAGGAGAAATGTTCACTAACAGGGAAAAATCTGACATAAATAATATTTTTGTGCATATGGGAAAATTCTGTGATCTTTTATTTCAGCTCATGAAACATGGGATCAACACTTTACATGTTGCGTTTATATTTTTGTTCAGTATAAGAATCTTTGATGCAGTTGTTGTGTGGCACTGTGATACATATGCCACCTGCTGACAGACGTTTGTAGTGCAGCCTGGGGCAGACACGTCAATCCATTGGCTGCATTATATCACGTGTATGGATCTGAAGATGGCGTCTCCAAATGGAGGTAAATTCTAATTCCGTTGTTGGGTGTATAAATTGACATTTTGATACCGAGATGCTTCTGAAACGCGTATGCTTCGTAGTTATATTTGCTGAAACATTCTTAGTTCATAGTTGTACAAATAATGTCTCACGTTTTTCACCAGGCTATGCTCACACAACAGGTTTTGTCTGCCAAACCAAAACAAGCCAGCTAGCAATGCCTTTCTTCCTAACTTACTTGATAAGATAACTAGCTATGCCGGTTGTCAACCATTAGCAATCTCGGCCTATCCAACTTAACAGTAAAGTCAATTTTAATGGACACTGACCTAGCTAGGTGGTCAGTAAAGGAACAGTAGCTGTAATGACTAATTCATGTGCATGCTAGTAGCTACAGACTGTACGCCAGATAATGTGAAATAACCAAAGATTTTGGGTGTCCAGTATTGGGCGTTACAGGATAGCCCCATATATACCACCACCAATAGATTTGTCAACTTACCTGTTCTTGGCAATACTTTCTTCGTTCTTGATTCTGTGAAAAAAGTAGCTATCTTAGAAATGTCAATTTCCAGTTGCAGGTGGTTCTACAAAAACCAGCGAAAACTCAAAGATATTAAATCCATGTTTTGTACTTTGCGAGGTGGTTCCTCTCCATTTTAGCTGCTGCACATCTAGCATTTCCCAACATCTTGTTAGGATATAGTCCTTTCTAAGTGACGACAGCGCATCACACAGTGTGACCAAAACACAAGGTCTTCACACATGCAAGTGGCATATCTCACTCGATACTAAACATGGATTGAATATATCTGAGTTTAAGCTGTTTTTTTTAGAACCACCTGGAAACGTAAATTTCTAATATACTAAGTTCTTGATTCGGTGAAAAAGTTATCGCCAAGAACAGGTTAGTTAAACAAAAAGGGTGGGTGTAAAATAATTGCTAGCTAGTTAGTAGATAGGCCTACTGTATTTATATCTAAGGTTATCTACAGTACCAGTCAAAAGTTTGGACACTCATTCAGGGGATCTTCTTTATTTTTACAATTTTCTACATTGTAGAATAATAGTGAATACATCAAAACTATGAAATAACACATATGGAATCATGTAGTAACCAAAAAAGTGTTAAGCAAATCTAAATATATTTTATATTTGAGATTCTTCAAAGTAGCCACCCTTTGCCTTGATGACAGCTTTGCACACTATTGGCATTCTCTCAACCAGCTTCATGAGGTAGTCACCTGGAATACATTTCAATTAACTGGTCTGCCTTGTTAATTTGTGGAATTTCTTTCCTTCTTAATGCGTTTGAGCCAATCAGTTGTGTTGTGACATGGTAGGGGTGGTATACAGAAGATAGTCTATATTATGGCAAGAACAGCTCAAATAAGCAAAGAGAAATGACAGTTCATCATTACTTTAAGACATGAAGGTCAGTCAATCCGGAAAATGTGAAGACTTTGAAAGTTTTCAAGTGCAGTCGCAAAAACCATCAAGCGCTATGATGAAACTGTCTCTCATGAGGATCGCCACAGGAAAGGAAGACCCAGAGTTACCTCTGCTGCAGAAGATGAGTTCATTAGAATAACTGCACCTCAGATTGCAGCCCAAATAAATGCTTCACAGAGTTCAAGTAACAGATATCGCAACATCAACTGTTCAGAGGAGACTGCGTGAAGCAGGCCTTCGTTGTCGAATTGCTGAAAAGAAACGACTACTAAAGCACACCAATAAGAAGAAGAGACTTGCTTGGGCCAAGAAACACGAGCAATGGACATTAGACCGGTGGAAATCTGTCCTTTGGTCTGATGAGTCCAAATTAGATATTTTTGGTTCCAACCGCTGTGTCGTTGTGAGACGCAGAGTAGGTGAACGGATGATATCCGCATTGTGTGGTTCCCACCGTGAAGCATGGAGGAGGAGGTGTGATGGTGTGGGGTTGCTTTGTTGGTGACACTGTCTGTGATTTATTTAGAATTCAAGGCACACTTAACCAGCATGGCTACCACAGCATTCTGCAGCAATACGCCATCCCATCTGTTTTGCGCTTAGTGGGACTATCATTTCTTTTTTAACAGGACAATGACCCAACACACCTCCAGGCTGTGTATGGGCTATTTGACCAAGAAGGAGAGTGATGGAGTGCTGCATCAGATGACCTGGCCTCCACAATCACCCGACCTCAACCCAATAGAGATGGTATGGGATGAGTCGGACCGCAGAGTGAAGGAAAAGCAGCCAACAAGTGCTCAACATGTGGGAACTCCTTCAAGACTGTTGGAAAAGCATTCCAGGTGAAGCTGGTTGAGAGAATGCCAAGAGTGTGCAAAGCTGTCATCAAGTCAAAGGGTGGCTACTTTGAAGAATCTCAAATATAAAATATATTTAGATTTGTTTAACACTTTATTTGGTTACTACATGATTCCATATGTTTTATTTCATAGTTTTGCTGTCTTCACTATTATTCTTCAATGTAGAAAATAGTAAAACATAAAGAAAAACCCTTGAATGAGTAGGTGTGTCCAAACTTTTGACTGGTACTGTATGTCAAACATCTGCCATAACCATCTTTCTAGCCTGCTAGCTGTCTAGCTATAGAATGTAGATACCAGTAGTTGGAACCGGTTCAGGGAACAGAACAGAAAATCGGAAAGGAACAAACAATTTAGAGGAACAGAACCCGAGAACGAAAGTGATCTATACTGTTCTGGAACAGAACCGTTATTTTAAAAGTATGGGAAACAGTTATTAACGTTATTTTACATTCCGGACATTTTTTTCCAGTCCCACAAAAAAACGCAACAAAGAGCCTATGCAAAGCCCTCACTGTTACTCAGAAACGTATTCCAGTGTCTGCCTGCCTGCCAGCTGAAAATCTTTGCCAGTGTTTGTGTAGGCTACCTCCCCCTCCCTCCGAAGCATGCATAGTGTAATGTAGCTACTGACGTTACAGGCGTGATTCAGAAATTAGGGAGAGATTTTTTATTAGAGAACAATAGATTAACTTTTTCAATGTTAGTTAAGGATACTATAGTTGTTACGTTTCCCATTGGATTTATTAACTACAAAAAGGTAAGCCGTGTTTTTATTTCAATTCTGATGCCCCTCTGCTCACACAAGCTTGTGTCTGGTCTAGCTATCAAACTCTAGGCGGCATTATGTGTAATGTAATGGAACTGAGAGTCATGATCAAGAGCTAGCTCTGGTCCAAAGTTAGTTAAGCCAACTCTCTGAAGTTCAAAGACATTCAAAGTTCCTTCATAGAAGCCGCTCCTCCGTAGGTATAATTCTGTGGGCCTAATTCAGATAATGCATGTCATAACAACAAGATGCCCAGCACTTCATGCCCAGCGCTCTCCTCACCTACAAAATGTCAGTCGCATGTCGCACCCTACACTACACTTGTCTATCCAATGCATGTAAATAGCTTGCCTGCTCCATAGCAAACAGCTTTATCCATTGGTGAAGTAATTTAATTTTGTTTTCAGAGGTTTAAAAAGGAACAGAAAGGAACAATATAATCCGTAACTTGTTTTTGGTTCGAACCTGGTCAGAACTTTGTTTTGCTGGTCGGACCAGTGGAAGGAATGAAAACAATAATGGTTCTGTTTAGAATTAAACGACTGGAAAATAATATTGGTTCCACCCCTGGTAGAGCCTACAAAAGCCTACATACAAACACACTGTACATTGAGAAGAACGGATTATGACTCCTTTCATAACATTATGTTCAATTCAAACCCAATCACTAATCACTTATACTAAATGAGCCCTGTTAATGTAGCAAGCAAGTGCAATGACTTAGCGTGCACAGCACTTAGCTAAAGGCTACTCTTTCACATTTAGCAGTGTTGAATCGGTTGATGACGACTAAAATCATTTTCCCCCTTTGTAAGGTGATGATTTTGAGTCCTCTCTGCTGAGTTTTGAGAAGCTGGATAGAGCATCTCCTGACCTATGGCCAGAGCAATGTAAGTTTGTCTTCTCCTCTCTGTGTTTGCTTCATAAAGACATGTAGCCTATCATTGCAATTTACTCATTCCTGTTTCTGATTCTCACACAGTGCCAGGAGTTGCGGAATTTGCTGCATCTTGCAAAAATGTGAGTGTTTTTCAAAGATCTATAGCTAGCATTGATAAATGAATAGACCTACATTGCTGAGAGAATGCACATTCTTATTATTATTTTTTGTCTTGCAGCCAATTACCAATTCTCCACCCAAATGGATGGCTGAACTGGAGAGTGAGGACATTGAAATGTTAAAAGGTAAAGTACAGTAGCGTCATATGGTACACTTACTGTTGAGCATTGCCTACCTGTGAAAATAGGGTAATAAGTATTCACTGACTGTACTCCAACTCTATTCCTCCGACAGAGCTGGGGAGTCTGACCACAGCCAACCTGATGGAGAAGGTCAAAGGGCTACAGAACCTGGCCTACCAGCTGGGCCTTGAGGAGTGTAAGTATATACACATGATACACATACACACACACACAACCAGTTGGGCACCAGAGCCCTGCACGGGCATACATTTTAAGCCCTACCCATGCCCGCGATGCTCAGGCACTACCCTACCCGGGCCCGATTGCTTCTGCCAAATTTAAGGCCCTGCCCGAAATTAGAAATAGTTTCCTCCATTAGTAAATCCATCACTTGCTCGCTGCTTGCTCTGCATGTGCTCTGCTCATGGCGGCTCTGGATCTGTGAGTATTCATAGCAACGGCTCCGCTTGAGCTGCTCTGCTCAATGACAAGACATATAGAGAGCTGTTAGCTACTTTTCATCACTGTAAACTCCGACAAAACTCAATGAACATTATTATTTTCTGTGAAATAATCTCTCGTCTTATATTTGATGAGGTTGAAGCACTTCTGACACCATGTTATGATCATAGTCAGATACAGTATGAATGTACTGTGCAGCAGAGCACAAGGAAATGACTCAGCTTCAAAATGTTAGTGATCAATTTAGTGATACCTGAGCCCTGCCCGTACCCTAGTTATTGATGAAATAACCGGGGCCCGTCAGGCTTGGGTCGTGTAGCCCAGCTCTTGTCACTCCATAGGCTACCTCTAGATGGTGCTGCTAGCCTTATGGCTAATTTATGTCTGAACAGTCAAGGAACATCTCAAGTATTTGGTGCTACAGTCATTCTACTCATTTTACATTTCACGAAGTAGACACCGCTTAGTAAGATTCAATGTATTTCTAATTTTTCTGAATATTGATGTTATGAATTAGACAGCAATAGATCGTAAATGGAGAGTATTGGAGTGATTCCTCATGAAATCCAGACAAAAAAATGATGATTTTTGGAATTTTCACTAAATGTAATCCATAGAATAGTCCATTAGAGGATGGATTGTTGAGATATATTTGACATTTGTATCTAAAAGCATCATTGATAAATAATTAATTAAAGTTGGCATATTTATGACATTTTGGCATTAACCAGGCCTCCTTTAAGACTCCATAATGTTTCATCTTTCATCTGATGCTACAAAGCAAAAAATTGGTGTCATTTGAAGCTTTACCGCTTGCTCTGTAATATGAGTAGTATTTTGATTTAAGTATATAAAGAAAATACTGAATATTGAAAAATCTAAACATGAAAATATATAAAAACAATATAAAACAATATTTGGTAAATATTTCAATATATTGTTGAACATACAGTGCCTTCAGAAAGTATTCATACCCCTTGACTTATTCCACATTTTGTTGTGACAGCCTGAATTCAAAATTGTTAAAATAATATATTTTTTGTCACCCATCTACACACAATACCCCATAATGACAACGTGAAAACATGTTTTTAGAATTGTTTTCACATTTATTGAAAATGAAATACATAAATATCTCATTTACATAAGTATTCACACCCCTGAGTCAATACATGTTAGAATAACCTTTGGCAGCGAATACAGCTGTGAGTCTTTCACCTGGATTGTACAATATTTGCACATTATTATTTTTGTAATTCTTCAAGCTCTGTGAAGTTGGTTGTTGAGCATTGCTAGACAGCCATTTTCAAGTCTTGCCATAGATTTCCAAGCCTATTTAAGTCAAAACTGTAACTAGGCCACTCTGGAACATTCAAAGTAATCTTGATAAGCAAATCCAGTGAATATTTGACCTTGTGTTTTAGGTTATTGTCCTGCTGAAAGGTGAATTTGTCTCCCAGTGTCTGTTGGAAAGCAGACTGAACCAGGTTTTCCTCTAGGATTTTGCCTGTGCTTAGCTCTATTCAGTTTATTTTTATCCTAAGAAAACTCCCTTGCCGATGACAAGCATACCCATAACATGATGCAGCCACCACCATGTTTGAAATTTTTTTGAATTTTTATTTAGTGCCTTATTGCAAACAGGATGCCTGTATTCTGTACAAATGTCCTTCTTTTCACTCTGTCATTTAGGTTAGTATTGTTTAGTAAGTAACTACAATGTTGCCCTCATGGTGAAATCCCTAAGTGGTTTCCTTCCTCTCCGGCAACTGAGTTAGGAAGGACACCTGTATCTTTGTAGTGACGGGGTGTATTGATACACCATCCAAAGTGTCATTAATAACTTCACCATGCTCAAAGGGATATTCATTGTCTGCTTTTTTATTTTTTATTTTTTACTCAAGACATTTCAGCTTTTCATTTTTAATTAATTTGTCAAAATGTCTAAATTATGGGGTATTGTGTGTAGGCCAGTGATACAATCTCAATTTAATCAATTTTAAATGCAGGCTGTAACACAACAACATTTGGGAAAAGCCAAGGGGTGTAACTACTTTCTGAAGTCACTGTAATATACTTTACAGGCATGTCAAAGTTCCAGAGTGGGATCTCTGCTAGTTTAAAGTTATGGCCTATTTTATACAGAGAAATTGGCTATTTTTTATTTGATTTATTTAACCTTTATTTAACCAGGTAAGCCAGTTGAGAACAAGTTCTCATTTACAACTGCGACCTGGCCAAGATAAAGCAAAGCAGTGCAATAAAAACAACAACAACACAAGGTTACATATGGAATAAACAAAAACTAAACGTACAGTTAATAACACAATAGAAAATCTATATACAGTGTGTGCAAATGTAGTAAGTTATGGAGGTAAGGCAATAAATAGGCCATAGTGCAAAATAATTACAATTTAGTATTAACACTGGAGTGATAGATGTGCAGAAGATGTGCAAATAGAGATACTGGGGTGCAAATTAGCAAAATAAATAACAATATAAATAATAATATGGGGATGAGGTAGTTTGGTGGGCTAATTTCAGATGGGCTGTGTACAGGTGCAGTGATCGGTAAGCTGCTCTGACAACTGATGCTTAAAGTTAGTGAGGGAGATAAGTGTCTCCAGCTTCAGAGATTTTTGCAGTTCGTTCCAGTCATTTGCAGCAGAGAACTGGAAGGAATGGCGGCCAAAGGAGGTGTTGGCTTTGGGGATGACCAGTGAGATATACCTGCTGGAACACATACTACGGGTGGGTGTTGCTATGGTGACCAATGATCTAAGATAAGGCGGGGATTTGCCTAGAAGTGATTTATAGATGACCTGCAGCCAGTGGGTTTGGCGACGAATATGTAGTGAGGGCCAACCAACGAGAGTGTACAGGTCACAATGGTGGGTAGTATATGGGGCTTTGGTGACAAAATGGATGGCACTGTGATAGACTACATCCAATTTGCTGAGTAGAGTGTTGGAAGCTATTTTGTAAATGACATCGCCGAAGTCAAGGATCGGTAGGATAGTCAGTTTTACGAGGGCATGTTTAGCAGCATGAGTGAAGGAGGCTTTGTTGCGAAATAGTAAGCCGATTCTAGATTTAACTTTGGATTGGAGATGCTTAATGTGAGTCTGGAAGGAGAGTTTAATGTCTAACCAGAAACCTAGGTATTTGTAATTGTCCACATATTCTAAGTCAGACCCGCCGAGAGTAGTGATTCTAGTCGGGTGGGCGGGTGCAAGCAGCGTTCGATTGAAGAGCATGCATTTAGTTTTACTAGCGTTTAAGAGCAGTTGGAGGCCATGGAAGGAGTGTTGTATGGCATTGAAGCTCGTTTGGAGGTTTGTTAACACAGTGTCCAATGAAGGCCCAGATGTATACAAAATGGTGTCGTCTGTGTAGAGGTGGATCTGAGAGTCACCAGCAGCAAGAGCGACATCATTGATATACACATAGAATAGAGTCGGCCCGAGAATTGAACCCTGTGGCACCCCCAGAGACTGCCAGAGGTCCAGACAACAGGCCCTCCGATTTGACACATTGAACTCTATCTGAGAAGTAGTTGGTGAACCAGGCGATGCAGTCATTTGAGAAACCAAGGGTATTTAGTCTGCCAATAAGAATGCGGTGATTGACAGAGTCAAAAGCCTTGGCCAGGTCAATGAAGACGGCTGCACAGTACTGTCTTTTATCGATCGCGGTTATTATATCGTTTAGGATCTTGAGCGTGGCTGAGGCGCACCCATGACCAGCTCAGAAACCAGATTGCATAGCAGAGAAGGTACGGTGGGATTCGAAATGGTCGGTGATCTGTTTGTTAACTAGGCTTTCAAATACTTTCGAAAGGCAGGGCAGGATGGATATAGGTCTGTAACAGTTTGGATCTAGAGTGTCACCCCCTTTGAAGAGGGGGATGACCGTGGCAGCTTTCCAATCTCTGGGGATCTCAGACGATACGAAAGAGAGGTTGAACAGGCTAGTAATAGGGGTTGCGACAATTTCGGCTGCTAATTTTAGAAAGAAAGGGTCCAGATTGTCTAGCCCAGCTGATTTGTAGGGGTCCAGATTTAGCAGCTCTTTCAGGACATCAGCTATCTGAATTTGTGTGAAGGAGAAGCGGGGGGTGGGGCATGGGCAAGTTGCAGCGGAGGGTGCAGAGCTGGTGGCCGGGGTAGGGGTAGTCAGGTGAAAATGCTTATTGAAATTCTCGATTATCGTAGATTTATTGGTGGTGACAGTGTTTCCTAGCCACAGTGCAGTGGGCAGTTGGGAGGAGGTGCTCTTATTCTCCATGGACTTTACAGTGTCCCAAAACGTTTTGGAGTTAGTGCTACAGGATGCACATTTCTGTTTGAAAAAGCTAGCCTTTGCTTTCCTAACTGATTGTGTATATTGGTTCCTGACTTCCCTGAAAAGTTGCATATCGCGGGGGCTATTCGATGCTAATGCAGTACGCCACAGGATGTTTTATGCTGGTCAAGGGCAGTCAAGTCTGAGGTGAACCAGGGGCTATATCTGTTCTTAGTTCTGAATGGGGCATGCTTATTTAAGATGGAGAGGAAAGCACATTTGAAGAACATCCAGGCATCCTCTACTGACGGAATGAGGTCAATATCCATCCAGGATACCCGGGCCAGGTCAATTAGAAAGGTCTGCTCGCTGAAGTGTTTTAGGGAGCGTTTGACAGTGATGAGAGGTGGTCGTTTGACCGTGGACCCATTACGGACTCAGGCAATGAGGCAGTGATCGCTGAGATCCTGGTTGAAGACAGCGGAGGTGTATTTAGAGGGTAAATTAGTCAGGATGATATCTATGAGGGTGCCCATGTTTACGGATTTAGGGTTGTACCTGGTAGGTTCCTTGAGAATTTGTGTGAGATTGAGGGCATCTAGTTTAGATTGTAGGACGGCCGGGGTGTTAAGCATATCCCAGTTTAGGTCACCAAGCAGTACGAACTCTGAGGATAGATGGGGGGCAAGCAATTGACATATGGTGTCCAGGGCACAACTGGGGTCTGTAGCAAGCGGCATCAGTGAGAGACTTATTTCTGGAAAGGTGGATTTTTAGAAGTAGAAGCTCAAACTGTTTAGGCACAGACCTGGATAGTATGATTGAGCTCTGTAGGCTATCTCTACAGTAGATTGTGACCCCACCCCCTTTGGCAGTTCTATCTAGACAGAAAATGTTGTAGTTCGGAATGGAAATGTCTGAATTTTTGGTGGCCTTCCTCATATTACAGAGCATTGAGCAAGCGGTACATTTTCATATGTCACCAATGTTTGTTTTGTAGCAACTACAGATGAAACACTATGGAGTCTTAAAGGACGCCTGGGTAAGGCCAAAATGTCATAAATATGCTAACTTTGATAAATTATTTCTCAATTATGCTTTTAGATACAAATGCCACATATATGTAAAACATCTTTCCTCCAAAGGACTATTCTATGGATTGCATTTTGTGAAAATCCCCAAAATAATGGTATTTTTTTGTCTGGGTTTTGTGAGGAATCACTCATTGTATGGTTATATTGACGAAGGCTATCTTGTTGTCTAACTGGGTGTAGAAAGCAGTTAGAGCACTCCATGTATCTATCCTTTATTTGCATGGCGTTGATGATGGTTTTATAACTCAGTGTAAAACAACAGCAATTCAAGATTGCATTTAGAAGTCTGGTGATGTGGGGGCAGGTCTCACATAACACAACAAGTATTGAAGCATGTGATGGATGCAAAATGTGGTTTGACAGATTTTCTGCATCCATTGTCCTAATCCATAAAGTGTGGATTAGAGAGATGTAGCCTAGCTAAGTGCTCCTATTTTTCCTAAGAGGAATATGGGTACTTAGCTCGCTATGGACAAAGCACACCATGCGCAAACCCAGAAACAAAAAGCCATGACAGGGATTTGATACAGACTGAAATTATTTCCTCTCAAAGTATTTTTGAATTCTAACTTCGCATTTAACGTTGGCTGCACTCATTTTGCACACACTCTTGTTGCAGACTAGAGAGCTCCCTGACAACCAGATTTAAATATATGCTCTCTGGACGGAGTTCTATCTTAAATCTGGAGTGGATTTAGCATCCATTCAGTGCTTAAAACAGAAACTGTAATCTTGTACAGTGAGGACGAGGAACCCTCTGCCCCCCTTTGTGATTCTGAGAGATGTAGAGCATGTTGGTTATGCAGAGGGGGTGAAGGGCGGATATGTCCCGCTCCACTGCGAGCGCACAGCTGATTTGTCAAATTCCATAAAGACAGGATGATTAAAGTAGACTCATTCTGGAAAGGATTACGGCAAACATGATTTGTCTGGGCTTTGCCCCGCTCGCTCAGAAAAATTAGAAATATATTTTTGTTTAATGGCAACGTTTATGTTGATCAAGCAAGCCACCTCAAAATATTGCCGCCAAGATATAGGGAATGACTTGACTGCTTGAGTGACAATGAATTGCCTCAAAGTGCACGTAGACTTGGTGGGGATGACAGAAGCAATGACACTGCTCGAATGTCCCATTATTATGTAGCAGGCATTATGAAAGCTCAGATTAGTGTCATTGACTTCAGCGTAGCTGTAGAATAAATGTGTTATCTGCTTATTCCAGGCTCATATTTACAGGTCAGGATCCTCTCGGTCTACCACACATATTATAGCAGCAAATACAAATTAAACAAGCTGATCATACAGTCTGATCCAGGGTCTGTGGGACCAATCTCACCCAAACGCGATAAGCTTCATTTACAGGCATTTATGGGAAAATTAAGCTATCTGATGTCCCTCACAATTTTCAGATAAGCTTGACTCATGCCCTGAGCAAGCAGTGATCTGTTAATGATCTTTAATTCGATTAAATGCTTCATGTTGTTTACCATATCACATCTTTGTTAGTTATAAAGATGTTAGCAGCCATAAAAGGAAGGGATGTTGTCTTTGCAACCATGTCATGTGCCTCGGGATGACGTGACACAATGATGGTTAGTATTGGTCTCAGAGCAGCTTGTAATGGCGCTCTCTTTAATGTGCTCTGGTTTAATTTTCTAGTTTTCCCAGCTGTCAGAGGAGGCCTTGTAAATCTCAGCTACTTTTTCATCATGTTTGTTTGCTCTTCAGTGCCCGTAAATGAGAGAGAGAGCGAGAGAGCACCAGGGCAGGGGACAGGATTTACTACCCCCCCCTTTAAACATGTGGCCCATTATACTGAGCTGGTTAATGGGTAGAGCACAATCAGCCAGTGAAAACACCCCCCCCCCACCCCGCCTTGATGCCTGTGGAGGAAGGGGACTGACCAGACGTAGACACCTCTGACCTAGAGGACACTGCTTTCACCTGACCCTTCAGGAGGACTTGGAACACTAGCCTAATGTAATGGAAAATGGACAAATGTAGCCTAATCTTTGGAGATCCGAAGGCAGAATGCCTGTAGAACAGAGCCCCCAAGTGTGGAAGGCAAGTGGGGCAGCACTTTGCATGTACACTGGGGGAAAAAAGTATTTAGTCAGCCACCAATTGTGCAAGTTCTCCCACTTAAAAAGATGAGAGAGGCCTGTAATTTTCATCATAGGTACACGTCAACTATGACAGACAAAATGAGAAAAAAAATCCAGAAAATCGCATTGTAGGAAATTTAATGAATTTATTTGCAAATTATGGTGGAAAATAAGTATTTGGTCAATAACAAAAGTTTCTCAATACTTTGTTATATACCCTTTGTTGGCAATGACACAGGTCAAACGTTTTCTGTAAGTCTTCACAAGGTTTTCACACACTGTTGCTGGTATTTTGGCCCATTCCTCCATGCAGATCTCCTCTAGAGCAGTGATGTTTTGGGGCTGTTGCTGGGCAACACGGACTTTCAACTCCCTCCAAAGATTTTCTATGGGGTTGAGATCTGGAGACTGGCTAGGCCACTCCAGGATCTTGAAATGCTTCTTACGAAGCCACTCCTTCGTTGCCCGGGCGGTGTGTTTGGGATCATTGTCATGCTGAAAGACCCAGCCACGTTTCATCTTCAATGCCCTTGCTGATGGAAGGAGGTTTTCACTCAAAATCTCAAGATACATGGCCCCATTCATTCTTTCCTTTACACGGATCAGTCGTCCTGGTCCCTTTGCAGAAAAACAGCCCCAAAGCATGATGTTTCCACCCCCCATGCTTCACAGTAGGTATGGTGTTCTTTGGATGCAACTCAGCATTCTTTGTCCTCCAAACACGACGAGTTGAGTTTTTACCAAAAAGTTATATTTTGGTTTCATCTGACCATATGACATTCTCCCAATCCTCTTCTGGATCATCCAAATGCACTATAGCAAACTTCAGACGGGCCTGGACATGTACTGGCTTAAGCAGGGGGACTGCAGGATTTGAGTCCCTGGCGGCGTAGTGTGTTACTGATGGTAGGCTTTGTTACTTTGGTCCCAGCTCTCTGCAGGTCATTCACTAGGTCCCCCTGTGTGGTTCTGGGATTTTTGCTCACCGTTCTTGTGATCATTTTGACCCCACGGGGTGAGATCTTGCGTGGAGCCCCAGATCGAGGGAGATTATCAGTGGTCTTGTATGTCTTCCATTTCCTAATAATTGCTCCCACAGTTGATTTCTTCAAACCAAGCTGCTTACCTATTGCAGATTCAGTCTTCCCAGCCTGGTGCAGGTCTACAATTTTGTTTCTGGTGTCCTTTGACAGCTCTTTGGTCTTGGCCATAGTGGAGTTTGGAGTGTGACTGTTTGAGGTTGTGGACAGGTGTCTTTTATACTGATAACAAGTTCAAACAGGTGCCATTAATACAGGTAACAAGTGGAGGACAGAGGAGCCTCTTAAAGAAGAAGTTACAGGTCTGTGAGAGCCAGAAATCTTGCTTGTTTGTAGGTGACCAAATGCTTATTTTCCACCATAATTTGCAAATAAATTCATTAAAAATCCTACAATTTGATTTTCTGGATTTTTTTCTTCTCAATTTGTCTGTCATAGTTGACGTGTACCTATGATGAAAATTACAGGCCTCTCTCATCTTTTTAAGTGGGAGAACTTGCACAATTGGTGGCTGACTAAATACTTTTTTCCCCACTGTATATTATGCATGCACATATGTGTTAGTATGGGCGGGTGTGGCAGGCCCCTGTCCCCTGGGCCCCCCCTCCACGGCTGTGTGACGCTGCCCCAGTGTTTCCCAGAGGGAGCCTGGCGCGTGCCCCCTCCCTAGACCCCAGCTGCTGCTCCGCCCTGTGATGAATGCCCCTGTTGTTGGCCGCTGAGCCCGGCATCAGGCCCTGGGTCCCAGGAGAGTGCTGACTACTGTGATAAGTGCTGTTATTGGAGGTAATTGAAAGGAGAGTGGTCCTGAGGGACAGGCCTCAGGCTGCTGCTGCTGCTCTAACACACTTGTAGGTTTCACTGATCCCCACCACCACCGGCTAACTTGACTGACTGGGCCTTGGCTCCTTGCTAATGCAGTGATATCCTTCTCTATGATGCGGCCTGATATGGAGCCAAGCAGCTTCCCTATGCCGAGACCATTTAGTGTAGACTGATATCATTTTAAAAAATAATTCTTCAGAGTCAGATGATGACAAGTACTGTACAGAACCAGCCTCCTGATTTTTCACTGCAATGGATTTATTGTTGGAAATAGATTCTGATTTTAAATAAATGGGGCCAATGTGTGACATTGGGATTAACATTTCGAAATGGTTTGAAACTGAAATAAAAAAGATTTTCATGCAGTTCCAAATGTGTGCAAATTGGTTATTAACTTCACCTATACCACAACATAGTCCTAGGACTATATATCCTTTAAGAAAGGTTCATAAAGATATTGGCAAGTCAAATTCAAGGACTTTCAGGAACTTTTTCAAGCACTTCATTGTAATTTAAGGACCTCAATGTTATACAATTGTATAATTTATATAATTGTGTATATATAGGGCCTAATATAGAACCCTCCCCCCCAAAAAGCATGCAAAAAGTGTCAAAAAAGTAGGCCATTACCGCTTTAAGAATAATGATTTTTTTGAGGGGGGTCTTGCCAATGCATTGATATTCAAATTATTATTACATTCTAAAATATGTGAGAATAATGTGGACATTGCCTAACTAAATAGATTGGATGCATGGCTGATTTTCTGTAGCCTATGTGGCCGACGCAGGAACACATAATAAAGCCATGAATAGCGGTAGCATTAATCTCACCATTACTGTTTTTATAATGAGAAAGTGACCAAAAACCAGGTTCCTTTTTTAATGGAAGGATTTGTATGGAAAGCCAAGCTGAAGCCAACAAATGTTGACGTCCTCATAGTAACTGCACATGGTTTTACCGCAACAGAGTAGCGCAACACCCTTCAATTGAAATGGCGGGAAACAAAGAAAGTGACCACATCTCTCACAAAAACGGATCAAAAATGAAATCACAGATAATTATAAGGGAGCAGGAGAACTTATAAATTGGCTACAAGGACTTTTCAAGCACCAGATTTAAGAAATGTCTGATTTTTAAGGTAGGCCTATTCCAGTACTTGAATTTCTGAGCTCCAAATTAAAGTTCAAGTAGACTACTTCAAGCCCCTTGTATTGTTTAAAATTGCAGGTGTAACATGGAAAACAAAATGTACAGTACCAGTCAAAAGTTTGGACACACCTACTCATTCAAGGGTTTTTCTTAATTTTTTACTATTTTCTACATTGTAGAATAATAGTGAAGACATCAAAACTATGAAATAACACATATGGGATCATGTAGTAACCAAAAATGTGTTAAACAATTTGAGATTCTTCAAAGTAGCCACCCTTTGCCTTGATGACAGCTTTGCACACTCTTGGCGTCCTCTCAACCAGCTTCACCTGGAATGCTTTTCCAACAGTCTTGAAGGAGTTCCCACATATGCTGAGCACTTGTTGGCTGCTTTTCCTTCACTCTGCCGTCCGACTCATCCCAAACCATCTCAATTGGGTTGAGGTCGTGGGATTGTGGAGGCCAGGTCATCTAATGCAGCACTCCATCACTCTCCTTCTTGGTAAAACAGCCCTTACACAGCCTGGAGGTGTGTTGGGTCATTGTCCTGTTAAAAAACAAATGATAGTCCCACTAAGCGCAAACCAGATGGGATGGCATATCGCTGCAGAATGCTGTGGTAGCCATGCTGGTTAAGTGTGCCTTGAATTCAAAATAAATCACAGACAGTGTCACCAGCAAAGCACCATCACACCTCCTCCTCCATGCTTCACGGTGGGAACTACACATGCGGAGATCATCCGTTCACCCACACCGCGTCTCACAAAGACACGGCGGTTGGAACCAAAAAATCTCCAATTTGGACTCCAGACCAAAGGACAGATTTCCACCGGTCTAATGTCCATTGCTCGTGTTTCTTGGCCCAAGCAGGTCTCTTCTTCTTATTGGTGTCCTTTAGTAGTGCTTTCTTTGCAGCAATTCAACCATGAAGGCCTGATTAACACAGTCCCCTCTGAACAGTTGATGTTGAGATGTGTCTGTGACTTGAACTCTGAAGCATTTATTTGGGCTGCAATTTCTGAGGCTGGTAACTCTAATGAACTTATCCTCTGCAGCAGAGGTAACTCTGGGTCTTCCATTCCTGTGACGGTCCTCATGAGAGCCAGTTTCATCATAGCGCTTGATGGTTTTTGTGACTGCACTTGAAGAAACTTTCAAAGTTCTTGACATTTTCCGTATTGACTGACCTTCATGTCTTAAAGTAATGATGGACTGTCGTTTCTCTTTGCTTATTTGAGCTGTTCTTGCCATAATATGGACTTGGTCTTTTACCAAATAGGGCTATCTTCTGTATACCCCCCTACCTTGTCATAACACAACTGATTGGCTCAAACGCATTAACAAGGAAAGACATTCCACAAATTAACTTTTAACAAGGCACACCTGTTAATTGAAATGCATTCCAAGTGACTACCGCTGGTTGAGAGAAAGCCAAGTGTGCAAAGCTGTCATCAAGGCAAAGGGTGGCTATTTGAAGAATCTCAACAAATATATATATTTTGATTTGTTTAAAACTTTTTTGCTTACTACATGACTCAATATGTGTTATTTCATAGTTTTGATATGCTCACTATTATTCTACAATGTAATAAATAGTCTAAAAAAATTAAAATAAATTGAATGAGTAGGTGTGTCCAAACTTTTGACTGGTAGTGTATTTCTCATGTTATTTCATTACCAGGTCATATTGTGAATAAGCCCAAAGGGGTATGTAATTTGTTGTCATTATATCCAGAATAATTCATATGAATAGCATTGGGTGTTGTCCAATCCAAGGCACAAAAACACATGAACACATTACCTTAATACCTTCTCTGTTAAATCTAACGAGACCCTGCTCTAAATCAAGCAGACAACAACAGATGATCAACATCAACATCCAACGTTAATCCAGGAACAACTGTCTTCACCGGCGTAACAAATGAGACACAAATACTCTTGACATTCCTCGCAAACTCCTTTTTTACGCATGCGCTTTCACAATAGCTGTTTGTCACTTGACTGTCATTCGGAAAAATCCTTCCTGGATCAGATGATGATGTGTGAAAATATCACGGCGTAACTAATCAGCTGGACACCAAATGCCCATCCAACAAGTATTATGCATAATTATTGAAGAACCACGTTAATGACAGTATTGATTTAGGTTTTAAGTATCAAGGTAAGGTGACTCTTTTGGTTAGAAGCATTCGATTTTGCAATTGCATACATCATTTTTGATTTGTGTGCCTTTGAAAACTGCTTTCACCCCGTAACATAAGGAGACACGTAATGTTACCTAGTTACACTGCATTTCTGACATCTCTATACAAAAAACTGTCCAACAGCTAGATCCAGGATTCTTACAGGGTTCAAGTTCAATGTCTAATTTAACTGAATTATACTTAATATATGATATAACAACAATTTACACTGCCATAAATGCAAGGACAGGATAGTAATGTTTTATGTCACACCATTTTTGACAAATCCATCAAGACACCAACCATGATAAAGGGTTAAACAGGTTTTAAATCAACTCGTGAATTTGATTGAATATAGCTATGATCCCCCTCTTATATCTTCATGTAATGAGATGAAACAATTGGCAGATTATTATCAATGACTGATCAACAGCTGTAAGAAGTTGTCTAGTGTAGGAAATCCTCACTGTTACCCTAGTTTATATTTGCATGTCAAAGTGCTTAAAGTGCATATTAGTCCAACATATTGTTCATTTTAAGTATTGCACTTGGAATAAAATACTTTCTGGCCCTGTTGGTTTTTGCTTTTGGCTGCCTGTACCTGTGGCCAGAGGGGAGGGGTTGGAATTTGGGGTGGAGTGGATGAAAAGAGTCTGATGTGATTTTACTCGCCTTCTGCAGAGCTCTGCACAGATAGACAGATGACAGGTCTTCTTGCTGCTGCCCCATTATTTTACCGCAAGACCTGACAATCTTCCTCAATGAGGCTGTCATAATCATCCAGGTAATCATCCAGGTTTGGTTTGATACAAGGGAATGCCAGTCAAGACCAGTCCTGTTCTGCTCTGTATTGGCTGGCAGTGGCAAAGAGCTGTCCTGGTCTAAACACCACTGTGCCACCACCACAGTAAAGCCAGGATGACCCCTACATCCCTGCCTATGTTGAGGTGAGGCTGAAGGTCAGTGCTGACAGCTTCTAATGGCCCAGCATCAATCTCCTTCTTATTAACAGGCCAGGGCTGCTGAATATGATTGCATTCACACTGGCCCACGGTGCTAATGTGCCTTCATCAATCCATCAGGGCGGCCTGAGCGACCGCGGGGCGGGCGGTTATGAAGTGCTGCTCCCTGACAGCCTCTGAATGAGGAACAGGGGACCCCCTCCTCTCCTCCTCTGTCCTCCTCTCTGCACCGGCCTGCTTTATGAGCTCATAGTGGAGATGAATGGCAAGGCCTACCCGCTGGAGAATTGTCCGTGGTGAAGATGCCATTAGGAATGGCGTGATGGGAAACTGAAACAGGAGTCAAACGGTGCTGTGTGTGTTGATCAGTTTTCTGTATAAAATTATTTCATTTTTTTGCAATTTGAGATACATGTTTTGGGGGAAATATTGTTTGGCTTGAAGAGATATAATAAAATTAAATCGCTGGTATGAGAAAATTGTCCCTAAAAAAACTTTTATGTTTAGCAAAATATGTATAAAGTTAATCCAGAAGCCTCAAACCAGTGTTGCATGGTTAACGCAGGTTAGTTTCCTGACTGTTTATGTTTAGTGCAGCTGTTGAAGCATGTAGCAACAGTCAGTGCTGAATCGCAATCGTACAATCAGAATTGTGGTTCATCAAATTCTTGAAATTCAACAGTTCACTTTTATCCGTTTAGAATGTTTGACTATTACACCAAGATTGTCTAAACAGCCTAGAAGCTATGGTGCTGTGCCCTCTGTCTCTGTATCAGTGTTGGAGGTGTGAGGGAAAGAAAGCTGCACACACCGCCTGTTCTTAAGCCCTGCCTGCCTGCCTGCCTGCCTGCCGCCTCCCTGAGCAGATCGGAAATGACACCTCATTTCCATAAACGCATTAGGAATTCATTGGATTTTCTTTCCCAGCTAATCATAGTGGCGGTGTAAAACCTTTTAGGCTTTTTAATGAATGCATTTTGACTGATTGCCTATTAATAAGGACACCTCTTGAACAGGGATAGGCTGTGGCAGGGGTGGGGAGGTGTAGATGTGTTTGTTTGTGCGAGCGAGTGTGTGTGTCTCAGTGCACACAAGCAGGAATATATTGGAGGGAGAGAAGAGGGTGGAGGAGAGGAGCGCTCTCTCGGTTGGGACATAAAGAGGAACCAGTGGCTCCCCTGGGAAATCACTGGCTGTGTCTGCATCTTAAATATCCCTGTGAAGTATCAATAAGTAGGTAATTGAATTGTGAACACAAACATGAGCGTCAGGTGTAGGCTATGTTTTGTGAGGCGGGGGGTGTATATGGGGAGGGGGGGGGGGGGGGGGGAGTGAATGTGTTAATGGAGGAAGGAGGGGTGTGTGTGGGTGGGGGGGGTGTCATCTCCGGTCCCAGGGGAAGTGGACATTGAGAATGGATGTTAAATCCATTAAGTAAAGCTTACAGCCAGTAATAGCTGAGTGGCACTTGAAGATGGGCAGCAGGGGTCAGATTAGTCTGCTTGACTCTTAATGATAGTGAATTGGGGAAGTCAGGGCTGGAGGCTGGGACGCCAGTTAACCCAGGTGGTCATCTGTCTCTGGGGCTAACAGGGGTCTGGCTGCCTCCTCTGGTGTGTGCCTGGAGGGGTGGAGGGGCCTCACCATGATTACTACCATTCTACACACAGGGGAGGGGGGGGAGACGAGATGATGTGACAATGACATGTCACACATTTAGGCTATACATTTACATTGGGAGAATGCCATTTTGAGAAGTGCTGGTGGACGAATATTGTAGTCAGTATTGGATATTCATTTGGATGAGGGGGACATTATGTAATTGTATATCCCATCAGTCCCATGTTGTGATGGCATCCCCTTGGCCAGCTCAGCCAGGGCTAAATTATAATTGGAGAGAAACTAATCAACAGGGTGAAGACATGGCCCTCACAATCCATAAGGTGTCATTTAGTATGGCTGGCAGCTGTAACAAGTCACTGATAAATAAGTACAGAATTAGTGAATGACCTTTCTAATCAACTAAACACATCTCTAACTCCCTCTAATCAGTATTGATTGCCCCTGCCCTGTAACAGCGTCTATGTGTGGGCATGAGCACATGCATCTGTGTGTGTTTCTGGGAGAGGGGGGGTGGTTTGATGATGTCTGCCATCTATGTTGGTGTCTTCCACTCCGTGTGTGTGAGTCCAGTTGCCTGAGGGTGGCTGGCTGATCATTTCTCTTCCCACTTTTAATATTTATCTTAAAATGCAAATCATATGAGTTTCTATGTGACAGAGGGGGATGCTAAACTGAACTCTAATTAATGAGTGGCTCAGAGGGGTTAGTCTTGATCGAGGGGGTCTCTGGGGGAGGGGATGGTACAGCCACAGACCAGGCTGCTCTCCTTTATTGTTGTGGGGCTAGAGAGAGATACGGAGGGAGAGAGCCACCAATCTCTCCCATTAACAGGCCTCTCCAGAAACCTGTGGTCCATTTAACAAGCTCTTAGCAGAGAGATCAGAAAGACAAACCTGGGATTAGGAGACCAATGACTCAATAGTATTCTCTAAAGCAGGGGTATTGAACTCTTAGGGTTTCACAGAATAAAAAAAGCTCTCTCAGTCCTCTTTAACGTGAACTCTGGGGTAAAAAAAAAAAAGAAGCAAAATAACTCAGTTCTCTTTGTATTCACATTGGTATGTTTAGAAAGGAACCAAGATATGTTTTCCAACATTCACTCAATGCACTCTGGGTAACAGTACAGTACAAGCCATTCCATCAGAACGTGTTATCGGACCACTAGAAATACCAACGTACATTTTGAAAGCTAATAGATTGCATTTAGTTAAAAGATTAGACATAATTGTAATCAGAAGAGAATATTAACATGTAAATATTATTGGTGACAGATTAAATACCAGTAGAATAAGTGTATATTAAATAATGCTGTAGGCCTAATTGAAAATTGTACACCCAATGTAGGCTACTGCCCCTTTAAGAGCTAGAATGGATTTTGTACCCTATGTTGTGATTCTCACCAACTATGTTGTCTTCTCACACCATTCAAACCCCACAATTGAATAAACAGTGTATGAAGCTCTCTTAGCCTATAGATCAGGGTTCTTCAATTCCGGTCCTGGAGGGCCGAAACACTTCTGTTTTTTATTTCTACCTGGTAGTTAATTGCACTCACCTGGTGTCCCAGGTCTGAATTAGCCCCTGATTAGAAGGAGAGGATGAAAAACAGAGGTGTTTCGGCCCTCCAGGACCGGAATTGAAGAACCATGCTATAGATCAACATATTGCAAAATAATCTGAACATCGTGTCAGTACAAAACTCCACACATATTTTGGAATTTCTTTGCATCCTTGACAATCGCTAATCAATATCCAAAAACAGCACGTTTTTTTCTACGAACCTGCACATCATCATCTTCTCTCTCCAATCTGAGGGGTTATGGCAGTGGAAACTGTGTTCCAGTAGTCTAGTGTGTGGTGCGGGAATAATGACAACTGAACCTGAGGAGCTTTGTGTTTGAGCATTGCCCTAAAAAAGGGAACCGGACTGCGGAATTCAAGCAAACCGAATTCAGACCACCTCTCGAGATGGTCTTAGTTTGGTTCACTTTGGGGGCTCTTTTGAGGGGTCTGAGTTCCTTTGGGGTGTTCAAACTCCACAAAAAATTAAGCAAAACGCACTGAGTTCACAAAAATTGTCTGAAAGGGACCAAGTGTGAAAACACCCTTACCCTACGATGTCCGGAGCCTTCTGGTTTTCTGTTCTGCCTGATAATTAATTGCACACAGGTGTCCCGGGTCTAAATCAGTCCCTGATTAGAGGGAAACAATGAGAAAATGCAGTGGAACTGGCTTCGAGGTCCAGAGTTGAGTTTGAAGGTTCTAGAGGTCCTGTCTCCATCCACAGGAAGTTTGGAGATTATGTAATTTGTATATGAATGCAATACAGTGATAAATCTATCGTTTTAGGTTATAGTTTTATCTTTCTATTTCGTGTCATATCATCAAATACAAGGTCATAGCAGACTACTAATCATGCTGTTGTATCTATCTTCTCTATTTAACATGTAGATCTCTCTTCCTCTGTGTGGAGTGTAGGCCTAATTAGTGAGATTAAACACTGTTCTGGTAGCCTTTGGCTCACCAAACCCAACTCCTCCAAATAGAGAAATTAAATCTGTGCACCAGTCGTTTTGTGTCATCCTAATTCATTACATCCCACCTGATTCTGATTGTTTCATTCTATCTAAGACCCCGTCTGCCTGTCTGTCCGGGGGCTCTGATTATTTTTGTTTAGTGTTATTCGAAGAGACAGCAGCGCCACGCAAAATTAATCAATCCCAATCCAATTAGCGTCATGTTTAACCTGATGATGGACACCTCAAGGTGAAGTGGCCCGTGCTCAGCCGGGGCATTATCATTCCAGGCGGGGCGGCTCATCTAAATTACAATCCACCCTGGTTTTTCATTAGCCGCTAACCCCTTCACCGTGCACCACACCGCTCTGCACAGCCCAACAAACACCCAGACACCCAGGCTGCTCATCAGCGCTGGTGTCAGGTTCAACAAGCAGAGACAGACACTTCTACAACTGTGGACCTTCTGTGTGGGTGGGAAAGCTTGGGACAGTGGGACAGGCTCATGTGTATTTGTATGCATGTTTTTCCAAAAAGATACAAGATTGAAGGCAGCGTTGATGAGCAGCCTGGGTGTCTGGGTGTTTGTTGGGCTGCCCACTTGAAATAGGAATTTACTTTCAGTGTGGCCTGTATTGCTCTTCATGTCCAGGTGGGTATGCTTAGCAACTGTATGAAGAAGGTGATTTTTGTGCGGGTTTGAAGAGGCGATCCCTGCTCCCCACTTGGCCCTGCCTGAGCTTTGATTCTCTGCTGGTGCTTCTTCTCTTTCTTCTCCTTCTTCTCTTATTACCAAGAACAAAGAGTAATTACTGGACCAGGATGAGGCCTCTCCAGGGTCACACTGATGCTGGAGGATATCCCTGTAGCGTCCATTGTGACATAATCTGGCTATTGTTGACTGAACCTCCTGAAATACTCTCCTTACCAGATAGAAGCAAAGTGACAAAAGGCCTTAAGTTGGGGCCAATCTGTTGTCGAGCTATGGGGTTGGCACGGATCCAAAACTATTGCACAGAGCTTGTTTTGTAGACCCACACCAAGCGCTTTTCATTATGTCTCTACACAGTACTTCTCCTCGCTTTTCTAGCTAACCTTTATGGTCAATGTTGGGAGTGCTATCTGATCAGTGTCTTCGGTTCTTACTAGGGTATTTCAGTGTTAAGTGTATAGTAATGGCAGTCAGTGAGGAGAAATGTGGATATCGCCATAGTCTCTTACACATAATGCGCTCTATGATGGAAGTTGTGGATTAGGTATGGGCACGGTTAATCGAATATCCAGATATCCAAACGGACCTTCGTATTCAATTACTTGAGTGAGTGTCATCTTTGAAGAATAAAAAATTGTAGGCCTATTTTAAAAATGAAAAAGCTTTGTCTAAATTGTGACATTTTTACCTACAAGGATATGCCATGATATTTTAAATTCTTAATTTAATAAAACAACAAACTTTTGAAAATTTTTATGTGTTGAGCTACTGCTGCGCATTTATCACTCCAGGCTGCCCTGACATTGTTATGCTGTTTTCCCCACTTCAAATTGCAATTACAGGCACTCACCTAACAGAGTTTCCACAAGACTAGACACAGATCAATGCAAAATACTCTCCAGACAACCTTTTTGTAACAGAATCAGTTCTATCATGGCGAACATCAGACTTCTCTTTCGCTGTTGCAGTTAGCCAAACTACCGGAGAAAAGCAAGCAGCCTGTCCGCTGTTTACCTCTGCCATGTGTATTTGTGTCATTCTTATAGGTCAAGAGTCATTATTATTATCGACTATCCGGATATCCGAAAAAATGTCATGATATTATTTGATTAGTAAAATAATTTCAAATGCCCAACCCTATTGTGGCTTGAATAGTTTGCGTTCCAGAGAATGGTATCTTTCAGACAACAAATACCCCTTTCACTCCCACTATCTTTTTCTTGAACACACGTGCATGCACGCAAACACCAACACACATACATACTGAGATGCTTGAATACTTGTATCTGGCTGCCTTGAGACGACAATCACAAGGGGTGTGTCTTTGGTAGTTAGCTGCATCTTATGTTGTTTTCCATGTCCAGAATGAACAGATGTTGGTATAAATTACCTTCCTGTTAGACATCTCACAAATGAAATGCATGCTTTGCATTGATAAGTGATTCTGCTCTGAAGCGAGGAACTGAGAGATGGAATGCTGTAGCTTGTTTTAGTCTAAATCCCTGGTCAAAGCATGTTTTGACAGCATAAGGTTTGTAGTGTTCCTAGTAGTGATGCGCGGGTTGACTCATAACCCGCAGTCCCAGCGGCTATATGTGCAGGGCGGACGGGTTTAGGATCATTAAATATCATGTGGGTGGGTGGTGGATAGGTTGAATAAAGAGAAAAGTATACCTTAAATCCATAAATGTATAATCTTGTGCAATTTATATGTATAGGCTACATTTAGGTTTTTCTTTCATTGTTATAGGCTATCTGGTATTAGTGCATAAGCTTAACTGTACGTGCGCCAAATAGCCTTCACGCCAATCACCAAATGCTTTTGGGAACAGGCAGAAAAAGTTAATGTCAATCCACAGAGGCAAAAAGGACTTAGTCGAAGTTTAATTCATTAAGACAAAAGCTGCAAAAGGAGAGTTGAAAATAAAGAGAAGGGAGGGCCAGAAAAGTAATGTTTGGGAAAGATTTGGTGAAGTGGTAAAAGAGGATGATTGGAGTGCCGCTATTGGACTGCCCCGGTCAACTGTAAGTGCTGTTACTGTGAATTGGAAACGTCTAGAAGCAACAATGGCTCAGCCGCGAAGTGGTAGGTCACACAAGCTCACAGAAAGGGACTGCTGAGTGCTGAAGCGAGTAACGCGTAAAAATCGCCTGTTCTTGGTTGCAACACTCACTACAGAGTTCCAAACTGCCTCTGGAAGCAACGTCAGCACAATAACTGTTCATCGGGAACTTCATGAAATGGGTTTCCTTGGCCAAGCAGCCTCACACAAGCCTAAGATCACCATGCGCAATGCCAAGCGTCGGCTGGAGTGGTGTAAAGCTCGCCGCCATTGGGTTCTGGAGCAGTGGAAACGCGTTCTATGGAGTGATGAATCACGCTTCACCATCTGGCAGTCCGACGGAAGAATCTGGGTTTGGCTGATGCCAGGAGAATGCTACCAGCCCCAATGCATAGTGCCAACTGTAAAGTCTGGTGGAGGAGGAATAATGGTCTGGGGCTGTTTTTCATGGTTTGGGTTAGGCCCCTTAGTTCCAGTGAAGGGAAATCTTTACGCTACAACATACAATGACATTCTATACGATTCTGTGCTTCCAACATCGTGGCAACAGTTTGGGGAAGGCCCTTTCCTGTTTCAGCATGACAATGCCCCCGTGCACAAAGTGAGGTCCATACAGAAATGGTTTGTCGAGATCGGTGTGGAAGAACTTGACTGGCCTGCCCAATCCCTGACCTCAACCCCATCGAACACCTTTGGGAAGAATTGGAATGCCGACTGCGAGCCAGACCTAATCGCCCAACATCAGTGCCCGACCTCACTAATGTTCTTGTGGCTGAATGGAAGCAAGTCCCCGAAGCAATGTTCCAACATCTAGTGGAAAGCCTTCCCAGAAAAGTGGAGGCTGTTATAGCAGCAAAAGGGGGACCAACTCCATATTAATGCCCATGATTTTGGAATGAGATGTTCGTTGAGCAGGTGTCCACATACTATTGGTCATGTAGTGTATCTAAATCAGGCAACAGAAAAACCTGCACCCCCTGTCAAATATATTTCATTTCACTAGCATATAGCGTATTTACTATAGTTCCGGGTTAGGGTTGGGTGCGGGCCTCAGATTTTCACTATCACACATAGTCGGGCGGTTGCGGATGGGTTATTAGCAATTGCGGGCGGGTGTACAAACAGCTGACCCACGCATCACTAGTTCCCAGAAGCCTATAGATAATCAGTGGAAATACTTTCAATGAACAAATTGTTTTTAGGTAGGTTACCTCAAGTTGAATAAGAGGTGCTCCAAACGTTTGATTTCTGAAATATTCAGTTGTTGATATTTACATCGTATCATTTGTTCATTCTCCAGCCAGGGAGATGACCAGGGGAAAGTTCCTGAACATCCTGGAGAGACCCAAGAAGTGAAGACCCCAGGACTGCTCTTTACACAGTATGTCTCTGCACAGAGAGTAATACAACACCCAGACGACTGACTTGAGACTCAGAATCAGACCTATGCCTTTATGTATACACTCATACTACAACCATCATCAAATCCCTGGACTTTGCATTTGAATAGAGACACTGGGGCTAAATTCACTCACTGCAGAGTTCTCCTCTAACGCACCCTACACACCCTACGCAAATGGGGAGCGTCATATACGATCCGTTCCAAAATTTGAGCCGCACAAAGTACGTAGAGCATTATGTATTTGGAGCATTATTTTCACCCCCTGTTGCATAATTAGGCGAGACAATGCCTTGGACTGTTCCCGGCTGGAGATGTTGCAGAGGCTCTGGCTGCGCTGGTGAGCGCTCACTCTCCACAAGTTACACATCTCCACAGGCCACTAATAAGCCCCTAATTGTCTTTCCAATTCAAACGGACAGAGGCAGCCACTCTCCAAAAGGCTGCACCCCCTGCCTTGTTTGCGTAAAGTGTGTAGCGTCCTGAAGAGTCCAAGGGCTGCAACACTTTTCACCCCCTATTCCATTTACTTTTATAATGATTTGAAATGGTGAGTCGATTTAAATTTCCTTTTTAGCTAGCTAGTAGGACTATTTTTTAAATTAGTCTATATTCTGTATTTATTCTTATTTTTTATTTGTATTTGGAGCATTATTTACATTTTTGCAATTTGTCAAAGTAAATTGTGTAATAAAGTCTTAAAGTTGAAATTGTTTTTCCTCCTTCTTTTTTAGAGCTGGGCGATATGGCCAAAATATCATATCACAGCTTTTTTATTTATTTATTGGACAGTATGACGGTATTTGACACTATGTTATGTTTTTGAATAGTAAAAGTTCTACGTTTGCTTTATGAGTAGTGCGTGACCCTAGGGTTGCAACACATACATTCAAAGTGATTGTAATATGTCTTTCTCCATTGTGATTGTTTTATACTGTTAAATTCAACTTCAACCAAAAATAATTTTCATTAATTTCTGCATTTCCTGCACTGATTTGGGATCATTTCCACGCTACCACAAAGAGATGCACGATATGGGCATATAGGCCTTATTTTTTACCAAATATTGCGATTTGACTTGCGATTTAGAGCAAAACACTTGGGTGAACTGGTGGAATCATGGAAATAGAATGATTATTATAATTCTATAGTTAGAATATAATAGTGGGCACTTTGAATACGGTGTTGTTTGACATGACAACGAATGAAAATGCCAGGGAGGAGTTATTGTGACAGGGTAGGAACCAAAGTGTTTCCTATGGGACCCTATAATCTTTGGCTACATTAAACGTTTTCTCTTAGCTACTTCATGTAGCTAACATTATTGCTTTGCGTATTCCTCTTTGATTTACAGTGAGGGGAAAAAGTATTTGATCCCCTGCTGATTTTGTACGTTTGCCCACTGACAAAGAAATGATCAGTCTATAATTGTAATGTTAGGTTTATTTGAACAGTGAGAGACAACAACGAAATAATCCAGAAAAACGCATGTCAAAAATGTTATAAATTGATTTGCATTTTAATGAGGGAAATAAGTATTTGACCCCCTCTCAATCAGAAAGATTTCTGGCTCCGAGGTGTCTTTTATACAGGTAACGAGCTGAGATTAGGAGCAATCAATCAATCAGATTCCAAACTCTCCACCATGGCCAAGACCAAAGAGCTCTCCAAGGATGTCAGGGACAAGATTGTAGACCTACACAAGGCTGGAATGGGCTACAAGACCATCGCCAAGCAGCTTGGTGAGAAGGTGACAACAGTTGGTGCGATTATTCGCAAATGGAAGAAACACAAAAGAACTGTCAATCTCCCTCTGCCTGGGGCTCCATGCAAGATCTCACCTCGTGGAGTTGCAATGATCATGAGAACGGTGATGAATCAGCCCAGAACTACACGGGAGGATCTTGTCAATGATCTCAAGGCAGCTGGGACCATAGTCACCAAGAAAACAATTGGTAACACACTACGCCGTGAAGGACTGAAATCCTGCAGCGCCCGCAAGGTCCCCCTGCTCAAGAAAGCACATATACATGCCCATCTGAAGTTTGCCAATGAACATCTGAATGATTCAGAAGAGAACTGGGTGAAAGTGTTGTGGTCGATGAGACCAAAATGGAGCTCTTTGGCATCAACTCAACTCGCCGTGTTTGGAGGAGGAGGAATGCTGCCTATGACCCCAAGAACACCATCCCCACCGTCAAACATGGAGGTGGAAACATTATGCTTTGGGGGTGTTTTTCTGCTAAGGGGACAGGACAACTTCACCGCATCAAAGGGACGATGGACGGGGCCATGTACCGTCACATCTTGGGTGAGAACCTCCTTCCCTCAGCCAGGGCATTGAAAATGGGTCGTGGATGGGTATTCCAGCATGACAATGACCCAAAACAAGCGGCCAAGGCAACAAAGGAGTGGCTCAAGAAGAAGCACATTAAGGTCCTGGAGTGGCCTAGCCAGTCTCCAGACCTTAATCCCATAAAAAATCTGTGGAGGGAGCTGAAGGTTCGAGTTGCCAAACGTCAGCCTCGAAACCTTAATGACTTGGAGAAGATCTGCAAAGAGGAGTGCGACAAAATCCCTCCTGAGATGTGTGCAAACCTGGTGGCCAACTACAAGAAACATCTGACCTCTGTGATTGCCTACAAGGGTTTTGCCACCAAGTACTAAGTCATGTTTTGCAGAGGGGTCAAATACTTATTTCCCTCATTAAAATGCAAATCAATTTATAACATTTTTGACATGCGTTTTTCTGGATTTTTTTGTTGTTATTCTGTCTCTCGCTGTTCAAATAAACGTAAAATTCAAATTATAGACTGATCATGTCTTTGTCAGTGGGCAAACGTACAAAATCAGCAGGGGATCTTTTTTCCCTCACTGTATACACCTCACGCACATGGTTATGGGCTTAAAAAAAGAAGACCTGTATCATGTCAGATATAGAGTTGAAATGTTTTCAATTTTCAGTCCGATCCCATTATTACACTATTTACAAAATCAGCAGGGGATCAAATACTTTTTTCCCTCACTGTAGAAGACACTGTTGCACAAACAACATGCTGATTTAGGTCTAAGCCATCACTGGTATTATCAGGCTGTATAGCTAATTATGTTTGCTCCGACTGAGTAAATGTATTAGCTAGCCAGCTAACTAGTGATTAGCTTTAGCGGCTAACAAGATTTAGGCCAAACTTGCTAACAAAAGACAAACCAGCTGTTTGTAGATTTGTTTGTAAGAAACACAAACTAATAGTTTAATTATAGAACGCTAGTGTATTTGTATTAAGAAGCAAAGTGAAAACAGCATCGTTGTCATCAACATTGTTGCATGTGCTGCAATGACCATGCAGACTGAAAGCAAGTTTCTGGTGTTCGAGGAACAACAAATGCGCTCCTTGAGTGACAGGGGGCGGGGCTAGGTCTGTGGAATGGAGAGAGCCGAGAGAGATGACTCAAGTAGCGAAGTAAACTATACTGAACAAAATATAAACGCAACATGCAACAATTTCAAAGATTCTACTGAGTTACAGTTCAAGGAAATCCGTCAATTTAAATACATTTATTAGGCCTTAAATCTATGGATTTTTGTTAGGCGTTAATCTATGGATTATGGCATAGACCTACCCATTGGGGAGCCAGGTCCAGCCAATCAGAATGAGTTTTTCCCCACAAAAGGGCTTTATTAAAGACCGGAATACTCGTCAGTTTCATCAGCTGTCCTGGTGGCTGGTCTCAGAAGATCCCGCAGGTGAAGAAGCCGGATGTGGGGGTCCTAGGCTAGCATGGTTAAGAGAATTTAGAGAAATACACTTTTTGTGTGTATGGAAAATGTATGGGATCTTTTATTTCAGCTCATGAAACATGGGACCAACACTTTACACGTTGCGTTTATATTTGTATTCAGTATATAAAAATGGACGTTACAAACCAGCTTATCACATTTAACAAACCAAACATTCAAATACCGTTATAGAAGGTAAAGTAAAAACCCAAACCGGTCCGTGCATCGATACTGGTATATCGTAAAATACGGTATATCGCCCAGCCCTACCTCTTTTAAGGTAATAACATATTTATTAATCGTCCTCATAATCAAACAAATTGGAAATTAACCTCAGTGTGCGTCTGTGGATACAATTGCATCTTTCAATGGGTTAGGATACAATGGAATTCACTTCTGAAACTGGTTTCATGATGCAACATTTTTTTTGTGGGGACTCAAACTTTTAATTAGGGCAATAACTTAATGCATGTGCCACTCCATAGACATTCTCTGTTAAAGCACCTCTCTGGCTTTGGACATGTAAGGAGCTCTGACATGAGAGTGCTTCCCCCCGCTACAAGGGCATTTTTCAATTTAATGAGGATTGGAAGTAGAGGCCCTACACAAAACAATGCGTAAAAATAATATTGCTCATTCTCATCCCTTTTAATGAGAGTTGACATAATTACTAGGACCATTTCTTTTCTAATTAGCACACTTCCAGCGACGTCGGAGCTAGCGGCCAGGCAAAAAGGAAATCAGACAGGCATGCTGAATGGGAAACAAAAAGAAATCCGTCCAGCATAATTAGGTGAGACAATGCCTCAGACTGTTCCCGGCTGGAGATGTCGCAGGGGCTCTGGCCGCGCTGGGGAGCGCTCACTCTCCATAAGTTACACATCTCCACAGGCCGCTAATAAGCCCCTAATTGTCTTTCCGATTCACACAGACAGACGCAGCCACTGCCCAAGTGGCTGCACCCCCTGCCTCTCGCACGGACCCAGCTTCACCTCTTGCAAAATAGTGATTATATATATAATTTTCCCATTCCCAGACAGCGTGTGTGTTTTCCTGTGTGTGCTGAAGACTCCTGTGACGGGAAGGATGGGGTTGGGTTGAGGGAGTGGAAGTACAACATCGCCTGATGGGCAGGAATTTAAGCTGTGTGAGGACGGCAAGCTACTTCTTTTACCCCCACTGCATCCAGGGTTTATTATGGTCCTCTGTAGTCTGTTTAATTGATCTTCTCTAGTCTACTGTACCTTTTAACACATACGTTTTATATCATTAGAAGGGTGAAAAGTGACTGTTTAGCTCAGATAGTGTAGCGCTGACTGGTTGACACTGGTTGACATGGCCTATTGCTGAGTTGGCTGGTTAATACTTGTTGATACTGGCTGATGTACATTGATCAGTCTACTGAGTGTTGACACAGTAAGTGACCTGACGTTCACAATATGGTGCAATCACTGGTGGCTGCCTGTCATGCGAGGCCTCCGGCTCAGCCAGACATGCACCTCAAGAAACAGGTCATTCCCCATGGAGGGGTCTTCTATACAGAGAGAAAAAAACTCCTCCATCCATCAACAATACATAGACCTGACCTCACCGAGCCTCGCAGCCCCGACAAACGTCAATCCGATGTGCCCTCAGGCCTTTAATTAGCTGTCAATTAGTGCAAATTAATCAACTCCTCGCCTAGTTAAGCAATGCCGGCGGGCAGCTCCCAAACACGCCATTGTAGAGGAACCATGAGAACTGGAGCTAGCAAACTCACTTTGCATCAGGGGGTCATCACGCCCTTGGCAGTGCTTTGGGGAAAGAAGAAAAGCAGAACCTCTTGCAGTGTTTTAGTTTTCCCTTGACTCGGCACAAGATGTGTTCTGTCATCAGGACAGGCTCATTGTTTCAACACAGAGCTATAGAGTTAGGAGCCAGGCTTGATTCAGAACTATAACAGGCTGAATCACAAAATGTGTTGGATTTACCTGCTGGCAAAGTCTAATTAGAGTTGAAAAATGCTGCTTCTCATTCGCTATATCTGCAGAGTATAGGGCGAATGCAGATGTATGGCTGTGTGAGCATCGGTGATCCTTCATTTTGATTCCATAGTGTGAAATATCGAGCTCAAGCAATCTGCAGGGGCTGTGCTAATGCATAGTTATGTTACTTATACAGCCCGTCACATAGCCCATTATCTAGTGACCTTCCTGTGGACTGAAAGTTATTTACCTATTCATTATAAATAGACGTCAAGCTTTTCCAATCAAAACGACTGCAGACTGAAGACTCCATTCGTATTCATTCAAAGGGGGAGGTTTTTGTTTGCGACATTAAGATATCTGGTGAAATGGAAAGTGACACAGTTAAACATCCTCTGGTTTGACCTCTAGCCTATAAAGGTCAAGTCGTTCACCTCAGATGACCTCAGGTTGTCTAACACACTAGATAGTCATATTTGGAATGGCTATGTAATAATGTGCTTTAAAGCTGAACCAAACATTTGTTTATTTCTTCTCCATTTCAGCCTCCTTTCATCCAGTTGAAATCTTAACCTATATGTGTTTCTCATTTGAGGGCAATCTGGTTTACACAACATGACAACTCTCCCACAGTATGGAAACAGAGGGAAAAGGGGGAACAGAACAGATAAACACATTTTTCAACAGCTGTTTGCCTTTTAATCTGAAGCCTTCAGATCTTGTGGTCTTTGATGGGCAACCAAATACATGAATGACTGAACTAAATCTTCCCTTAATCTAGAGCCCTATTACACTGTCCTCTCCTCTGCATGTAAATCAGGGTGGAGTCATTTTCAAATGAAGATGGATTATTAAAAGCCATAATGAGAAAGAGAATCTCTTGCAACAATAAACAACAAATCCTCGATAGATTGCAACAGAAGTGGAGTGAGGGCAGGAACACGCGGTGTAATTGACAGGTCATCCTGACTCACAGTTCCATGTGAATAGATGGGTTTATCTCGACTGGCTGATGCGTCATTAGTATATCCTGATAACACTGATTTCTTCATTACCCGTAATGAAATTTCCACTTAATAGCCTCCTAATTAGTTTAATCTGGTGATCGAATAATTGTAGCGGTAATGTTTTTCTCCCTCTTAATCAGTGGCTCAATTTTAACTGTTTGATGTAGTTTACAATATTTATTTTGTTTTAGCATCCATGTCTCATTCACCCCATTGACTAGATGAAATCAAATCAAATGAAATTGTATTGGCCACATGCGCCGAATACAACAGGTGCAGACATTACAGTGAAACGCTTACTTACAGCCCTTAACCAACAGTGCATTTATTTTTTAATAAAAAAGTAAAATAAAACAACAACAAAAAAGTGTTGAGAAAAAAAGAGCAGAAGTAAAATAAAATAACAGTAGGGAGGCTATATATACAGGGGGGTACCGGTGCAGAGTCAATGTGTGGGGGCACCAGCTAGTTGAGGTAGTTGAAGTAATATGTACATGTGGGTAGAGTTAAAGTGACTATGCATAAATAATTAACAGAGTAGCAGCAGCGTAAAAAGATGGGTGGGGGGTGGGGGTGGGGGGACAGTGCAAATATTCCGGGTAGCCATG
Organism: Coregonus clupeaformis; assembly: GCF_020615455.1. Taxonomy (NCBI): domain Eukaryota; kingdom Metazoa; phylum Chordata; class Actinopteri; order Salmoniformes; family Salmonidae; genus Coregonus; species Coregonus clupeaformis. The sequence continues at coordinate 8,832,340 of NC_059216.1, forward strand.
ATTAGCTGTTCAGGAGTTTTATGGCTTGGGGGTAGAAGCTGTTGAGAAGTATTTTGGACCTAGACTTGGCACTCCGGTACCGCTTGCAGTGCGGTAGCAGAGAGAACAGTCTATGACTAGGGTGGCTGGAGTCTTTGAAAATGTTGAGGGCCTTCCTCTGACACCGACTGGTATAGAGGTCCTGGATGGCAGGAAGCTTGGCCCCAGTGATGTACTGATATGGACATAATCAAACATTTCTAGATTAACTCAACAACAGAATACCATTTAGCCTACCAGAATAACCATTTTACCAAACGTTTCCTTTTTGACACACAAATTGCAATGCCCTAATGGCTATTTACAGTACCTTCAAAAAGTATTCACACCCCTTGACTTTTTCCACATTTTGCTGTGTTACAGCTTGAATTTAAAATGGATTAAATTGAGGGTTTTTTGTCACTGGCCTACACACAATACCCCATAATGTCAAAGTGGAATTATGTTTTTAGAAATGTGTACAAATTAATTAAAAATGAAAAGCTGAAATGTCTTGAGTGAATAAGTATTCAACCCCTTTGTTATGGCAAGCCTAAATAAGTTCAGGAGTGAAAATGTGCTTAACAAGTCACATAAAAGTTGCATGGACTCACTCTGTGTGCAGTAATAGTGTTTAACATGATTTTTGAATGACTACCTCATCTCTGTACCCCACACACAATTATCTGTACGGTCCCTCAGTCGAGCAGTGAATTTCAAACAGATTCAACCACAAAGACCAGGGAGGTTTTCCAATGCCTCGCAAAGAAGGGCACCTATATGTAGATGGGTAAAAATGAAAAAGCAGACATTGAATATCCGTTTGAGCATGATGAAGTTATTAATGACACTTTGGATGGTGTACCAATACACCCAGTCACTACAAAGATACAGGTGTCCTTCCTAACTCAGTTGCCGGAGAGGAAGGAAACCGCTGAGCGATTTAACCATGAGGGCAATGATGACTTTAAAACAGTTACAGAGTTTAATGGCTGTGATAGGAGAAAACTGAGGATGGATCAACAACATTGTAGTTACTCCAAAATACTAACCTAATTGACAGAGGGAAAAGAAGGAAGCCTGTACAGAATAAAACTTTTCCAAAACATCCATCTTGTTTGCAACAAGGCACTAAAGTAATTTTGCAAAAATAATGTGGCAAGCAATTAATATTTTGTCCTGAATACAAAGTGTTATGTTTGGAGCAAATCCAATACAACACATTACTGAGTACCATTCTCCATATTTTCAAGCATAGTGGTGGCTGCATCATGTTATGGGTATGCTTGTATTCGGGATAAAAAATAAATGGAATGGAGCTAAGCACAGGCAAAATCCTAGAGGAAAACCTGGTTCAGTCTGCTTTCCACCAGACACTGGGAGATGAATTCACCTTTCAGCAGGACAATAACCTAAAACACAAGGCCAAATCTACACTGGCATTGCTTACCAAAAAGACAGTGAATGTTCCTGAGTGGCCGAGTTACAGTTTTCACTTAAATCTACTTGAAAATCTATGGCAAGACCTGAAAATGGTTGTCTAGCAATGATCAACAACCAATTTGACAGAGCTTGAAGAATTTTGAAAAGAATAATGGGACAATGTTGCACAATCCAGGTGTGGAAAGCTGTAATCGCTGCCAAAGGTGCTTCTACAAAGTGGTGACTTGGATGTGTATTTCTGTATTTCGTTTTCAATACATTTGAAAAAAAATCTAAAAACATGTTTTCCCTTTGTCATTATGGGGTATTGTGTGTAGATGGGGGAAAAAATATATATATATTTCATACATTTTTAATTCCGGCTGTAACACAACAAAATGTGGAATAAGTGAAGGGGTATGAATACTTTCTGAAGGCACTGTATCTACATCGAAATGGGGTTATCTTCAAATTTGTAATTGATATCTTGTATGAACCTCTCTGTAGCCATGGATAGGTCGGTATTCGCCTGACATAAATCAGAGAGCCTGTAGGCTAATGGTATGAAGTGTAATTGCTCCTGTAAGTCGCTCTGGATAAGAGCGTCTGCTAAATGACAAAAAAAAAAAAAAAAAAAAAAAAAAAAAGTGTCTTGTTTATAAATCTGATAACCCACACCTGGCTCAAACGGGATTATGTCTCTATCAATAGTCATGGCTGGACATCATCCGTAAATGTCACATCCACAATAACAACAAGTTCCCATCGAATCAGCATGTGTCATTTCTTGTGGAATAACTAAGTAGGCATAATAATTGGCCATGATTGTGTTTCTGGGGCACCTGACGCGCTTATTTTCTCCTTTAAACCAGGACATTTATGAATCTATTACCACGTGGCACTTAGATAAGATCGGAGTTAGCTTTGTCCCCCTCAGATAGTTTCAGCTCATTTCCATAAATTATCTGGGTGTAATTATCTGTCCAGATGTCCAAATTGTCCCACACACATCTCCAAACGCATCCAATCCCTATACGTAAAACAAGGGTTGTATGAGTTACTTGACCCATGGAGCTGTTCACAAGTAGGTCTAATCGTAAACCTGCTCACAATAAGGGAATGTATTTGTGTCCATGCAGTATTGACTAAATAAGGCTGCCATGTACAAGCATTTCGCTACACCACAAGCATTTCGCTACACCTGCAATAACATCTGCTAAATATGTGTATGTGACCAATAACATTTTATTTTATATATACATATTTTCTAAATGTTAGTTTACATTTGAAAGCATTATTTTTGTATACTCTATAACTGCCCAGTAGATCAATGTGATTAAACGTGTCATTATATTCGAAACTAACTAAGTAAGCTACTTTGTGAATTGAACCAAATGTAGTATACTATTCGTCTCAAATGAAACGATTTATTATGTGGAAAATACCTCTGAGATATAGGATAAGGAATGATATTGCAAGGAGAAAGGGTGGCTATCTAATCTAATTTATTGTTGAACAATTATAGGAATAATGCCTATTTAATTTATATAAAATCAATGTTTTTCAAATAGCCTAATTCGATAGAATTTCGAACAAAATAGTCGAAATAGATTTTGACGTTAAGATACAATAGGCCTGCCTACATGTTCTCTCCAAATATTAAACATAAACTGCCTTTATCTAAACTAAGCGAATTGTGCATTACAAATAGGCTGCAAAGCCTCCACACAGAGTTAAATTGCTTTGGATTGCACCGGGGATTAGAATGTGAATTGAAAGGAAAATTCATTAGCAAGACAAATAAAGAAATGTATATAACACATTAAACATCCGATAAAATTGTGAAATGTTTGATAATGGTAATCATCTTTATTAATTTGATTGCACTTTATGAACATGCGTGTACGCATGTTTAGCATGCTCCCCATGCGTCAGGCTAATGTTGCTTTTGTTTTGTTTGCATATAGTTAATTAGACACCATGTTGTTTAATAAATAGGTTCTAATAGGCCTACGCATTGGTAGCCCAGATTATTTCCTAATTTTCCATTTCTCATGTGAAATAAAGCGAGGCAGAGATGTGTGTTCGCGTCCAGCTGTCGTTTTGGAGAGGCTTTGATTTCTGTGTGGTTTCCTCTGTAGCATCTGGAGATCAATTATCCGTTCATGTGAGGCAACGGATGGACATGGAGATCATAGAAGAAGGAAATAGCAATAGAAGCTGGTCTGAAATATATTAAATGAAGAGGCTAATAGCCTAAACATCGACTAACATGCATTTTAATTTTATGAAATTGGTAACTTAATCCAGGCCCTGGTCGATTCAATCCCCTTAAAAAATTTTTTATCCTGCATGAAACTATTATAATATCGAGATCACGTTTAAATACCAGAATAATTGTCATATTCTACATACAGTATAAACGACCACACATATCAACGAAAAACATTGCAAACGGCGTGTGGCTATATCTTCCTTGATGCATTTTTTTTCAATACATTGGATGGATAGCATGGCTTCGTATTAGCCTACATTCTTCAACTCAGTCCACCTGTTTCATCCTCTTTATCCGCAGGCGTTTTGGGTTATCCTGACGCTGGTTAATGTAGCCTACCTATAGCCTGATAATATATCAGTTATTTGGGAATAAACCGTTTCCAAAGGCGCGTAATAATGCTTGATGCGCAGGAATCCGGAAAAATCCCTCGTAGCTGATTGGCTGCTGGGCTCTGACTCTTGTTGGAATGGACCTGTTGGATAAAAGGACCATTTTAGAGTCTCGAGTGATACATCGTGGCTAGTGCACTGGGGACCGACCTGTGAGCCGATACAAATAGGGAATAGGCCAACTATCGAAGACACCATGACAGGTAAACAAGGAGCTGCGGTGCTATCGGAAACGTTGAATATATCCAAAACGTCCTCTATCGGTGCTAACGGAGGGAATAACAGCCTGCACAAACAATCAAAGAACAGCGCCACGCACCCTCCCAGATGCACGGGATTCGGGATACAGGAGATTTTAGGGCTGAATAAAGAGCCTTCGGCGGCCCCGAGGAGCGCCTTGCAATCACTGCCAGTTGGGGCGCATCTGCTTGCCGCCAGGTCAATGCTTGGCCCCACTGGTGTAGGAGTTGGGATGGGATTAATTGGGCCTGGAGGGATTCCATTCTACAGGCAACCAGCGTTTTTGGAGGTCCTGCAAGATGCGCAAAACGTTCACCTGCAGCCCCACAACAGAACTGTGGGACCTCTGGACCACAGCCAGTCCGCCAGTTCGGGTAGGAATTGCAGTCGTTGTCATTACATTAAAGACTTAAAATATACAGTTGTATTATTATTATTATTATTAGTAGTAGTAGTTAGCTTATTATTATTATTATTATTATTAGTAGTAGTAGTAGTAGTAGTTAGCCTAGTATTATTATTATTATTAGTAGTAGTAGTAGTAGGCTAGTAGTAGCAGTAGTAGTAGTAGACTACGAGTAGTAGTAGGCTAGTATTATTATTATTAGGCTGAACTTTAAAAGCACAAAGGATAACCATAGCCAGCTTATAATATACAATTATACTAACAATAATAAAAATAGGCTACTTATGTCAGTAATATAACAAGAACAGAATATAATGATAACATCTGCGTTAGATGTTGTTTCTTAGCCTACTCAATTTCAACACTACAATTGTGATAACAGATTGAATATGTCTAATTCCTCAAGCGAGTCATTCATGTTATTGCCACGTTTTCTAATATTCACAGACTCAGAAGATTTGTCATCAAGTGAACGAAAACTCTCAAAGAACTCATTAAGCCAGAGCAAGAAACGGAAGAAAAGAAGGCACCGGTAGGTGTTGCATTCCAACACATCATAGGCCTATTATTGTTGATCAGAACGCTATAGTCTAATAACTTATCATTCTGAAGCTCACGTTTCATCTTTTTTTTTTGTGGCCTAACGACACTCGTTTTTTGTTTAGGGCTTTTGAACTGTCTTAATTCAAGAACAACTATTTTGGATTTTGTGAAGGCTATTATAACAAGATTGAAAAAGTAGAAAATGTATTGAAGTATTGAAAAAGTAGCCTATCCTAATTACTGAGATGACAAACAGCTTGTCCATGGCCAATATTAATAACCTTGTAACAAACATGGAATTAAATTGAATAGGGTCTAGGCCTAGATGTTTAAAAAGTTAATAAACATGATTTTTATGCAATTAAGATTACAACGCATTTCCTTATTTAATAGCCTTTGCATTCCAATTTTCCCATATAGCAAATGAATGATTTAGGCCTACAGGTGTGAATTTACAGGCTAGCCTACACTAACATTTCCGTATTTTTTTATACATTTTTGTTAATTCATTTTGATGTATATATTTTTTGAGGTATGAAAGCATTAGCGTTTTGTTGCGAATCAACCCGGGTCAATTCATCATGCAAGGCCTATTTTGAATATAGACTTTTTACCATCGAGTGTATAGGCCTAATAGTACACCATATGGACATAGCCTACCTTTTATTTATTACAAGTTTCATAATGATATAAACACTTCTGTTTTTTATTTCTACCTGGTAGTTAATTGCACTCACCTGGTGTCCCAGGTCTGAATTAGCCCCTGATTAGAAGGAGAGGATGAAAAACAGAGGTGTTTCGGCCCTCCAGGACCGGAATTGAAGAACCCTGGATTAGAGCCTGCTAAATGTTTTGCTAAGATTTTTTTTATTAATCCACTTATTTGTACTCACTTACTGAATGCATGAAAATGCTGCAATATCCCTACACATTGCTTTCTGGCTTACATGCATTGGCTACTGAATACTTTCTATTGTAATGAAATAATATGATCTAGCAGCTGCTTTTGGATGACATGTGGACGAGAGGGTCGCTGCATAGAGTTAGGCCTTCTGTATTTCTAAAATGCACCATTGTTTCGCATGTACCTAAGATTAAATGCATACCACCAAAACCTTTGATATATAAGATGTACGGGCATGCATTGGGCCAACGTGCAAATGAAGGTGTGCATTTGTACATCTGATCTGTTTAAATGAAAAATAGCCAACCGAGCTTGCCTATTTATTCACCTTACGACCATTTTTTTATGCACACAATTTACATATTTAATATTTCTTCAGAACCATATTCACATCTTACCAGCTTGAGGAGTTGGAGAAGGCCTTTAATGAAGCCCACTACCCTGATGTGTATGCAAGAGAGATGCTGGCTATGAAAACAGAGCTTCCAGAGGACAGAATACAGGTATGACAGCAGGCTGTTCATGTTGGCAGTTTTTTTTATTGTATATCATGTCAGATATATATATCTTTTTAAACTTGAGTTCTTCCTCCCCAACACACATTAATTCAATGTATTAGCATAAACTACAATTGCATTTAAATGTCTCAAAACAGCATTATTCATGTTTATAGCCTATTCTTTTTATTTATCTACTGGATAAAATGACTGGAATATTATGTCAGATATTGTTTTTTACATCATACTCAGTGTCCTTACAAAGAAACTCAAACTGCCATATTATGTTACTCTCCAAAAGATGTACTACAGGAGAACCTGTGCTACTTGTAAAAGGTATTTCTCCAATGAAATGTGATTGTTATTTTTTATATTTTAAAAAAATAGATTTTCTGCATTCATCTTAGAGCAAGCACTATTGACATGTGTCACTGGATACATTGGGACTGATTGATACATTGGGACTGATTGATACATTGGGACTGATTGATACATTGGGACTGATTGATACATTGGGACTGTGATCTGCTTTTGGTATTGTTAGCATTATTCTCTTGAAAATAATCATAATTCAATTTACATGATAATGGTTGTCATTTTGCTAACAAATGAATGATCAGTTGGGCCTTAAAGCCGTTTTTATATAAATATCAAATCATTTCTGGCTAACAATGAAGTACCTTACTGTAATAGATTTCCATTCAAATGGGCAAAAGTAGCTATTTAGCAAAAAACTATTTCTCAAGCAAGAATTTTGCTAGGACTGTCTAGGAGTGGTCTGAGTGAGGAGGGGAAAACTAGCTGTTATTGGCAGAGAGGTTTGGAACTCTCTTTGTTATTGGTTTATTAACCAATTACCACATGGTGAAGTCACCATCGAAAGCCGAAACTCCTGCCCATGCAAACCTGCTGATTAGAAGGTCCTGTGTAGATTGTATTTTAAACCAGAAACTATCAGGAAATAACACTGATCAAAAACATTTACATACACTTGTACAGTGCTAGTTTCATCAGCTGTTGTACAATATGATATAAAACACAGGAAAAACATTTACCTTTAAATGTGGAATATCATATAATTCCTTAATGGGTAGAAGGTGTTTTTGGGGTCCATGGACAGAGTAAAGTACACAATTGGTGGCTGAAGAGGTTTATGCAGTGTAGAACTCAGTTAAAGGCCCGAAGCAGCCGTTTTTATCTCAATATCAAATCATTTCTGTGTAACAATTAAGTACCTTAATGTGATTGTTTTCAAACAAAAATAGCTTCTTAGCTAAATAAATTTCTCAAGCAAAAATGTTGCTAGGACTATCTGTGAGTGGTCTGAGTGGGCAGGGGAAAACTGAAAACTATCTGTTATTGGCAGAGAGGTTTGGAACTCTTTAAATTAGTGTAACAAATAACTTACCTCCTGGTCAGTGGAGGCTGCTGAGAGGAGATCGGCTCATAATTATGGCCGAAATGGAGCAAATGGAATGGCATCAAACACCTGGAAACCATGTGTTTGATGTATTTGATACCATTCCACTCCAGTGCTCCTGGTGATGTCATCCCACCAAACAGGCTGAAATTTCAGGCAGTCTTTTCAAACAGCTCTTACACTAAAAGGGCATTACCATCAATTTCACAGTATTATTCCAACCTCATAGTGTGGAAATATACAGAAAACTGCCAAAATAAAGAAACACTTGAGTAAATTAGGTATTCAAATTATAGCAGGTGCTTCCACACAGGTGTGGTTCCTGAGTTAATTAAGCAATTAAAACATCCTGTCATGCTTAGGGTCATGTATAAAAATGCCCAGTTGCCCATTATTTTGGCTACCTTGGCTAGAAGAAGAGATCTTAGTGACTTTCAAAGAGGGGTTTCAAAGGAGCATAGTGGGTTTAAAGTGTGTGTGTGTGTCTCAGTCACCAGATCTCATCCCAATTGAACACTTATGGGAGATTCTGGAGCGGGGCATGAGACGGCGTTTTCCACCACTATCAACAAAACACCAAATTATGGAATTTCTCGTGGAAGAATGGTATCGCATCCTTCCAATAGAGTTCCAGACACTTGTAGAATATATGCCAAGACGCATTGAAGCTGTCCTGGCGCCTCTGGCGGCTTGTGATGGCCCAATGCCCTATTAAGACACTTTATATTGGAGTTTCCTTTATTTTGGCAGTTACCCGTATATAAAACACAGGAAAATCACGGTTTTGACTGCACTGGGCCTTTACATTGAAATAGGCTCGTCTCAACTTGTAGGCAGGGCAGGCGTATCTTTTTTTGCTTTAGCCGTGGGATTTAAATAGCCTAGGCCCAGACTATAAAGCAGGTATTAAATAAACAATGAATTGCCTAGAAAATGAAAAGTGGAGTGATCTAGGCCTAGCCTACTCTGCACTTGACGAAATAGTTAGCCCCATAATGTTTTACGGAGGATGCAAGTGAGCCCACGTAAATCGATCAATGATGTCAAAGACACCTCTAGCAGCATCCTCGCCAGAGCAGGTCATCTCTCATCAGGCGCAGTTGGATGTGAAACAATTTGTTCTCGGAGAGGAGCACTAACGACCTAATCAAGCTATCAAAGCGGAAGAAGATTGCGGTGTGACCTGGACCATCCATCTGCCCGAGCGCCTTTTAATTTCGTTCTCATTACGGCTCTTCGCCTCGAAAAAATAATAAGGAAATAAATAAAAAAAACCGTAGGCTATTCCAATCCTAAATAAAATTAACACCCAATTTTCTCATAGATTGTAATTAGTTAAATCAGACGAGCTTGCCTTGTTCCAGGGGGAGGCTTGCACGAGACGCGGGGAGTTCAAATGAAATAACTACATTGAATTTATTAGCACGGGTCAATAGCGCCGCTCCCCCGAGTCCAGCTCGTTTAATTTCCCGTGATATTTGCCCGCCTGTCCACCATCGATTGGGCTTGAAATTAACTTATTTTTCAATCAGCCTCGGCGTGCCCTAGGGGTCGCTTCTGCTTGCAGCTTCTCCCTCGGCTTCCTTTGAGGGCCAGAGAAGCAATTTCTCATAAAAAAGCATCTTGTATGAAATAAGGGCTATCATCAGAATTACCAGAAAAAAGGTTTTAAATGGTTTTGATCATTTTCAATTGAATGTCTGGTCCCCCTCCACAGTCGAGACATCTCTGTGCTTGCCCCTCTTCTTTTTTTGCACTCCACATACAGCCATCAGAAGTGGCCAAGGCTGTTTAACAGCTCTGTGTTGTGCTATGAAATCAATTTGGCCTCTCACTGAGCTGACAGATAGCCTGGGGCCCCAACCAGTAGTCATGGAGTTCCACACTTGGCAGTGGGCAAGTGAAGTATCTTAATGTGTTAGTCACTATCCATCTACACTACCTCAGGCTGGAGGGAGATAAAGACTGACAGAAGACAGAGATCATTCAGAGACCACCAGCAGCCTGTATGGGAAATCAATGTGCTGAATCAAATCACATCAGTTGTATCTTATATCACCACACATTACATAAGAGATCTTACAGAGATCTCAAAACAACACAACACTGAAGTGACTATAAACTGGAAATATAGTGAGAGAAATAAGACCCGATTAAGTTATGTAGTTTTCACAAATTATATAACAGAATTGGCATAAAGGGCTATTAGGTCTGCCAAAGATTGGGATGGATTTTTCAAGGGGTGGACAACTGTGTCATAATGTGATGTCAGTGCAAGAGTCAGTTAAGGTGGTGGTGTCTGTCAGTTAGTGGACTCATTGATGCTGCTAGTGTCAGTGTGTCTGAATATTGCTAGTTTCAGTGTTGATCAGTGGTACTGAATAATTCCCCCTGGGTTACAGGTCTGGTTCCAGAACCGCAGGGCCAAATGGAGGAAGAGGGAGAAGTGCTGGGGTCGCAGCAGTGTGATGGCAGAGTATGGGCTGTATGGAGCTATGGTCCGTCACTCTATCCCCCTACCGGATTCCATCCTCAAGTCTGCCAAGGATGGCATCATGGACTCCTGTGCCCCATGGCTGCTTGGTATGAGACTAATGTTTTATCTACACTCTAAAAAGTAAAGGTTCCTGGAGGATCCTTTAGGGGTTCTTCAAATTGAAACTGTGGGGGAACCCCTATAAGTTCTTTGAATAACTATTTAAAAGGGTTCTTCAAAGAACCCCTTTCAATGGATCCTCAAATAACCTTTTGAAGAACCTTTCGGGGTTCATTTTGGAACTACTCCCCCCTTCCCTATTATTATGATTATTAGTAATAAATACGCTTAACAATAACAACAATAACACAATATTTTAGTTGTCAGTGTTTATTAGGATTTTAGTGGCAAAGCAGAATAAAAAAAAGAAATATAAAGGTAAACTCCTAGCAGAGCCCCAAGTCCAATGGTTATATCCTCTGGCATGTTGATCTTAATGTGTTGATGTTCTCCATATCCATAGCCAGAAGGATTTAGCAGTGCATGGTGATCTAACAGGTTTCCTATTATATTCATCAGAGGTGTAGGGAGGATGAAGTCTGTGAATCCAAAAAATTGTAATTATACAGATGATTAACAAAACATGCACACGACAGTATTCATACCTTGGTTTTTGAGGTAAATGTGAATGAAAAAACTGTTTTAATAATGGTTTTCATACACATACCTTGTCCATAATGTAGAGGCCTGTGGGATATTCATTGTAGCGGTAAGAAAGGAGCATGGTAAATCTGATCTGCATAACATACCAATACCAACTGACATACCTTTGTATGCCTCCTCGTCTGTATACCTGCAGACACAAACACACAAGTGAGCAGTTCAGTCATCTGCACCCAACACAGCTAGCCTTCAACATATTCTTATAGCCTACAATACATATTCTTACCTCTTTGTTGATTGATATCCATTGAATTGTGTCCATTTTCTGTTTTAGAAAGATTTGCACAAATATGAAAAGATGGATAGTGTCATCAGAAAACAATATCAATTTAGATCATACAAGGGACAAACCTTACCTTAAATTGAGGAGATCTTTATATTTTTCAGTTAAGTGCCTGCACCTGCTGTCCTTTCAAATTCAAATCCAAATGTTTCAGTTGGGCAGTTAGGTTCCTGCAAGAACGCCCACCAACTTAGGAGGTTCCTCGATGAACCCCACCTATGGGGTTCTTGGAAGAACCTTTTGGGTGCAATTTTCAGTGCCAAGAACCCTAAGGTTCTTCGAAGAACTTTGAAGATCTTAGAAGAACCCTTAATTTTTAGAGTGTACAGCAGGTTTCACCCTCCATGCTTACTCTCATTATATTCTCCACAATCTACTTTTTTACTTGTGATTGTGGGTTGTGTTCCTCGTCATTCAGGGAAGAGGCCAAACAGACCATTTCATACTTGATTTCATATTTTCATCAAATGAATCTGAAATGATCAAGATATCATTATTGACTTATTGCTTAGTGGGAAAAGAAACAATTCAGCAAATATTTACTATCAGTTTACACTTATTATGCATCCTCAATTTGAAGATCATATTCCTATAGCTAAATCAGAACTATTTCTTTGCTTACTATTTTCAGTTCAAGATGGCTTTCCAATCAGCAGACGCTTTTCTAAATCCGAATACCCACAATTCTTTACAGGGATGCACAAAAAGTCCATGGAGACCACGGTCGTCCAGCCAACAGGGAAGTCCGACGTTCCCCAGCAGCCAGCCATTCAGAGGGCAGAAGAGTGCGACGTGGAGGAGAAGAGGGCGGAGGGCAAGTCACCGATTTCCAAAGAGGAACTGAGGGAGAACAGCATCGCAGCACTCAGGGCAAAAGCACAGGAGCACAGTGCCAAGGTGCTCGGGACTGTTACATGCGAGAGACCAGAGAGCAAAGTGGAGAGACAGGCGACAGAGGAAAAATCTAGTGGCCCTTTGAGTCCAGTGGAAGAGCCCAAGAGTCCATAGACCCTCACTTTGTACAGACTTTGCAGTGCCCTTGACTGTGCTCTAAACATCTGTATGGATTCAACTAGATCGATCAGTATTACAGTGTTCTCTGAGAGGTTTTTACATGTTGAACGTCCTAGATCTCTATTATACTGTTCTAAAATGACCTGCTTTATACTGGTCTTCCTATTGGAAAGATGAAATAACTACATTTGTATTTTATTGACTAAGAAAAACCCCAATGCACTTTCTGTCTTTCTTACTCCCTGACATTCATACAAATATTGATGCTTACATAGTGTTGAAAATTGTTTAATATGGGGTTAGCAGTCCATACAGATGTATATTGCTGACAACCCCTATAACTAGAAGACACTTTACAAATGTCTATCATTGAATATTCTTAAACTACTCATTCAGTATGCAAAGTGCATACTTGTGTTTGTTAGAATTAACCATTTAGGACATTTGTTGATATATATGTTTGTTGATATATAAGTAGCAATCTCTGAAACTATACTGTACTGTATATTGAATTCACAGCATCCATAGTGTTGATGCTGACTGTGTTTCTTGTATAGTCGCTCCCCTGAAGACTTTGGGATGATGATGTAAGAAAGGGAAAACATTATTCCACTAATTTGGAACACACAATGATGAAAAAGTTGTCTTACGTTGTTCTTATGCTGTATATAATGGAGCTAGAAAAGGCTCACAAAGGCTCTGTTAAAATATACTTTCATGTAGTCTTAAAATGTTTTGTGTTTTTGTTTCATAGTCTGTATAATATGCAATACAAAGTATTAAAACATTTTTTTTAATGAGGTCTGCTGTTACATTATTTTGTGTATTACCTTATCACAAAGCCAAGTGGCCAGGTGAACCTGTACGAGAGAAGCTGTAGGTCTATAATTATTGAAATTCACTACCTGGGCTTACTTATGATATTTCCATCTTCAGTAAGCTGTAAGAAGTAAGTCCTGGACTGCTGTACCAGACAAAGGATGCTCGAAAAACCACCAGAGTTGTCCTTGTTGTCATTCCCTGTGCATGATGCTCCATTGGTCATGCTCATTAGAAGGTGGCTAGCTGGTCCTATAACTCCACGCTCTGCCTGTTCCCAGGGCAGCCAAATGCGGCACTGTGTTCTGCCTGCAATCCGTTGCAATTGAGAGGCTTCAATCTCTCAAATTAAACTATGGGGCCAGTGCATGAGGACCATATGGGAGAGCCAGTGAAACAGCCCAGATGAGCTGTTCTCAGCCTGTATTAAAGGCGTCTGCTCTGATACTTACCCAGAACCTCATCAGGCTCCAGTAATGCTGTTTTATCCCTTCGTTTTAGATGTTTAGATCCCTTAACCATCCCAGCTTTTTTATGTATGCACATACTGCTAGCTGCAAAGTTGAGCTAACGTACATGCATTGGTTCACATTAGGTCAACGTGATGTGAGGGATTTTAGATTTAGATGAGATTTATTAAGAGTGGATGCAAGATGGGATCCATCAGATTGCATGTTGAATCAGATTCACTCCTCAGTGGCAGATGAGTGGCAGTAGGCATCACCATGTTTGCACACTGGACGCTTCCCAGATTATTATAATAATATTTGGCTACGTTTACACAGGCAGCCCAATTCTGATTATTATTAATTATTGGCAAAAGAGCTGATCTGATTGGTCAAAAGACCAATTAGTGGAAACAGATCAGAATTGGGCTGCCTGTGTCACAGGAGAGGGAAAATACTGGCAATTACTAATTGACAGAAACAATCATACATAAATAATAACGATAAGGAAATAGCATTACTAGAGATAGCATAATAGGAATGTTAAAACATTCCAAATAAGTGTTGTATTTCATTTGGAATGTTAAGCAGCTTGACCACTTTATAAATGGTATTAGGCCTATTTTAGTACTAATAGCTAGATGTGGGGATGCAGCTTGCTCAACACTAATCTCCTATAGCAGGGTTCCCCAACTGGCGGCCCACGGGTGGTTTTATTTGGCCCCCCAAGTACTGAGCACATTTTTTTATTATTATTAAAAACACCAGGAAATCAGCTCAAAGTTATTTTAATTTAAGAAATCTGTTCCCAAGTACTCCCACACATAATAGAGAGACACGACGTGATCTATACAAATGTAAGCAAGGTTTGAAATGATTTTGTTTTAGTCAAACATTATACCTGTTTCAGCTTCTTCCGGTCAATTTGCAGTCTACAAATTATATGTAATTATGTTCCGGCCCCCTGAACAGCCGCTCAAGAAAAAAATTGGCCCACGGCTGAATCTAGTTGATGATCCCTGTCCTATAGTGTATCAGCAGCACTCTGTCCATCCTGAATCACCACTACTGGATCTCTGATTCCAGCTGCTCCTCATCATCATTGACCCTATAAGGCTAGTGCCACTGTCATTAGATTTACACTGTTAATTTGACCCTATTTAATTCAGTTTACTTAACATCTGTGTAGTGAATTCAATGACATCTGGTATGATAATGCCTGGCTTGTGTAAAAAGATCTGTGCCCAGATCTGTGCCTCGACACAATCCTGTCTCGGAGCTCTACGGACAATTCCTTAGATCTCATGGCTTGGTTTATGCTCTGACATGCACTGTCAACTGTGGGACCTTATATAGACAGGTGTGTGCCATTCTAAATCATGTCCAATCAATTGAATTTACCACAGGTGGACTCCAATCAAGTTGTAGAAACATCTCAAGGATGATCAATGGAAACAGGATGCACCTGAGCTCAATTTCGAGTCTCATAGCAAAGGGTCTAAACACTTATAAATAAGGTATTTCTGTTTTTTATTTGTTATAAATTTGCACAAAAATCTTAAAACCTGTTTTCGCTTTGTCATTATGGGGTATTGTGTGTAGATTGTTGAGGAAAATGTTTTATTTAATCAATTTTAGAATAAGGCTTTAACATAACAAAATGTGGAAAAGGTAAAGGGGTCTAAATACTTTCCGAATGCACGTCTAAACCTTTGTAATACTTTGAATCTTAATATGCACTCTGGTTTATGTTTGCTGGATCTAAAATAATAATCTCACAGGGATAAACAAAATGAAGTTGGCGTCCTGAATTTTAAAACTAGGCAAGGAAGTTAATGTTTCATTTGAACATCTGCTGTAGAACTGAGACTTACCATTAGCTGTTTGAGAGGATATTTGTCTGTCAGAAACATTATACAGCTTTGTTGTTGAGTCATCCTTACAGTT